>NC_089695.1:1737294-2040324 GCF_031753505.1 Anomalospiza imberbis
CTCAGGGACACGGTGCCCGGAGGGGCCCTGGATTGTGGTGGCACAAGCAGCACCCCCGGCCTGCCCTGCGCTTGCCGGGGGCCATGCCCGCCCTGCCAGCCCCGTCCCAGCCCCTGGGGCCCAGCTGCCAGCCCTCCTGAGCCACTGGTGGCAGCAGAGTCCAGCTCTGCTCCATCGTCCGTCCAGGACTGATGGAGATGATGGGCAGAGATGTGACCCCTCTGTACATATGTTCAAAAGCTTAGAGGCTTTCTGTAAATATGTTTGTAAGTTTGTTAGCCTATAGGCTCCCATGTAAATATGTTTGTAAGTTTGTTAGCCTATAGGCTCCCATGTAAATATGTTTGTAAGTTTGTTAGCCTATAGGCTCCCATGTAAATATGTTTGTAAGTTTGTTAGTCTATAGGCTCCCATGTAAATATGTTTGTAAGTTTGTTAGTCTATAGGCTCCCATGTAAATATGTTTGTAAGTTTGTTAGTCTATAGGCTCTCATGTAAATATGTTGTGCAGATTGTTAGTCTATAGGCTCCCATGTAAATATGTTCTGTAGATTGTTAGTCTATAGGCTCCCATGGTAAATATGTTCTGTAGATTGTTAGTCTATAGGCTCCCATGTAAATATGTTCTGCAGATTGTTATTCTATAGGCTCCCATGTAAATATGTTCTGTAGATTGTTGTCGTTACAAGGATTGCTATCATTAATCATGTTCTGTAAATCCACAGTTTTGCCGAGTTTTGGGAAAAAAAATATTGTTATTTTTACAATCTCAGTTCACTTGCAATTCCTTTGGGCACAGGCAGCTTTTGCACAGTTGTGGTTTCCACTTGTTCTGGGTTCCGGGGCTGGAGGTGCCTGGGTTGCTGGCACGGCCAGCCCGGGGCTGGGGGTCCCTGTGCACAGGGGTCCCACTGACAGCACTCCTGGCACTGGGCACTGCTGCTGTTGCTGGGCTGGGGCAGAGCAGTGTCCCCAGGAGCAGAGCTGTCAGCAGCAGAGAGGGGGCTCTGACAGCAGTGGCCCCTGCAGCAATGCCCCAGAGCAGGCAGGAGCCCCTCAGCCACCCTTGCTGCTGGAGCCACGGGGCCTCCTGGGCCGAGAGCCGGCATCAGGCCACAGGGATGCAAAATCCACCTTCCTGTTCTGAAGGCCACGAGAGCCTTGGCAACTGTGGGACCTGGATCTGGGCTGCTGCAGGGGCTGATGTTTAAGGCTTGCAGCCTCCAAAGGCTCCGGGCTTTGCTTGCCAGCCTGCCTTGCACTGCCCTGTGCCCAGCTGTTCAAGAGACAAAAGCCAAGCGAGGGGATCCTCACCCTGCCCCCATTGCTGCTGCTGGCCGCGCGCGGCCACTGGCCCCTGTCCCCCACTCGGGTGACAGCTGGAGGGGCAGGGCAGGCTGTGCTGGGCAGGGGGCGGGGGGCTTTGTCCCGGTGGGTGCTGATGCTGGGGGGCCATGGGCCCATGTCTACCTTTGCCTTCTTCTCTCCTCTCTGGTGTCACTTTCCCATTTTCTCTGTCTGGGAGCTTGGCTTCTCTCTCTCCTGTCAGCAGCTTCAGCCGCACGTGTGACCCTGCAGGAACTGCCTGAACTGGAGGGAAGTGGGAGAGAACTCTTTGTCAGGAACTGTAGTGACAGACAAGGGGCAATGGCACCAAACTGCAAGAGTTGGAATAGGTTTGATGATGGGAAGGAGTTCTTTATTGTGAGGGTGGTTGTCCCTGACCCAGGGAGCAGTGCAGAGAGGCTGTGGATGCCCCATGCCCAGGAAGATCCAAGGCCAGGTTGGACAGGGTCCAGAGCAACCTGGTGTGGTGGGAAGTTGATCAAGTAGAAACCAGATGATCCTTAGGGGCGCTTCCAAGCCAAAGCATTCAAGGATTTGAATCATTCTTCGATCCCCATCTCTCCCTGTGGAGTGGCCTTGAAGCTTCTGTGACATCACAGCTGCCAGAGTGTTCCATTTGGAAGGTCCAGGACCTGGAAAGGGGCACAGCAGACACGTCACCTGCTGCCAAGGGCCAGTTCTCACTCGCCCTTGGCTCTGCCCGTCAGTGCTGAGCTGTTGCTGCTGCCTGGGCTTTGCCTGCTGCCTGCTCTGGAGCCAATCCCAGCAGGATGTGCGCCACTGCTGCCCCAGTGGAGGTACAGTGCCATTCCAGGGAGGGGGGCAGCCTGCTTGGGCAGGCTGCAGCCAGGTGGCAATGGCTGGTGTGGGACAGCAAGCCCACCGTCAGATTGTGCTGCCTCTTGCAGACTGCCAGAGACACCGTGGAGGAGATGGAAGTGGACGTGGTGCTGGACAGGGAAGAAATGATGGAGGTGGACAGGGAAGAGACAGCTGAGGACATGGACGTCGACGTGGAGGACAAGATCGAGGAGATGGACATTGATGTGGAGGACAAGATCGAGGAGATGGAAGTCGATGGCAAGGTTGAGGAGGAGCCCATGGTCCTTGGTTGAAGATGGAGCTCCAGGAAGAAGAGAGGCAGATGCTTCCCATGGCCAGCCCACAGGCAGAGTGTGTCCCCTGAGGCCAGGCTGGGGCTGGGCTGGATGGCCCCGCTCAGGGACACGGTGCCCGGAGGGGCCCTGGATTGTGGTGGCACAAGCAGCACCCCCGGCCTGCCCTGCGCTTGCCGGGGGCCATGCCCGCCCTGCCAGCCCCGTCCCAGCCCCTGGGGCCCAGCTGCCAGCCCTCCTGAGCCACTGGTGGCAGCAGAGTCCAGCTCTGCTCCATCGTCCGTCCAGGACTGATGGAGATGATGGGCAGAGATGTGACCCCTCTGTACATATGTTCAAAAGCTTAGAGGCTTTCTGTAAATATGTTTGTAAGTTTGTTAGCCTATAGGCTCCCATGTAAATATGTTTGTAAGTTTGTTAGCCTATAGGCTCCCATGTAAATATGTTTGTAAGTTTTGTTAGCCTATAGGCTCCCATGTAAATATGTTTGTAAGTTTGTTAGCCTATAGGCTCCCATGTAAATATGTTTGTAAGTTTGTTAGTCTATAGGCTCCCATGTAAATATGTTTGTAAGTTTGTTAGCCTATAGGCTCCCATGTAAATATGTTCTGTAGATTGTTAGTCTATAGGCTCCCATGTAAATATGTTCTGCAGATTGTTAGTCTATAGGCTCCCATGTAAATATGTTCTGTAGATTGTTGTCGTTACAAGGATTGCTATCATTAATCATGTTCTGTAAATCCACAGTTTTGCCGAGTTTTGGGAAAAAAAAATATTGTTTATTTTTACAATCTCAGTTCACTTTGCAATTCCTTTGGGCACAGGCAGCTTTTGCACAGTTGTGGTTTCCACTTGTTCTGGGTTCCCGGGGCTGGAGGTGCCTGGGTTGCTGGCACGGCCAGCCCGGGGCTGGGGGTCCCTGTGCACAGGGGTCCCACTGACAGCACTCCTGGCACTGGGCACTGCTGCTGTTGCTGGGCTGGGGCAGAGCAGTGTCCCCAGGAGCAGAGCTGTCAGCAGCAGAGAGGGGGCTCTGACAGCAGTGGCCCCTGCAGCAATGCCCCAGAGCAGGCAGGAGCCCCTCAGCCACCCTTGCTGCTGGAGCCACGGGGCCTCCTGGGCCGAGAGCCGGCATCAGGCCACAGGGATGCAAAATCCACCTTCCTGTTCTGAAGGCCACGAGAGCCTTGGCAACTGTGGGACCTGGATCTGGGCTGCTGCAGGGGCTGATGTTTAAGGCTTGCAGCCTCCAAAGGCTCCGGGCTTTGCTTGCCAGCCTGCCTTGCACTGCCCTGTGCCCAGCTTGTTCAAGAGACAAAAGCCAAGCGAGGGGATCCTCACCCTGCCCCCATTGCTGCTGCTGGCCGCGCGCGGCCACTGGCCCCTGTCCCCCACTCGGGTGACAGCTGGAGGGGCAGGGCAGGCTGTGCTGGGCAGGGGGCGGGGGGCTTTGGGCCCGGTGGGTGCTGATGCTGGGGGCCATGGGCCCATGTCTACCTTTGCCTTCTTCTCTCCTCTCTGGTGTCACTTTCCCCATTTTCTCTGTCTGGGAGCTTGGCTTCTCTCTCTCCTGTCGGCAGCTTCAGCCGCACGTGTGACCCTGCAGGAACTGCCTGAACTGGAGGGAAGTGGGAGAGAACTCTTTGTCAGGAACTGTAGTGACAGGACAAGGGGCAATGGCACCAAACTGCAAGAGTTGGAATAGGTTTGATGATGGGAAGGAGTTCTTTATTGTGAGGGTGGTTGTCCCTGACCCAGGGAGCAGTGCAGAGAGGCTGTGGATGCCCCATGCCCAGGAAGATCCAAGGCCAGGTTGGACAGGGTCCAGAGCAACCTGGTGTGGTGGGAAGTTGATCAAGTAGAAACCAGATGATCCTTAGGGGCGCTTCCAAGCCAAAGCATTCAAGGATTTGAATCATTCTTCGATCCCCATCTCTCCCTGTGGAGTGGCCTTGAAGCTTCTGTGACATCACAGCTGCCAGAGTGTTCCATTTGGAAGGTCCAGGACCTGGAAAGGGGCACAGCAGACACGTCACCTGCTGCCAAGGGCCAGTTCTCACTCGCCCTTGGCTCTGCCCGTCAGTGCTGAGCTGTTGCTGCTGCCTGGGCTTTGCCTGCTGCCTGCTCTGGAGCCAATCCCAGCAGGATGTGCGCCACTGCTGCCCCAGTGGAGGTACAGTGCCATTCCAGGGAGGGGGGCAGCCTGCTTGGGCAGGCTGCAGCCAGGTGGCAATGGCTGGTGTGGGACAGCAAGCCCACCGTCAGATTGTGCTGCCTCTTGCAGACTGCCAGAGACACCGTGGAGGAGATGGAAGTGGACGTGGTGCTGGACAGGGAAGAAATGATGGAGGTGGACAGGGAAGAGACAGCTGAGGACATGGACGTCGACGTGGAGGACAAGATCGAGGAGATGGACATTGATGTGGAGGACAAGATCGAGGAGATGGAAGTCGATGGCAAGGTTGAGGAGGAGCCCATGGTCCTTGGTTGAAGATGGAGCTCCAGGAAGAAGAGAGGCAGATGCTTCCCATGGCCAGCCCACAGGCAGAGTGTGTCCCCTGAGGCCAGGCTGGGGCTGGGCTGGATGGCCCCGCTCAGGGACACGGTGCCCGGAGGGGCCCTGGATTGTGGTGGCACAAGCAGCACCCCCGGCCTGCCCTGCGCTTGCCGGGGGCCATGCCCGCCCTGCCAGCCCCGTCCCAGCCCCTGGGGCCCAGCTGCCAGCCCTCCTGAGCCACTGGTGGCAGCAGAGTCCAGCTCTGCTCCATCGTCCGTCCAGGACTGATGGAGATGATGGGCAGAGATGTGACCCCTCTGTACATATGTTCAAAAGCTTAGAGGCTTTCTGTAAATATGTTTGTAAGTTTGTTAGCCTATAGGCTCCCATGTAAATATGTTTGTAAGTTTGTTAGCCTATAGGCTCCCATGTAAATATGTTTGTAAGTTTGTTAGTCTATAGGCTCCCATGTAATATGTTTGTAAGTTTGTTAGTCTATAGGCTCCCATGTAAATATGTTTGTAAGTTTGTTAGTCTATAGGCTCCCATGTAAATATGTTTGTAAGTTTGTTAGTCTATAGGCTCTCATGTAAATATGTTGTGCAGATTGTTAGTCTATAGGCTCCCATGTAAATATGTTCTGTAGATTGTTAGTCTATAGGCTCCCATGTAAATATGTTCTGTAGATTGTTAGTCTATAGGCTCCCATGTAAATATGTTCTGCAGATTGTTAGTCTATAGGCTCCCATGTAAATATGTTCTGTAGATTGTTGTCGTTACAAGGATTGCTATCATTAATCATGTTCTGTAAATCCACAGTTTTTGCCGAGTTTTGGGAAAAAAAATATATTGTTTATTTTTACACTCTCAGTTCACTTTGCAATTCCTTTGGGCACAGGCAGCTTTTGCACAGTTGTGGTTTCCACTTGTTCTGGGTTCCCGGGGCTGGAGGTGCCTGGGTTGCTGGCACGGCCAGCCCGGGGCTGGGGGTCCCTGTGCACAGGGGTCCCACTGACAGCACTCCTGGCACTGGGCACTGCTGCTGTTGCTGGGCTGGGGCAGAGCAGTGTCCCCAGGAGCAGAGCTGTCAGCAGCAGAGAGGGGGCTCTGACAGCAGTGGCCCCTGCAGCAATGCCCCAGAGCAGGCAGGAGCCCCTCAGCCACCCTTGCTGCTGGAGCCACGGGGCCTCCTGGGCCGAGAGCCGGCATCAGGCCACAGGGATGCAAAATCCACCTTCCTGTTCTGAAGGCCACGAGAGCCTTGGCAACTGTGGGACCTGGATCTGGGCTGCTGCAGGGGCTGATGTTTAAGGCTTGCAGCCTCCAAAGGCTCCGGGCTTTGCTTGCCAGCCTGCCTTGCACTGCCCTGTGCCCAGCTTGTTCAAGAGACAAAAGCCAAGCGAGGGGATCCTCACCCTGCCCCCCATTGCTGCTGCTGGCCGCGCGCGGCCACTGGCCCCTGTCCCCACTCGGGTGACAGCTGGAGGGGCAGGGCAGGCTGTGCTGGGCAGGGGGCGGGGGGCTTTGTCCCGGTGGGTGCTGATGCTGGGGGCCATGGGCCCATGTCTACCTTTGCCTTCTTCTCTCCTCTCTGGTGTCACTTTCCCCATTTTCTCTGTCTGGGAGCTTGGCTTCTCTCTCTCCTGTCGGCAGCTTCAGCCGCACGTGTGACCCTGCAGGAACTGCCTGAACTGGAGGGAAGTGGGAGAGAACTCTTTGTCAGGAACTGTAGTGACAGGACAAGGGGCAATGGCACCAAACTGCAAGAGTTGGAATAGGTTTGATGATGGGAAGGAGTTCTTTATTGTGAGGGTGGTTGTCCCTGACCCAGGGAGCAGTGCAGAGAGGCTGTGGATGCCCCATGCCCAGGAAGATCCAAGGCCAGGTTGGACAGGGTCCAGAGCAACCTGGTGTGGTGGGAAGTTGATCAAGTAGAAACCAGATGATCCTTAGGGGCGCTTCCAAGCCAAAGCATTCAAGGATTTGAATCATTCTTCGATCCCCATCTCTCCCTGTGGAGTGGCCTTGAAGCTTCTGTGACATCACAGCTGCCAGAGTGTTCCATTTGGAAGGTCCAGGACCTGGAAAGGGGCACAGCAGACACGTCACCTGCTGCCAAGGGCCAGTTCTCACTCGCCCTTGGCTCTGCCCGTCAGTGCTGAGCTGTTGCTGCTGCCTGGGCTTTGCCTGCTGCCTGCTCTGGAGCCAATCCCAGCAGGATGTGCGCCACTGCTGCCCCAGTGGAGGTACAGTGCCATTCCAGGGAGGGGGGCAGCCTGCTTGGGCAGGCTGCAGCCAGGTGGCAATGGCTGGTGTGGGACAGCAAGCCCACCGTCAGATTGCGCTGCCTCTTGCAGACTGCCAGAGACACCGTGGAGGAGATGGAAGTGGACGTGGTGCTGGACAGGGAAGAAATGATGGAGGTGGACAGGGAAGAGACAGCTGAGGACATGGACGTCGACGTGGAGGACAAGATCGAGGAGATGGACATTGATGTGGAGGACAAGATCGAGGAGATGGAAGTCGATGGCAAGGTTGAGGAGGAGCCCATGGTCCTTGGTTGAAGATGGAGCTCCAGGAAGAAGAGAGGCAGATGCTTCCCATGGCCAGCCCACAGGCAGAGTGTGTCCCCTGAGGCCAGGCTGGGGCTGGGCTGGATGGCCCCGCTCAGGGACACGGTGCCCGGAGGGGCCCTGGATTGTGGTGGCACAAGCAGCACCCCCGGCCTGCCCTGCGCTTGCCGGGGGCCATGCCCGCCCTGCCAGCCCCGTCCCAGCCCCTGGGGCCCAGCTGCCAGCCCTCCTGAGCCACTGGTGGCAGCAGAGTCCAGCTCTGCTCCATCGTCCGTCCAGGACTGATGGAGATGATGGGCAGAGATGTGACCCCTCTGTACATATGTTCAAAAGCTTAGAGGCTTTCTGTAAATATGTTTGTAAGTTTGTTAGCCTATAGGCTCCCATGTAAATATGTTTGTAAGTTTGTTAGCCTATAGGCTCCCATGTAAATATGTTTGTAAGTTTGTTAGCCTATAGGCTCCCATGTAAATATGTTTGTAACTTTGTTAGTCTATAGGCTCCCATGTAAATATGTTTGTAAGTTTGTTAGTCTATAGGCTCTCATGTAAATATGTTGTGCAGATTGTTAGTCTATAGGCTCCCATGTAAATATGTTCTGTAGATTGTTAGTCTATAGGCTCCCATGTAAATATGTTCTGCAGATTGTTAGTCTATAGGCTCCCATGTAAATATGTTCTGTAGATTGTTGTCGTTACAAGGATTGCTATCATTAATCATGTTCTGTAAATCCACAGTTTTGCCGAGTTTTGGGAAAAAAAAATATTGTTTATTTTTACACTCTCAGTTCACTTTGCAATTCCTTTGGGCACAGGCAGCTTTTGCACAGTTGTGGTTTCCACTTGTTCTGGGTTCCCGGGGCTGGAGGTGCCTGGGTTGCTGGCACGGCCAGCCCGGGGCTGGGGGTCCCTGTGCACAGGGGTCCCACTGACAGCACTCCTGGCACTGGGCACTGCTGCTGTTGCTGGGCTGGGGCAGAGCAGTGTCCCCAGGAGCAGAGCTGTCAGCAGCAGAGAGGGGGCTCTGACAGCAGTGGCCCCTGCAGCAATGCCCCAGAGCAGGCAGGAGCCCCTCAGCCACCCTTGCTGCTGGAGCCACGGGGCCTCCTGGGCCGAGAGCCGGCATCAGGCCACAGGGATGCAAAATCCACCTTCCTGTTCTGAAGGCCACGAGAGCCTTGGCAACTGTGGGACCTGGATCTGGGCTGCTGCAGGGGCTGATGTTTAAGGCTTGCAGCCTCCAAAGGCTCCGGGCTTTGCTTGCCAGCCTGCCTTGCACTGCCCTGTGCCCAGCTTGTTCAAGAGACAAAAGCCAAGCGAGGGGATCCTCACCCTGCCCCCATTGCTGCTGCTGGCCGCGCGCGGCCACTGGCCCCTGTCCCCCACTCGGGTGACAGCTGGAGGGGCAGGGCAGGCTGTGCTGGGCAGGGGGCGGGGGGCTTTGTCCCGGTGGGTGCTGATGCTGGGGGCCATGGGCCCATGTCTACCTTTGCCTTCTTCTCTCCTCTCTGGTGTCACTTTCCCCATTTTCTCTGTCTGGGAGCTTGGCTTCTCTCTCTCCTGTCGGCAGCTTCAGCCGCACGTGTGACCCCGCAGGAACTGCCTGAACTGGAGGGAAGTGGGAGAGGACTCTTTGTCAGGAACTGTAGTGACAGGACAAGGGGCAATGGCACCAAACTGCAAGAGTTGGAATAGGTTTGATGATGGGAAGGAGTTCTTTATTGTGAGGGTGGTTGTCCCTGACCCAGGGAGCAGTGCAGAGAGGCTGTGGATGCCCCATGCCCAGGAAGATCCAAGGCCAGGTTGGACAGGGTCCAGAGCAACCTGGTGTGGTGGGAAGTTGATCAAGTAGAAACCAGATGATCCTTAGGGGCGCTTCCAAGCCAAAGCATTCAAGGATTTGAATCATTCTTCGATCCCTATCTCTCCCTGTGGAGTGGCCTTGAAGCTTCTGTGACATCACAGCTGCCAGAGTGTTCCATTTGGAAGGTCCAGGACCTGGAAAGGGGCACAGCAGACACGTCACCTGCTGCCAAGGGCCAGTTCTCACTCGCCCTTGGCTCTGCCCGTCAGTGCTGAGCTGTTGCTGCTGCCTGGGCTTTGCCTGCTGCCTGCTCTGGAGCCAATCCCAGCAGGATGTGCGCCACTGCTGCCCCAGTGGAGGTACAGTGCCATTCCAGGGAGGGGGGCAGCCTGCTTGGGCAGGCTGCAGCCAGGTGGCAATGGCTGGTGTGGGACAGCAAGCCCACCGTCAGATTGCGCTGCCTCTTGCAGACTGCCAGAGACACCGTGGAGGAGATGGAAGTGGACGTGGTGCTGGACAGGGAAGAAATGATGGAGGTGGACAGGGAAGAGACAGCTGAGGACATGGACGTCGACGTGGAGGACAAGATCGAGGAGATGGACATTGATGTGGAGGACAAGATCGAGGAGATGGAAGTCGATGGCAAGGTTGAGGAGGAGCCCATGGTCCTTGGTTGAAGATGGAGCTCCAGGAAGAAGAGAGGCAGATGCTTCCCATGGCCAGCCCACAGGCAGAGTGTGTCCCCTGAGGCCAGGCTGGGGCTGGGCTGGATGGCCCCGCTCAGGGACACGGTGCCCGGAGGGGCCCTGGATTGTGGTGGCACAAGCAGCACCCCCGGCCTGCCCTGCGCTTGCCGGGGGCCATGCCCGCCCTGCCAGCCCCGTCCCAGCCCCTGGGGCCCAGCTGCCAGCCCTCCTGAGCCACTGGTGGCAGCAGAGTCCAGCTCTGCTCCATCGTCCGTCCAGGACTGATGGAGATGATGGGCAGAGATGTGACCCCTCTGTACATATGTTCAAAAGCTTAGAGGCTTTCTGTAAATATGTTTGTAAGTTTGTTAGCCTATAGGCTCCCATGTAAATATGTTTGTAAGTTTGTTAGCCTATAGGCTCCCATGTAAATATGTTTGTAAGTTTGTTAGCCTATAGGCTCCCATGTAAATATGTTTGTAAGTTTGTTAGTCTATAGGCTCCCATGTAAATATGTTTGTAAGTTTGTTAGTCTATAGGCTCTCATGTAAATATGTTGTGCAGATTGTTAGTCTATAGGCTCCCATGTAAATATGTTCTGTAGATTGTTAGTCTATAGGCTCCCATGTAAATATGTTCTGCAGATTGTTAGTCTATAGGCTCCCATGTAAATATGTTCTGTAGATTGTTGTCGTTACAAGGATTGCTATCATTAATCATGTTCTGTAAATCCACAGTTTTGCCGAGTTTTGGGAAAAAAAAATATTGTTTATTTTTACACTCTCAGTTCACTTTGCAATTCCTTTGGGCACAGGCAGCTTTTGCACAGTTGTGGTTTCCACTTGTTCTGGGTTCCCGGGGCTGGAGGTGCCTGGGTTGCTGGCACGGCCAGCCCGGGGCTGGGGGTCCCTGTGCACAGGGGTCCCACTGACAGCACTCCTGGCACTGGGCACTGCTGCTGTTGCTGGGCTGGGGCAGAGCAGTGTCCCCAGGAGCAGAGCTGTCAGCAGCAGAGAGGGGGCTCTGACAGCAGTGGCCCCTGCAGCAATGCCCCAGAGCAGGCAGGAGCCCCTCAGCCACCCTTGCTGCTGGAGCCACGGGGCCTCCTGGGCCGAGAGCCGGCATCAGGCCACAGGGATGCAAAATCCACCTTCCTGTTCTGAAGGCCACGAGAGCCTTGGCAACTGTGGGACCTGGATCTGGGCTGCTGCAGGGGCTGATGTTTAAGGCTTGCAGCCTCCAAAGGCTCCGGGCTTTGCTTGCCAGCCTGCCTTGCACTGCCCTGTGCCCAGCTTGTTCAAGAGACAAAAGCCAAGCGAGGGGATCCTCACCCTGCCCCCATTGCTGCTGCTGGCCGCGCGCGGCCACTGGCCCCTGTCCCCCACTCGGGTGACAGCTGGAGGGGCAGGGCAGGCTGTGCTGGGCAGGGGGCGGGGGGCTTTGTCCCGGTGGGTGCTGATGCTGGGGGCCATGGGCCCATGTCTACCTTTGCCTTCTTCTCTCCTCTCTGGTGTCACTTTCCCCATTTTCTCTGTCTGGGAGCTTGGCTTCTCTCTCTCCTGTCGGCAGCTTCAGCCGCACGTGTGACCCTGCAGGAACTGCCTGAACTGGAGGGAAGTGGGAGAGAACTCTTTGTCAGGAACTGTAGTGACAGGACAAGGGGCAATGGCACCAAACTGCAAGAGTTGGAATAGGTTTGATGATGGGAAGGAGTTCTTTATTGTGAGGGTGGTTGTCCCTGACCCAGGGAGCAGTGCAGAGAGGCTGTGGATGCCCCATGCCCAGGAAGATCCAAGGCCAGGTTGGACAGGGTCCAGAGCAACCTGGTGTGGTGGGAAGTTGATCAAGTAGAAACCAGATGATCCTCAGGGGCGCTTCCAAGCCAAAGCATTCAAGGATTTGAATCATTCTTCGATCCCCATCTCTCCCTGTGGAGTGGCCTTGAAGCTTCTGTGACATCACAGCTGCCAGAGTGTTCCATTTGGAAGGTCCAGGACCTGGAAAGGGGCACAGCAGACACGTCACCTGCTGCCAAGGGCCAGTTCTCACTCGCCCTTGGCTCTGCCCGTCAGTGCTGAGCTGTTGCTGCTGCCTGGGCTTTGCCTGCTGCCTGCTCTGGAGCCAATCCCAGCAGGATGTGCGCCACTGCTGCCCCAGTGGAGGTACAGTGCCATTCCAGGGAGGGGGGCAGCCTGCTTGGGCAGGCTGCAGCCAGGTGGCAATGGCTGGTGTGGGACAGCAAGCCCACCGTCAGATTGTGCTGCCTCTTGCAGACTGCCAGAGACACCGTGGAGGAGATGGAAGTGGACGTGGTGCTGGACAGGGAAGAAATGATGGAGGTGGACAGGGAAGAGACAGCTGAGGACATGGACGTCGACGTGGAGGACAAGATCGAGGAGATGGACATTGATGTGGAGGACAAGATCGAGGAGATGGAAGTCGATGGCAAGGTTGAGGAGGAGCCCATGGTCCTTGGTTGAAGATGGAGCTCCAGGAAGAAGAGAGGCAGATGCTTCCCATGGCCAGCCCACAGGCAGAGTGTGTCCCCTGAGGCCAGGCTGGGGCTGGGCTGGATGGCCCCGCTCAGGGACACGGTGCCCGGAGGGGCCCTGGATTGTGGTGGCACAAGCAGCACCCCCGGCCTGCCCTGCGCTTGCCGGGGGCCATGCCCGCCCTGCCAGCCCCGTCCCAGCCCCTGGGGCCCAGCTGCCAGCCCTCCTGAGCCACTGGTGGCAGCAGAGTCCAGCTCTGCTCCATCGTTCGTCCAGGACTGATGGAGATGATGGGCAGAGATGTGACCCCTCTGTACATATGTTCAAAAGCTTAGAGGCTTTCTGTAAATATGTTTGTAAGTTTGTTAGCCTATAGGCTCCCATGTAAATATGTTTGTAAGTTTGTTAGCCTATAGGCTCCCATGTAAATATGTTTGTAAGTTTGTTAGCCTATAGGCTCCCATGTAAATATGTTTGTAAGTTTGTTAGTCTATAGGCTCCCATGTAAATATGTTTGTAAGTTTGTTAGTCTATAGGCTCCCATGTAAATATGTTTGTAAGTTTGTTAGTCTATAGGCTCCCATGTAAATATGTTTGTAAGTTTGTTAGTCTATAGGCTCTCATGTAAATATGTTGTGCAGATTGTTAGTCTATAGGCTCCCATGTAAATATGTTCTGTAGATTGTTAGTCTATAGGCTCCCATGTAAATATGTTCTGTAGATTGTTAGTCTATAGGCTCCCATGTAAATATGTTCTGCAGATTGTTAGTCTATAGGCTCCCATGTAAATATGTTCTGTAGATTGTTGTCGTTACAAGGATTGCTATCATTAATCATGTTCTGTAAATCCACAGTTTTGCCGAGTTTTGGGAAAAAAAAATATTGTTTATTTTTACACTCTCAGTTCACTTTGCAATTCCTTTGGGCACAGGCAGCTTTTGCACAGTTGTGGTTTCCACTTGTTCTGGGTTCCCGGGGCTGGAGGTGCCTGGGTTGCTGGCACGGCCAGCCCGGGGCTGGGGGTCCCTGTGCACAGGGGTCCCACTGACAGCACTCCTGGCACTGGGCACTGCTGCTGTTGCTGGGCTGGGGCAGAGCAGTGTCCCCAGGAGCAGAGCTGTCAGCAGCAGAGAGGGGGCTCTGACAGCAGTGGCCCCTGCAGCAATGCCCCAGAGCAGGCAGGAGCCCCTCAGCCACCCTTGCTGCTGGAGCCACGGGGCCTCCTGGGCCGAGAGCCGGCATCAGGCCACAGGGATGCAAAATCCACCTTCCTGTTCTGAAGGCCACGAGAGCCTTGGCAACTGTGGGACCTGGATCTGGGCTGCTGCAGGGGCTGATGTTTAAGGCTTGCAGCCTCCAAAGGCTCCGGGCTATGCTTGCCAGCCTGCCTTGCACTGCCCTGTGCCCAGCTTGTTCAAGAGACAAAAGCCAAGCGAGGGGATCCTCACCCTGCCCCCATTGCTGCTGCTGGCCGCACACGGCCACTGGCCCCTGTCCCCCACTCGGGTGACAGCTGGAGGGGCAGGGCAGGCTGTGCTGGGCAGGGGGCGGGGGGCTTTGGGCCCGGTGGGTGCTGATGCTGGGGGCCATGGGCCCATGTCTACCTTTGCCTTCTGCTCTCCTCTCTGGTGTCACTTTCCCCATTTTCTCTGTCTGGGAGCTTGGCTTCTCTCTCTCCTGTCGGCAGCTTCAGCCGCACGTGTGACCCTGCAGGAACTGCCTGAACTGGAGGGAAGTGGGAGAGAACTCTTTGTCAGGAACTGTAGTGACAGGACAAGGGGCAATGGCACCAAACTGCAAGAGTTGGAATAGGTTTGATGATGGGAAGGAGTTCTTTATTGTGAGGGTGGTTGTCCCTGACCCAGGGAGCAGTGCAGAGAGGCTGTGGATGCCCCATGCCCAGGAAGATCCAAGGCCAGGTTGGACAGGGTCCAGAGCAACCTGGTGTGGTGGGAAGTTGATCAAGTAGAAACCAGATGATCCTTAGGGGCGCTTCCAAGCCAAAGCATTCAAGGATTTGAATCATTCTTCGATCCCCATCTCTCCCTGTGGAGTGGCCTTGAAGCTTCTGTGACATCACAGCTGCCAGAGTGTTCCATTTGGAAGGTCCAGGACCTGGAAAGGGGCACAGCAGACACGTCACCTGCTGCCAAGGGCCAGTTCTCACTCGCCCTTGGCTCTGCCCGTCAGTGCTGAGCTGTTGCTGCTGCCTGGGCTTTGCCTGCTGCCTGCTCTGGAGCCAATCCCAGCAGGATGTGCGCCACTGCTGCCCCAGTGGAGGTACAGTGCCATTCCAGGGAGGGGGGCAGCCTGCTTGGGCAGGCTGCAGCCAGGTGGCAATGGCTGGTGTGGGACAGCAAGCCCACCGTCAGATTGTGCTGCCTCTTGCAGACTGCCAGAGACACCGTGGAGGAGATGGAAGTGGACGTGGTGCTGGACAGGGAAGAAATGATGGAGGTGGACAGGGAAGAGACAGCTGAGGACATGGACGTCGACGTGGAGGACAAGATCGAGGAGATGGACATTGATGTGGAGGACAAGATCGAGGAGATGGAAGTCGATGGCAAGGTTGAGGAGGAGCCCATGGTCCTTGGTTGAAGATGGAGCTCCAGGAAGAAGAGAGGCAGATGCTTCCCATGGCCAGCCCACAGGCAGAGTGTGTCCCCTGAGGCCAGGCTGGGGCTGGGCTGGATGGCCCCGCTCAGGGACACGGTGCCCGGAGGGGCCCTGGATTGTGGTGGCACAAGCAGCACCCCCGGCCTGCCCTGCGCTTGCCGGGGGCCATGCCCGCCCTGCCAGCCCCGTCCCAGCCCCTGGGGCCCAGCTGCCAGCCCTCCTGAGCCACTGGTGGCAGCAGAGTCCAGCTCTGCTCCATCGTCCGTCCAGGACTGATGGAGATGATGGGCAGAGATGTGACCCCTCTGTACATATGTTCAAAAGCTTAGAGGCTTTCTGTAAATATGTTTGTAAGTTTGTTAGCCTATAGGCTCCCATGTAAATATGTTTGTAAGTTTGTTAGCCTATAGGCTCCCATGTAAATATGTTTGTAAGTTTGTTAGTCTATAGGCTCCCATGTAAATATGTTTGTAAGTTTGTTAGTCTATAGGCTCCCATGTAAATATGTTTGTAAGTTTGTTAGTCTATAGGCTCCCATGTAAATATGTTTGTAAGTTTGTTAGTCTATAGGCTCTCATGTAAATATGTTGTGCAGATTGTTAGTCTATAGGCTCCCATGTAAATATGTTCTGTAGATTGTTAGTCTATAGGCTCCCATGTAAATATGTTCTGTAGATTGTTAGTCTATAGGCTCCCATGTAAATATGTTCTGCAGATTGTTAGTCTATAGGCTCCCATGTAAATATGTTCTGTAGATTGTTGTCGTTACAAGGATTGCTATCATTAATCATGTTCTGTAAATCCACAGTTTTGCCGAGTTTTGGGAAAAAAAAATATTGTTTATTTTTACACTCTCAGTTCACTTTGCAATTCCTTTGGGCACAGGCAGCTTTTGCACAGTTGTGGTTTCCACTTGTTCTGGGTTCCCGGGGCTGGAGGTGCCTGGGTTGCTGGCACGGCCAGCCCGGGGCTGGGGGTCCCTGTGCACAGGGGTCCCACTGACAGCACTCCTGGCACTGGGCACTGCTGCTGTTGCTGGGCTGGGGCAGAGCAGTGTCCCCAGGAGCAGAGCTGTCAGCAGCAGAGAGGGGGCTCTGACAGCAGTGGCCCCTGCAGCAATGCCCCAGAGCAGGCAGGAGCCCCTCAGCCACCCTTGCTGCTGGAGCCACGGGGCCTCCTGGGCCGAGAGCCGGCATCAGGCCACAGGGATGCAAAATCCACCTTCCTGTTCTGAAGGCCACGAGAGCCTTGGCAACTGTGGGACCTGGATCTGGGCTGCTGCAGGGGCTGATGTTTAAGGCTTGCAGCCTCCAAAGGCTCCGGGCTTTGCTTGCCAGCCTGCCTTGCACTGCCCTGTGCCCAGCTTGTTCAAGAGACAAAAGCCAAGCGAGGGGATCCTCACCCTGCCCCCATTGCTGCTGCTGGCCGCGCGCGGCCACTGGCCCCTGTCCCCCACTCGGGTGACAGCTGGAGGGGCAGGGCAGGCTGTGCTGGGCAAGGGGCGGGGGGCTTTGTCCCGGTGGGTGCTGATGCTGGGGGCCATGGGCCCATGTCTACCTTTGCCTTCTTCTCTCCTCTCTGGTGTCACTTTCCCCATTTTCTCTGTCTGGGAGCTTGGCTTCTCTCTCTCCTGTCGGCAGCTTCAGCCGCACGTGTGACCCTGCAGGAACTGCCTGAACTGGAGGGAAGTGGGAGAGAACTCTTTGTCAGGAACTGTAGTGACAGGACAAGGGGCAATGGCACCAAACTGCAAGAGTTGGAATAGGTTTGATGATGGGAAGGAGTTCTTTATTGTGAGGGTGGTTGTCCCTGACCCAGGGAGCAGTGCAGAGAGGCTGTGGATGCCCCATGCCCAGGAAGATCCAAGGCCAGGTTGGACAGGGTCCAGAGCAACCTGGTGTGGTGGGAAGTTGATCAAGTAGAAACCAGATGATCCTTAGGGGCGCTTCCAAGCCAAAGCATTCAAGGATTTGAATCATTCTTCGATCCCCATCTCTCCCTGTGGAGTGGCCTTGAAGCTTCTGTGACATCACAGCTGCCAGAGTGTTCCATTTGGAAGGTCCAGGACCTGGAAAGGGGCACAGCAGACACGTCACCTGCTGCCAAGGGCCAGTTCTCACTCGCCCTTGGCTCTGCCCGTCAGTGCTGAGCTGTTGCTGCTGCCTGGGCTTTGCCTGCTGCCTGCTCTGGAGCCAATCCCAGCAGGATGTGCGCCACTGCTGCCCCAGTGGAGGTACAGTGCCATTCCAGGGAGGGGGGCAGCCTGCTTGGGCAGGCTGCAGCCAGGTGGCAATGGCTGGTGTGGGACAGCAAGCCCACCGTCAGATTGCGCTGCCTCTTGCAGACTGCCAGAGACACCGTGGAGGAGATGGAAGTGGACGTGGTGCTGGACAGGGAAGAAATGATGGAGGTGGACAGGGAAGAGACAGCTGAGGACATGGACGTCGACGTGGAGGACAAGATCGAGGAGATGGACATTGATGTGGAGGACAAGATCGAGGAGATGGAAGTCGATGGCAAGGTTGAGGAGGAGCCCATGGTCCTTGGTTGAAGATGGAGCTCCAGGAAGAAGAGAGGCAGATGCTTCCCATGGCCAGCCCACAGGCAGAGTGTGTCCCCTGAGGCCAGGCTGGGGCTGGGCTGGATGGCCCCGCTCAGGGACACGGTGCCCGGAGGGGCCCTGGATTGTGGTGGCACAAGCAGCACCCCCGGCCTGCCCTGCGCTTGCCGGGGGCCATGCCCGCCCTGCCAGCCCCGTCCCAGCCCCTGGGGCCCAGCTGCCAGCCCTCCTGAGCCACTGGTGGCAGCAGAGTCCAGCTCTGCTCCATCGTCCGTCCAGGACTGATGGAGATGATGGGCAGAGATGTGACCCCTCTGTACATATGTTCAAAAGCTTAGAGGCTTTCTGTAAATATGTTTGTAAGTTTGTTAGCCTATAGGCTCCCATGTAAATATGTTTGTAAGTTTGTTAGCCTATAGGCTCCCATGTAAATATGTTTGTAAGTTTGTTAGCCTATAGGCTCCCATGTAAATATGTTTGTAAGTTTGTTAGCCTATAGGCTCCCATGTAAATATGTTTGTAAGTTTGTTAGTCTATAGGCTCCCATGTAAATATGTTTGTAAGTTTGTTAGTCTATAGGCTCTCATGTAAATATGTTGTGCAGATTGTTAGTCTATAGGCTCCCATGTAAATATGTTCTGTAGATTGTTAGTCTATAGGCTCCCATGTAAATATGTTCTGCAGATTGTTAGTCTATAGGCTCCCATGTAAATATGTTCTGTAGATTGTTGTCGTTACAAGGATTGCTATCATTAATCATGTTCTGTAAATCCACAGTTTTGCCGAGTTTTGGGAAAAAAAAATATTGTTTATTTTTACACTCTCAGTTCACTTTGCAATTCCTTTGGGCACAGGCAGCTTTTGCACAGTTGTGGTTTCCACTTGTTCTGGGTTCCCGGGGCTGGAGGTGCCTGGGTTGCTGGCACGGCCAGCCCGGGGCTGGGGGTCCCTGTGCACAGGGGTCCCACTGACAGCACTCCTGGCACTGGGCACTGCTGCTGTTGCTGGGCTGGGGCAGAGCAGTGTCCCCAGGAGCAGAGCTGTCAGCAGCAGAGAGGGGGCTCTGACAGCAGTGGCCCCTGCAGCAATGCCCCAGAGCAGGCAGGAGCCCCTCAGCCACCCTTGCTGCTGGAGCCACGGGGCCTCCTGGGCCGAGAGCCGGCATCAGGCCACAGGGATGCAAAATCCACCTTCCTGTTCTGAAGGCCACGAGAGCCTTGGCAACTGTGGGACCTGGATCTGGGCTGCTGCAGGGGCTGATGTTTAAGGCTTGCAGCCTCCAAAGGCTCCGGGCTTTGCTTGCCAGCCTGCCTTGCACTGCCCTGTGCCCAGCTTGTTCAAGAGACAAAAGCCAAGCGAGGGGATCCTCACCCTGCCCCCATTGCTGCTGCTGGCCGCGCGCGGCCACTGGCCCCTGTCCCCCACTCGGGTGACAGCTGGAGGGGCAGGGCAGGCTGTGCTGGGCAGGGGGCGGGGGGCTTTGTCCCGGTGGGTGCTGATGCTGGGGGCCATGGGCCCATGTCTACCTTTGCCTTCTTCTCTCCTCTCTGGTGTCACTTTCCCCATTTTCTCTGTCTGGGAGCTTGGCTTCTCTCTCTCCTGTCGGCAGCTTCAGCCGCACGTGTGACCCTGCAGGAACTGCCTGAACTGGAGGGAAGTGGGAGAGAACTCTTTGTCAGGAACTGTAGTGACAGGACAAGGGGCAATGGCACCAAACTGCAAGAGTTGGAATAGGTTTGATGATGGGAAGGAGTTCTTTATTGTGAGGGTGGTTGTCCCTGACCCAGGGAGCAGTGCAGAGAGGCTGTGGATGCCCCATGCCCAGGAAGATCCAAGGCCAGGTTGGACAGGGTCCAGAGCAACCTGGTGTGGTGGGAAGTTGATCAAGTAGAAACCAGATGATCCTCAGGGGCGCTTCCAAGCCAAAGCATTCAAGGATTTGAATCATTCTTCGATCCCCATCTCTCCCTGTGGAGTGGCCTTGAAGCTTCTGTGACATCACAGCTGCCAGAGTGTTCCATTTGGAAGGTCCAGGACCTGGAAAGGGGCACAGCAGACACGTCACCTGCTGCCAAGGGCCAGTTCTCACTCGCCCTTGGCTCTGCCCGTCAGTGCTGAGCTGTTGCTGCTGCCTGGGCTTTGCCTGCTGCCTGCTCTGGAGCCAATCCCAGCAGGATGTGCGCCACTGCTGCCCCAGTGGAGGTACAGTGCCATTCCAGGGAGGGGGGCAGCCTGCTTGGGCAGGCTGCAGCCAGGTGGCAATGGCTGGTGTGGGACAGCAAGCCCACCGTCAGATTGTGCTGCCTCTTGCAGACTGCCAGAGACACCGTGGAGGAGATGGAAGTGGACGTGGTGCTGGACAGGGAAGAAATGATGGAGGTGGACAGGGAAGAGACAGCTGAGGACATGGACGTCGACGTGGAGGACAAGATCGAGGAGATGGACATTGATGTGGAGGACAAGATCGAGGAGATGGAAGTCGATGGCAAGGTTGAGGAGGAGCCCATGGTCCTTGGTTGAAGATGGAGCTCCAGGAAGAAGAGAGGCAGATGCTTCCCATGGCCAGCCCACAGGCAGAGTGTGTCCCCTGAGGCCAGGCTGGGGCTGGGCTGGATGGCCCCGCTCAGGGACACGGTGCCCGGAGGGGGCCCTGGATTGTGGTGGCACAAGCAGGCACCCCCGGCCTGCCCTGCGCTTGCCGGGGGGCCATGCCCGCCCTGCCAGCCCCGTCCCAGCCCCTGGGGCCCAGCTGCCAGCCCTCCTGAGCCACTGGTGGCAGCAGAGTCCAGCTCTGCTCCATCGTTCGTCCAGGACTGATGGAGATGATGGGCAGAGATGTGACCCCTCTGTACATATGTTCAAAAGCTTAGAGGCTTTCTGTAAATATGTTTGTAAGTTTGTTAGCCTATAGGCTCCCATGTAAATATGTTTGTAAGTTTGTTAGCCTATAGGCTCCCATGTAAATATGTTTGTAAGTTTGTTAGCCTATAGGCTCCCATGTAAATATGTTTGTAAGTTTGTTAGTCTATAGGCTCCCATGTAAATATGTTTGTAAGTTTGTTAGTCTATAGGCTCCCATGTAAATATGTTTGTAAGTTTGTTAGTCTATAGGCTCCCATGTAAATATGTTTGTAAGTTTGTTAGTCTATAGGCTCTCATGTAAATATGTTGTGCAGATTGTTAGTCTATAGGCTCCCATGTAAATATGTTCTGTAGATTGTTAGTCTATAGGCTCCCATGTAAATATGTTCTGTAGATTGTTAGTCTATAGGCTCCCATGTAAATATGTTCTGCAGATTGTTAGTCTATAGGCTCCCATGTAAATATGTTCTGTAGATTGTTGTCGTTACAAGGATTGCTATCATTAATCATGTTCTGTAAATCCACAGTTTTGCCGAGTTTTGGGAAAAAAAAATATTGTTTATTTTTACACTCTCAGTTCACTTTGCAATTCCTTTGGGCACAGGCAGCTTTTGCACAGTTGTGGTTTCCACTTGTTCTGGGTTCCCGGGGCTGGAGGTGCCTGGGGTTGCTGGCACGGCCAGCCCGGGGCTGGGGGTCCCTGTGCACAGGGGTCCCACTGACAGCACTCCTGGCACTGGGCACTGCTGCTGTTGCTGGGCTGGGGCAGAGCAGTGTCCCCAGGAGCAGAGCTGTCAGCAGCAGAGAGGGGGCTCTGACAGCAGTGGCCCCTGCAGCAATGCCCCAGAGCAGGCAGGAGCCCCTCAGCCACCCTTGCTGCTGGAGCCACGGGGCCTCCTGGGCCGAGAGCCGGCATCAGGCCACAGGGATGCAAAATCCACCTTCCTGTTCTGAAGGCCACGAGAGCCTTGGCAACTGTGGGACCTGGATCTGGGCTGCTGCAGGGGCTGATGTTTAAGGCTTGCAGCCTCCAAAGGCTCCGGGCTTTGCTTGCCAGCCTGCCTTGCACTGCCCTGTGCCCAGCTTGTTCAAGAGACAAAAGCCAAGCGAGGGGATCCTCACCCTGCCCCCATTGCTGCTGCTGGCCGCACACGGCCACTGGCCCCTGTCCCCCACTCGGGTGACAGCTGGAGGGGCAGGGCAGGCTGTGCTGGGCAGGGGGCGGGGGGCTTTGGGCCCGGTGGGTGCTGATGCTGGGGGCCATGGGCCCATGTCTACCTTTGCCTTCTGCTCTCCTCTCTGGTGTCACTTTCCCCATTTTCTCTGTCTGGGAGCTTGGCTTCTCTCTCTCCTGTCGGCAGCTTCAGCCGCACGTGTGACCCTGCAGGAACTGCCTGAACTGGAGGGAAGTGGGAGAGGACTCTTTGTCAGGAACTGTAGTGACAGGACAAGGGGCAATGGCACCAAACTGCAAGAGTTGGAATAGGTTTGATGATGGGAAGGAGTTCTTTACTGTGAGGGTGGTTGTCCCTGACCCAGGGAGCAGTGCAGAGAGGCTGTGGATGCCCCATGCCCAGGAAGATCCAAGGCCAGGTTGGACAGGGTCCAGAGCAACCTGGTGTGGTGGGAAGTTGATCAAGTAGAAACCAGATGATCCTTAGGGGCGCTTCCAAGCCAAAGCATTCAAGGATTTGAATCATTCTTCGATCCTCATCTCTCCCTGTGGAGTGGCCTTGAAGCTTCTGTGACATCACAGCTGCCAGAGTGTTCCATTTGGAAGGTCCAGGACCTGGAAAGGGGCACAGCAGACACGTCACCTGCTGCCAAGGGCCAGTTCTCACTCGCCCTTGGCTCTGCCCGTCAGTGCTGAGCTGTTGCTGCTGCCTGGGCTTTGCCTGCTGCCTGCTCTGGAGCCAATCCCAGCAGGATGTGCGCCACTGCTGCCCCAGTGGAGGTACAGTGCCATTCCAGGGAGGGGGGCAGCCTGCTTGGGCAGGCTGCAGCCAGGTGGCAATGGCTGGTGTGGGACAGCAAGCCCACCGTCAGATTGCGCTGCCTCTTGCAGACTGCCAGAGACACCGTGGAGGAGATGGAAGTGGACGTGGTGCTGGACAGGGAAGAAATGATGGAGGTGGACAGGGAAGAGACAGCTGAGGACATGGACGTCGACGTGGAGGACAAGATCGAGGAGATGGACATTGATGTGGAGGACAAGATCGAGGAGATGGAAGTCGATGGCAAGGTTGAGGAGGAGCCCATGGTCCTTGGTTGAAGATGGAGCTCCAGGAAGAAGAGAGGCAGATGCTTCCCATGGCCAGCCCACAGGCAGAGTGTGTCCCCTGAGGCCAGGCTGGGGCTGGGCTGGATGGCCCCGCTCAGGGACACGGTGCCCGGAGGGGCCCCTGGATTGTGGTGGCACAAGCAGCACCCCCGGCCTGCCCTGCGCTTGCCGGGGGCCATGCCCGCCCTGCCAGCCCCGTCCCAGCCCCTGGGGCCCAGCTGCCAGCCCTCCTGAGCCACTGGTGGCAGCAGGTCCAGCTCTGCTCCATCGTTCTTCCAGCACTGATGGAGATGATGGGCAGAGATGTGACCCCCTCTGTACATATGTTCAAAAGCTTAGAGGCTTTCTGTAAATATGTTTGTAAGTTTGTTAGCCTATAGGCTCCCATGTAAATATGTTTGTAAGTTTGTTAGCCTATAGGCTCCCATGTAAATATGTTTGTAAGTTTGTTAGCCTATAGGCTCCCATGTAAATATGTTTGTAAGTTTGTTAGCCTATAGGCTCCCATGTAAATATGTTTGTAAGTTTGTTAGTCTATAGGCTCCCATGTAAATATGTTTGTAAGTTTGTTAGTCTATAGGCTCTCATGTAAATATGTTGTGCAGATTGTTAGTCTATAGGCTCCCATGTAAATATGTTCTGTAGATTGTTAGTCTATAGGCTCCCATGTAAATATGTTCTGCAGATTGTTAGTCTATAGGCTCCCATGTAAATATGTTCTGTAGATTGTTGTCGTTACAAGGATTGCTATCATTAATCATGTTCTGTAAATCCACAGTTTTGCCGAGTTTTGGGAAAAAAAAATATTGTTTATTTTTACAATCTCAGTTCACTTTGCAATTCCTTTGGGCACAGGCAGCTTTTGCACAGTTGTGGTTTCCACTTGTTCTGGGTTCCCGGGGCTGGAGGTGCCTGGGTTGCTGGCACGGCCAGCCCGGGGCTGGGGGTCCCTGTGCACAGGGGTCCCACTGACAGCACTCCTGGCACTGGGCACTGCTGCTGTTGCTGGGCTGGGGCAGAGCAGTGTCCCCAGGAGCAGAGCTGTCAGCAGCAGAGAGGGGGCTCTGACAGCAGTGGCCCCTGCAGCAATGCCCCAGAGCAGGCAGGAGCCCCTCAGCCACCCTTGCTGCTGGAGCCACGGGGCCTCCTGGGCCGAGAGCCGGCATCAGGCCACAGGGATGCAAAATCCACCTTCCTGTTCTGAAGGCCACGAGAGCCTTGGCAACTGTGGGACCTGGATCTGGGCTGCTGCAGGGGCTGATGTTTAAGGCTTGCAGCCTCCAAAGGCTCCGGGCTTTGCTTGCCAGCCTGCCTTGCACTGCCCTGTGCCCAGCTTGTTCAAGAGACAAAAGCCAAGCGAGGGGATCCTCACCCTGCCCCCATTGCTGCTGCTGGCCGCGCGCGGCCACTGGCCCCTGTCCCCCACTCGGGTGACAGCTGGAGGGGCAGGGCAGGCTGTGCTGGGCAGGGGGCGGGGGGCTTTGTCCCGGTGGGTGCTGATGCTGGGGGCCATGGGCCCATGTCTACCTTTGCCTTCTTCTCTCCTCTCTGGTGTCACTTTCCCCATTTTCTCTGTCTGGGAGCTTGGCTTCTCTCTCTCCTGTCGGCAGCTTCAGCCGCACGTGTGACCCTGCAGGAACTGCCTGAACTGGAGGGAAGTGGGAGAGAACTCTTTGTCAGGAACTGTAGTGACAGGACAAGGGGCAATGGCACCAAACTGCAAGAGTTGGAATAGGTTTGATGATGGGAAGGAGTTCTTTATTGTGAGGGTGGTTGTCCCTGACCCAGGGAGCAGTGCAGAGAGGCTGTGGATGCCCCATGCCCAGGAAGATCCAAGGCCAGGTTGGACAGGGTCCAGAGCAACCTGGTGTGGTGGGAAGTTGATCAAGTAGAAACCAGATGATCCTTAGGGGCGCTTCCAAGCCAAAGCATTCAAGGATTTGAATCATTCTTCGATCCCCATCTCTCCCTGTGGAGTGGCCTTGAAGCTTCTGTGACATCACAGCTGCCAGAGTGTTCCATTTGGAAGGTCCAGGACCTGGAAAGGGGCACAGCAGACACGTCACCTGCTGCCAAGGGCCAGTTCTCACTCGCCCTTGGCTCTGCCCGTCAGTGCTGAGCTGTTGCTGCTGCCTGGGCTTTGCCTGCTGCCTGCTCTGGAGCCAATCCCAGCAGGATGTGCGCCACTGCTGCCCCAGTGGAGGTACAGTGCCATTCCAGGGAGGGGGGCAGCCTGCTTGGGCAGGCTGCAGCCAGGTGGCAATGGCTGGTGTGGGACAGCAAGCCCACCGTCAGATTGTGCTGCCTCTTGCAGACTGCCAGAGACACCGTGGAGGAGATGGAAGTGGACGTGGTGCTGGACAGGGAAGAAATGATGGAGGTGGACAGGGAAGAGACAGCTGAGGACATGGACGTCGACGTGGAGGACAAGATCGAGGAGATGGACATTGATGTGGAGGACAAGATCGAGGAGATGGAAGTCGATGGCAAGGTTGAGGAGGAGCCCATGGTCCTTGGTTGAAGATGGAGCTCCAGGAAGAAGAGAGGCAGATGCTTCCCATGGCCAGCCCACAGGCAGAGTGTGTCCCCTGAGGCCAGGCTGGGGCTGGGCTGGATGGCCCCGCTCAGGGACACGGTGCCCGGAGGGGCCCTGGATTGTGGTGGCACAAGCAGCACCCCCGGCCTGCCCTGCGCTTGCCGGGGGCCATGCCCGCCCTGCCAGCCCCGTCCCAGCCCCTGGGGCCCAGCTGCCAGCCCTCCTGAGCCACTGGTGGCAGCAGAGACCAGCTCTGCTCCATCGTTCGTCCAGGACTGATGGAGATGATGGGCAGAGATGTGACCCCTCTGTACATATGTTCAAAAGCTTAGAGGCTTTCTGTAAATATGTTTGTAAGTTTGTTAGCCTATAGGCTCCCATGTAAATATGTTTGTAAGTTTGTTAGCCTATAGGCTCCCATGTAAATATGTTTGTAAGTTTGTTAGCCTATAGGCTCCCATGTAAATATGTTTGTAAGTTTGTTAGTCTATAGGCTCCCATGTAAATATGTTTGTAAGTTTGTTAGTCTATAGGCTCCCATGTAAATATGTTTGTAAGTTTGTTAGTCTATAGGCTCCCATGTAAATATGTTTGTAAGTTTGTTAGTCTATAGGCTCTCATGTAAATATGTTGTGCAGATTGTTAGTCTATAGGCTCCCATGTAAATATGTTCTGTAGATTGTTAGTCTATAGGCTCCCATGTAAATATGTTCTGTAGATTGTTAGTCTATAGGCTCCCATGTAAATATGTTCTGCAGATTGTTAGTCTATAGGCTCCCATGTAAATATGTTCTGTAGATTGTTGTCGTTACAAGGATTGCTATCATTAATCATGTTCTGTAAATCCACAGTTTTGCCGAGTTTTGGGAAAAAAAAATATTGTTTATTTTTACACTCTCAGTTCACTTTGCAATTCCTTTGGGCACAGGCAGCTTTTGCACAGTTGTGGTTTCCACTTGTTCTGGGTTCCCGGGGCTGGAGGTGCCTGGGTTGCTGGCACGGCCAGCCCGGGGCTGGGGGTCCCTGTGCACAGGGGTCCCACTGACAGCACTCCTGGCACTGGGCACTGCTGCTGTTGCTGGGCTGGGGCAGAGCAGTGTCCCCAGGAGCAGAGCTGTCAGCAGCAGAGAGGGGGCTCTGACAGCAGTGGCCCCTGCAGCAATGCCCCAGAGCAGGCAGGAGCCCCTCAGCCACCCTTGCTGCTGGAGCCACGGGGCCTCCTGGGCCGAGAGCCGGCATCAGGCCACAGGGATGCAAAATCCACCTTCCTGTTCTGAAGGCCACGAGAGCCTTGGCAACTGTGGGACCTGGATCTGGGCTGCTGCAGGGGCTGATGTTTAAGGCTTGCAGCCTCCAAAGGCTCCGGGCTTTGCTTGCCAGCCTGCCTTGCACTGCCCTGTGCCCAGCTTGTTCAAGAGACAAAAGCCAAGCGAGGGGATCCTCACCCTGCCCCCATTGCTGCTGCTGGCCGCGCGCGGCCACTGGCCCCTGTCCCCCACTCGGGTGACAGCTGGAGGGGCAGGGCAGGCTGTGCTGGGCAGGGGGCGGGGGGCTTTGTCCCGGTGGGTGCTGATGCTGGGGACCATGGGCCCATGTCTACCTTTGCCTTCTTCTCTCCTCTCTGGTGTCACTTTCCCCATTTTCTCTGTCTGGGAGCTTGGCTTCTCTCTCTCCTGTCGGCAGCTTCAGCCGCACGTGTGACCCTGCAGGAACTGCCTGAACTGGAGGGAAGTGGGAGAGGACTCTTTGTCAGGAACTGTAGTGACAGGACAAGGGGCAATGGCACCAAACTGCAAGAGTTGGAATAGGTTTGATGATGGGAAGGAGTTCTTTATTGTGAGGGTGGTTGTCCCTGACCCAGGGAGCAGTGCAGAGAGGCTGTGGATGCCCCATGCCCAGGAAGATCCAAGGCCAGGTTGGACAGGGTCCAGAGCAACCTGGTGTGGTGGGAAGTTGATCAAGTAGAAACCAGATGATCCTTAGGGGCGCTTCCAAGCCAAAGCATTCAAGGATTTGAATCATTCTTCGATCCCCATCTCTCCCTGTGGAGTGGCCTTGAAGCTTCTGTGACATCACAGCTGCCAGAGTGTTCCATTTGGAAGGTCCAGGACCTGGAAAGGGGCACAGCAGACACGTCACCTGCTGCCAAGGGCCAGTTCTCACTCGCCCTTGGCTCTGCCCGTCAGTGCTGAGCTGTTGCTGCTGCCTGGGCTTTGCCTGCTGCCTGCTCTGGAGCCAATCCCAGCAGGATGTGCGCCACTGCTGCCCCAGTGGAGGTACAGTGCCATTCCAGGGAGGGGGGCAGCCTGCTTGGGCAGGCTGCAGCCAGGTGGCAATGGCTGGTGTGGGACAGCAAGCCCACCGTCAGATTGTGCTGCCTCTTGCAGACTGCCAGAGACACCGTGGAGGAGATGGAAGTGGACGTGGTGCTGGACAGGGAAGAAATGATGGAGGTGGACAGGGAAGAGACAGCTGAGGACATGGACGTCGACGTGGAGGACAAGATCGAGGAGATGGACATTGATGTGGAGGACAAGATCGAGGAGATGGAAGTCGATGGCAAGGTTGAGGAGGAGCCCATGGTCCTTGGTTGAAGATGGAGCTCCAGGAAGAAGAGAGGCAGATGCTTCCCATGGCCAGCCCACAGGCAGAGTGTGTCCCCTGAGGCCAGGCTGGGGCTGGGCTGGATGGCCCCGCTCAGGGACACGGTGCCCGGAGGGGCCCTGGATTGTGGTGGCACAAGCAGCACCCCCGGCCTGCCCTGCGCTTGCCGGGGGCCATGCCCGCCCTGCCAGCCCCGTCCCAGCCCCTGGGGCCCAGCTGCCAGCCCTCCTGAGCCACTGGTGGCAGCAGAGTCCAGCTCTGCTCCATCGTCCGTCCAGGACTGATGGAGATGATGGGCAGAGATGTGACCCCTCTGTACATATGTTCAAAAGCTTAGAGGCTTTCTGTAAATATGTTTGTAAGTTTGTTAGCCTATAGGCTCCCATGTAAATATGTTTGTAAGTTTGTTAGCCTATAGGCTCCCATGTAAATATGTTTGTAAGTTTGTTAGCCTATAGGCTCCCATGTAAATATGTTTGTAAGTTTGTTAGTCTATAGGCTCCCATGTAAATATGTTTGTAAGTTTGTTAGTCTATAGGCTCCCATGTAAATATGTTTGTAAGTTTGTTAGTCTATAGGCTCCCATGTAAATATGTTTGTAAGTTTGTTAGTCTATAGGCTCTCATGTAAATATGTTGTGCAGATTGTTAGTCTATAGGCTCCCATGTAAATATGTTCTGTAGATTGTTAGTCTATAGGCCCCCATGTAAATATGTTCTGTAGATTGTTAGTCTATAGGCTCCCATGTAAATATGTTCTGCAGATTGTTAGTCTATAGGCTCCCATGTAAATATGTTCTGTAGATTGTTGTCGTTACAAGGATTGCTATCATTAATCATGTTCTGTAAATCCACAGTTTTGCCGAGTTTTGGGAAAAAAAAATATTGTTTATTTTTACAATCTCAGTTCACTTTGCAATTCCTTTGGGCACAGGCAGCTTTTGCACAGTTGTGGTTTCCACTTGTTCTGGGTTCCCGGGGCTGGAGGTGCCTGGGTTGCTGGCACGGCCAGCCCGGGGCTGGAGGTCCCTGTGCACAGGGGTCCCACTGACAGCACTCCTGGCACTGGGCACTGCTGCTGTTGCTGGGCTGGGGCAGAGCAGTGTCCCCAGGAGCAGAGCTGTCAGCAGCAGAGAGGGGGCTCTGACAGCAGTGGCCCCTGCAGCAATGCCCCAGAGCAGGCAGGAGCCCCTCAGCCACCCTTGCTGCTGGAGCCACGGGGCCTCCTGGGCCGAGAGCCGGCATCAGGCCACAGGGATGCAAAATCCACCTTCCTGTTCTGAAGGCCACGAGAGCCTTGGCAACTGTGGGACCTGGATCTGGGCTGCTGCAGGGGCTGATGTTTAAGGCTTGCAGCCTCCAAAGGCTCCGGGCTTTGCTTGCCAGCCTGCCTTGCACTGCCCTGTGCCCAGCTTGTTCAAGAGACAAAGGCCAAGCAAGGGGATCCTCACCCTGCCCCCATTGCTGCTGCTGGCCGCGCGCGGCCACTGGCCCCTGTCCCCCACTCGGGTGACAGCTGGAGGGGCAGGGCAGGCTGTGCTGGGCAGGGGGCGGGGGGTTTGGGCCCGGTGGGTGCTGATGCTGGGGGCCATGGGCCCATGTCTACCTTTGCCTTCTTCTCTCCTCTCTGGTGTCACTTTCCCCATTTTCTCTGTCTGGGAGCTTGGCTTCTCTCTCTCCTGTCGGCAGCTTCAGCCGCACGTGTGACCCCGCAGGAACTGCCTGAACTGGAGGGAAGTGGGAGAGAACTCTTTGTCAGGAACTGTAGTGACAGGACAAGGGGCAATGGCACCAAACTGCAAGAGTTGGAATAGGTTTGATGATGGGAAGGAGTTCTTTACTGTGAGGGTGGTTGTCCCTGACCCAGGGAGCAGTGCAGAGAGGCTGTGGATGCCCCATGCCCAGGAAGATCCAAGGCCAGGTTGGACAGGGTCCAGAGCAACCTGGTGTGGTGGGAAGTTGATCAAGTAGAAACCAGATGATCCTTAGGGGCGCTTCCAAGCCAAAGCATTCAAGGATTTGAATCATTCTTCGATCCCCATCTCTCCCTGTGGAGTGGCCTTGAAGCTTCTGTGACATCACAGCTGCCAGAGTGTTCCATTTGGAAGGTCCAGGACCTGGAAAGGAGCACAGCAGACACGTCACCTGCTGCCAAGGGCCAGTTCTCACTCGCCCTTGGCTCTGCCCGTCAGTGCTGAGCTGTTGCTGCTGCCTGGGCTTTGCCTGCTGCCTGCTCTGGAGCCAATCCCAGCAGGATGTGCGCCACTGCTGCCCCAGTGGAGGTACAGTGCCATTCCAGGGAGGGGGGCAGCCTGCTTGGGCAGGCTGCAGCCAGGTGGCAATGGCTGGTGTGGGACAGCAAGCCCACCGTCAGATTGTGCTGCCTCTTGCAGACTGCCAGAGACACCGTGGAGGAGATGGAAGTGGACGTGGTGCTGGACAGGGAAGAAATAATGGAGGTGGACAGGGAAGAGACAGCTGAGGACATGGACGTCGACGTGGAGGACAAGATCGAGGAGATGGACATTGATGTGGAGGACAAGATCGAGGAGATGGAAGTCGATTGCAAGGTTGAGGAGGAGCCCATGGTCCTTGGTTGAAGATGGAGCTCCAGGAAGAAGAGAGGCAGATGCTTCCCATGGCCAGCCCACAGGCAGAGTGTGTCCCCTGAGGCCAGGCTGGGGCTGGGCTGGATGGCCCCGCTCAGGGACACGGTGCCCGGAGGGGCCCTGGATTGTGGTGGCACAAGCAGCACCCCCGGCCTGCCCTGCGCTTGCCGGGGGCCATGCCCGCCCTGCCAGCCCCGTCCCAGCCCCTGGGGCCCAGCTGCCAGCCCTCCTGAGCCACTGGTGGCAGCAGAGTCCAGCTCTGCTCCATCGTTCGTCCAGGACTGATGGAGATGATGGGCAGAGATGTGACCCCTCTGTACATATGTTCAAAAGCTTAGAGGCTTTCTGTAAATATGTTTGTAAGTTTGTTAGCCTATAGGCTCCCATGTAAATATGTTTGTAAGTTTGTTAGCCTATAGGCTCCCATGTAAATATGTTTGTAAGTTTGTTAGTCTATAGGCTCCCATGTAAATATGTTTGTAAGTTTGTTAGCCTATAGGCTCCCATGTAAATATGTTTGTAAGTTTGTTAGTCTATAGGCTCCCATGTAAATATGTTTGTAAGTTTGTTAGTCTATAGGCTCTCATGTAAATATGTTGTGCAGATTGTTAGTCTATAGGCTCCCATGTAAATATGTTCTGTAGATTGTTAGTCTATAGGCTCCCATGTAAATATGTTCTGCAGATTGTTAGTCTATAGGCTCCCATGTAAATATGTTCTGTAGATTGTTGTCGTTACAAGGATTGCTATCATTAATCATGTTCTGTAAATCCACAGTTTTGCCGAGTTTTGGGAAAAAAAAATATTGTTTATTTTTACAATCTCAGTTCACTTTGCAATTCCTTTGGGCACAGGCAGCTTTTGCACAGTTGTGGTTTCCACTTGTTCTGGGTTCCCGGGGCTGGAGGTGCCTGGGTTGCTGGCACGGCCAGCCCGGGGCTGGGGGTCCCTGTGCACAGGGGTCCCACTGACAGCACTCCTGGCACTGGGCACTGCTGCTGTTGCTGGGCTGGGGCAGAGCAGTGTCCCCAGGAGCAGAGCTGTCAGCAGCAGAGAGGGGGCTCTGACAGCAGTGGCCCCTGCAGCAATGCCCCAGAGCAGGCAGGAGCCCCTCAGCCACCCTTGCTGCTGGAGCCACGGGGCCTCCTGGGCCGAGAGCCGGCATCAGGCCACAGGGATGCAAAATCCACCTTCCTGTTCTGAAGGCCACGAGAGCCTTGGCAACTGTGGGACCTGGATCTGGGCTGCTGCAGGGGCTGATGTTTAAGGCTTGCAGCCTCCAAAGGCTCCGGGCTTTGCTTGCCAGCCTGCCTTGCACTGCCCTGTGCCCAGCTTGTTCAAGAGACAAAAGCCAAGCGAGGGGATCCTCACCCTGCCCCCATTGCTGCTGCTGGCCGCGCGCGGCCACTGGCCCCTGTCCCCCACTCGGGTGACAGCTGGAGGGGCAGGGCAGGCTGTGCTGGGCAGGGGGCGGGGGGCTTTGTCCCGGTGGGTGCTGATGCTGGGGGCCATGGGCCCATGTCTACCTTTGCCTTCTTCTCTCCTCTCTGGTGTCACTTTCCCCATTTTCTCTGTCTGGGAGCTTGGCTTCTCTCTCTCCTGTCGGCAGCTTCAGCCGCACGTGTGACCCTGCAGGAACTGCCTGAACTGGAGGGAAGTGGGAGAGAACTCTTTGTCAGGAACTGTAGTGACAGGACAAGGGGCAATGGCACCAAACTGCAAGAGTTGGAATAGGTTTGATGATGGGAAGGAGTTCTTTATTGTGAGGGTGGTTGTCCCTGACCCAGGGAGCAGTGCAGAGAGGCTGTGGATGCCCCATGCCCAGGAAGATCCAAGGCCAGGTTGGACAGGGTCCAGAGCAACCTGGTGTGGTGGGAAGTTGATCAAGTAGAAACCAGATGATCCTTAGGGGCGCTTCCAAGCCAAAGCATTCAAGGATTTGAATCATTCTTCGATCCCCATCTCTCCCTGTGGAGTGGCCTTGAAGCTTCTGTGACATCACAGCTGCCAGAGTGTTCCATTTGGAAGGTCCAGGACCTGGAAAGGGGCACAGCAGACACGTCACCTGCTGCCAAGGGCCAGTTCTCACTCGCCCTTGGCTCTGCCCGTCAGTGCTGAGCTGTTGCTGCTGCCTGGGCTTTGCCTGCTGCCTGCTCTGGAGCCAATCCCAGCAGGATGTGCGCCACTGCTGCCCCAGTGGAGGTACAGTGCCATTCCAGGGAGGGGGGCAGCCTGCTTGGGCAGGCTGCAGCCAGGTGGCAATGGCTGGTGTGGGACAGCAAGCCCACCGTGGGATTGTGCTGCCTCTTGCAGACTGCCAGAGACACCGTGGAGGAGATGGAAGTGGACGTGGTGCTGGACAGGGAAGAAATGATGGAGGTGGACAGGGAAGAGACAGCTGAGGACATGGACGTCGACGTGGAGGACAAGATCGAGGAGATGGACATTGATGTGGAGGACAAGATCGAGGAGATGGAAGTCGATGGCAAGGTTGAGGAGGAGCCCATGGTCCTTGGTTGAAGATGGAGCTCCAGGAAGAAGAGAGGCAGATGCTTCCCATGGCCAGCCCACAGGCAGAGTGTGTCCCCTGAGGCCAGGCTGGGGCTGGGCTGGATGGCCCCGCTCAGGGACACGGTGCCCGGAGGGGCCCTGGATTGTGGTGGCACAAGCAGCACCCCCGGCCTGCCCTGCGCTTGCCGGGGGCCATGCCCGCCCTGCCAGCCCCGTCCCAGCCCCTGGGGCCCAGCTGCCAGCCCTCCTGAGCCACTGGTGGCAGCAGAGACCAGCTCTGCTCCATCGTTCGTCCAGGACTGATGGAGATGATGGGCAGAGATGTGACCCCTCTGTACATATGTTCAAAAGCTTAGAGGCTTTCTGTAAATATGTTTGTAAGTTTGTTAGCCTATAGGCTCCCATGTAAATATGTTTGTAAGTTTGTTAGCCTATAGGCTCCCATGTAAATATGTTTGTAAGTTTGTTAGCCTATAGGCTCCCATGTAAATATGTTTGTAAGTTTGTTAGTCTATAGGCTCCCATGTAAATATGTTTGTAAGTTTGTTAGTCTATAGGCTCCCATGTAAATATGTTTGTAAGTTTGTTAGTCTATAGGCTCCCATGTAAATATGTTTGTAAGTTTGTTAGTCTATAGGCTCTCATGTAAATATGTTGTGCAGATTGTTAGTCTATAGGCTCCCATGTAAATATGTTCTGTAGATTGTTAGTCTATAGGCTCCCATGTAAATATGTTCTGTAGATTGTTAGTCTATAGGCTCCCATGTAAATATGTTCTGCAGATTGTTAGTCTATAGGCTCCCATGTAAATATGTTCTGTAGATTGTTGTCGTTACAAGGATTGCTATCATTAATCATGTTCTGTAAATCCACAGTTTTGCCGAGTTTTGGGAAAAAAAAATATTGTTTATTTTTACACTCTCAGTTCACTTTGCAATTCCTTTGGGCACAGGCAGCTTTTGCACAGTTGTGGTTTCCACTTGTTCTGGGTTCCCGGGGCTGGAGGTGCCTGGGTTGCTGGCACGGCCAGCCCGGGGCTGGGGGTCCCTGTGCACAGGGGTCCCACTGACAGCACTCCTGGCACTGGGCACTGCTGCTGTTGCTGGGCTGGGGCAGAGCAGTGTCCCCAGGAGCAGAGCTGTCAGCAGCAGAGAGGGGGCTCTGACAGCAGTGGCCCCTGCAGCAATGCCCCAGAGCAGGCAGGAGCCCCTCAGCCACCCTTGCTGCTGGAGCCACGGGGCCTCCTGGGCCGAGAGCCGGCATCAGGCCACAGGGATGCAAAATCCACCTTCCTGTTCTGAAGGCCACGAGAGCCTTGGCAACTGTGGGACCTGGATCTGGGCTGCTGCAGGGGCTGATGTTTAAGGCTTGCAGCCTCCAAAGGCTCCGGGCTTTGCTTGCCAGCCTGCCTTGCACTGCCCTGTGCCCAGCTTGTTCAAGAGACAAAAGCCAAGCGAGGGGATCCTCACCCTGCCCCCATTGCTGCTGCTGGCCGCGCGCGGCCACTGGCCCCTGTCCCCCACTCGGGTGACAGCTGGAGGGGCAGGGCAGGCTGTGCTGGGCAGGGGGCGGGGGGCTTTGTCCCGGTGGGTGCTGATGCTGGGGACCATGGGCCCATGTCTACCTTTGCCTTCTTCTCTCCTCTCTGGTGTCACTTTCCCCATTTTCTCTGTCTGGGAGCTTGGCTTCTCTCTCTCCTGTCGGCAGCTTCAGCCGCACGTGTGACCCTGCAGGAACTGCCTGAACTGGAGGGAAGTGGGAGAGGACTCTTTGTCAGGAACTGTAGTGACAGGACAAGGGGCAATGGCACCAAACTGCAAGAGTTGGAATAGGTTTGATGATGGGAAGGAGTTCTTTATTGTGAGGGTGGTTGTCCCTGACCCAGGGAGCAGTGCAGAGAGGCTGTGGATGCCCCATGCCCAGGAAGATCCAAGGCCAGGTTGGACAGGGTCCAGAGCAACCTGGTGTGGTGGGAAGTTGATCAAGTAGAAACCAGATGATCCTTAGGGGCGCTTCCAAGCCAAAGCATTCAAGGATTTGAATCATTCTTCGATCCCCATCTCTCCCTGTGGAGTGGCCTTGAAGCTTCTGTGACATCACAGCTGCCAGAGTGTTCCATTTGGAAGGTCCAGGACCTGGAAAGGGGCACAGCAGACACGTCACCTGCTGCCAAGGGCCAGTTCTCACTCGCCCTTGGCTCTGCCCGTCAGTGCTGAGCTGTTGCTGCTGCCTGGGCTTTGCCTGCTGCCTGCTCTGGAGCCAATCCCAGCAGGATGTGCGCCACTGCTGCCCCAGTGGAGGTACAGTGCCATTCCAGGGAGGGGGGCAGCCTGCTTGGGCAGGCTGCAGCCAGGTGGCAATGGCTGGTGTGGGACAGCAAGCCCACCGTCAGATTGTGCTGCCTCTTGCAGACTGCCAGAGACACCGTGGAGGAGATGGAAGTGGACGTGGTGCTGGACAGGGAAGAAATGATGGAGGTGGACAGGGAAGAGACAGCTGAGGACATGGACGTCGACGTGGAGGACAAGATCGAGGAGATGGACATTGATGTGGAGGACAAGATCGAGGAGATGGAAGTCGATGGCAAGGTTGAGGAGGAGCCCATGGTGCTTGGTTGAAGATGGAGCTCCAGGAAGAAGAGAGGCAGATGCTTCCCATGGCCAGCCCACAGGCAGAGTGTGTCCCCTGAGGCCAGGCTGGGGCTGGGCTGGATGGCCCCGCTCAGGGACACGGTGCCCGGAGGGGCCCTGGATTGTGGTGGCACAAGCAGCACCCCCGGCCTGCCCTGCGCTTGCCGGGGGCCATGCCCGCCCTGCCAGCCCCGTCCCAGCCCCTGGGGCCCAGCTGCCAGCCCTCCTGAGCCACTGGTGGCAGCAGAGTCCAGCTCTGCTCCATCGTCCGTCCAGGACTGATGGAGATGATGGGCAGAGATGTGACCCCTCTGTACATATGTTCAAAAGCTTAGAGGCTTTCTGTAAATATGTTTGTAAGTTTGTTAGCCTATAGGCTCCCATGTAAATATGTTTGTAAGTTTGTTAGCCTATAGGCTCCCATGTAAATATGTTTGTAAGTTTGTTAGCCTATAGGCTCCCATGTAAATATGTTTGTAAGTTTGTTAGTCTATAGGCTCCCATGTAAATATGTTTGTAAGTTTGTTAGTCTATAGGCTCCCATGTAAATATGTTTGTAAGTTTGTTAGTCTATAGGCTCCCATGTAAATATGTTTGTAAGTTTGTTAGTCTATAGGCTCTCATGTAAATATGTTGTGCAGATTGTTAGTCTATAGGCTCCCATGTAAATATGTTCTGTAGATTGTTAGTCTATAGGCCCCCATGTAAATATGTTCTGTAGATTGTTAGTCTATAGGCTCCCATGTAAATATGTTCTGCAGATTGTTAGTCTATAGGCTCCCATGTAAATATGTTCTGTAGATTGTTGTCGTTACAAGGATTGCTATCATTAATCATGTTCTGTAAATCCACAGTTTTGCCGAGTTTTGGGAAAAAAAAATATTGTTTATTTTTACAATCTCAGTTCACTTTGCAATTCCTTTGGGCACAGGCAGCTTTTGCACAGTTGTGGTTTCCACTTGTTCTGGGTTCCCGGGGCTGGAGGTGCCTGGGTTGCTGGCACGGCCAGCCCGGGGCTGGAGGTCCCTGTGCACAGGGGTCCCACTGACAGCACTCCTGGCACTGGGCACTGCTGCTGTTGCTGGGCTGGGGCAGAGCAGTGTCCCCAGGAGCAGAGCTGTCAGCAGCAGAGAGGGGGCTCTGACAGCAGTGGCCCCTGCAGCAATGCCCCAGAGCAGGCAGGAGCCCCTCAGCCACCCTTGCTGCTGGAGCCACGGGGCCTCCTGGGCCGAGAGCCGGCATCAGGCCACAGGGATGCAAAATCCACCTTCCTGTTCTGAAGGCCACGAGAGCCTTGGCAACTGTGGGACCTGGATCTGGGCTGCTGCAGGGGCTGATGTTTAAGGCTTGCAGCCTCCAAAGGCTCCGGGCTTTGCTTGCCAGCCTGCCTTGCACTGCCCTGTGCCCAGCTTGTTCAAGAGACAAAGGCCAAGCAAGGGGATCCTCACCCTGCCCCCATTGCTGCTGCTGGCCGCGCGCGGCCACTGGCCCCTGTCCCCCACTCGGGTGACAGCTGGAGGGGCAGGGCAGGCTGTGCTGGGCAGGGGGCGGGGGGTTTGGGCCCGGTGGGTGCTGATGCTGGGGGCCATGGGCCCATGTCTACCTTTGCCTTCTTCTCTCCTCTCTGGTGTCACTTTCCCCATTTTCTCTGTCTGGGAGCTTGGCTTCTCTCTCTCCTGTCGGCAGCTTCAGCCGCACGTGTGACCCTGCAGGAACTGCCTGAACTGGAGGGAAGTGGGAGAGAACTCTTTGTCAGGAACTGTAGTGACAGGACAAGGGGCAATGGCACCAAACTGCAAGAGTTGGAATAGGTTTGATGATGGGAAGGAGTTCTTTACTGTGAGGGTGGTTGTCCCTGACCCAGGGAGCAGTGCAGAGAGGCTGTGGATGCCCCATGCCCAGGAAGATCCAAGGCCAGGTTGGACAGGGTCCAGAGCAACCTGGTGTGGTGGGAAGTTGATCAAGTAGAAACCAGATGATCCTTAGGGGCGCTTCCAAGCCAAAGCATTCAAGGATTTGAATCATTCTTCGATCCCCATCTCTCCCTGTGGAGTGGCCTTGAAGCTTCTGTGACATCACAGCTGCCAGAGTGTTCCATTTGGAAGGTCCAGGACCTGGAAAGGAGCACAGCAGACACGTCACCTGCTGCCAAGGGCCAGTTCTCACTCGCCCTTGGCTCTGCCCGTCAGTGCTGAGCTGTTGCTGCTGCCTGGGCTTTGCCTGCTGCCTGCTCTGGAGCCAATCCCAGCAGGATGTGCGCCACTGCTGCCCCAGTGGAGGTACAGTGCCATTCCAGGGAGGGGGGCAGCCTGCTTGGGCAGGCTGCAGCCAGGTGGCAATGGCTGGTGTGGGACAGCAAGCCCACCGTCAGATTGTGCTGCCTCTTGCAGACTGCCAGAGACACCGTGGAGGAGATGGAAGTGGACGTGGTGCTGGACAGGGAAGAAATAATGGAGGTGGACAGGGAAGAGACAGCTGAGGACATGGACGTCGACGTGGAGGACAAGATCGAGGAGATGGACATTGATGTGGAGGACAAGATCGAGGAGATGGAAGTCGATTGCAAGGTTGAGGAGGAGCCCATGGTCCTTGGTTGAAGATGGAGCTCCAGGAAGAAGAGAGGCAGATGCTTCCCATGGCCAGCCCACAGGCAGAGTGTGTCCCCTGAGGCCAGGCTGGGGCTGGGCTGGATGGCCCCGCTCAGGGACACGGTGCCCGGAGGGGCCCTGGATTGTGGTGGCACAAGCAGCACCCCCGGCCTGCCCTGCGCTTGCCGGGGGCCATGCCCGCCCTGCCAGCCCCGTCCCAGCCCCTGGGGCCCAGCTGCCAGCCCTCCTGAGCCACTGGTGGCAGCAGAGTCCAGCTCTGCTCCATCGTTCGTCCAGGACTGATGGAGATGATGGGCAGAGATGTGACCCCTCTGTACATATGTTCAAAAGCTTAGAGGCTTTCTGTAAATATGTTTGTAAGTTTGTTAGCCTATAGGCTCCCATGTAAATATGTTTGTAAGTTTGTTAGCCTATAGGCTCCCATGTAAATATGTTTGTAAGTTTGTTAGTCTATAGGCTCCCATGTAAATATGTTTGTAAGTTTGTTAGCCTATAGGCTCCCATGTAAATATTTTGTGCAGATTGTTAGTCTATAGGCTCCCATGTAAATATGTTCTGCAGATTGTTAGTCTATAGGCTCCCATGTAAATATGTTCTGTAGATTGTTAGTCTATAGGCTCCCATGTAAATATGTTTGTAAGTTTGTTAGCCTATAGGCTCCCATGTAAATATGTTCTGCAGATTGTTAGTCTATAGGCTCCCATGTAAATATGTTCTGTAGATTGTTGTCGTTACAAGGATTGCTATCATTAATCATGTTCTGTAAATCCACAGTTTTGCCGAGTTTTGGGAAAAAAAAATATTGTTTATTTTTACAATCTCAGTTCACTTTGCAATTCCTTTGGGCACAGGCAGCTTTTGCACAGTTGTGGTTTCCACTTGTTCTGGGTTCCCGGGGCTGGAGGTGCCTGGGTTGCTGGCACGGCCAGCCCGGGGCTGGGGGTCCCTGTGCACAGGGGTCCCACTGACAGCACTCCTGGCACTGGGCACTGCTGCTGTTGCTGGGCTGGGGCAGAGCAGTGTCCCCAGGAGCAGAGCTGTCAGCAGCAGAGAGGGGGCTCTGACAGCAGTGGCCCCTGCAGCAATGCCCCAGAGCAGGCAGGAGCCCCTCAGCCACCCTTGCTGCTGGAGCCACGGGGCCTCCTGGGCCGAGAGCCGGCATCAGGCCACAGGGATGCAAAATCCACCTTCCTGTTCTGAAGGCCACGAGAGCCTTGGCAACTGTGGGACCTGGATCTGGGCTGCTGCAGGGGCTGATGTTTAAGGCTTGCAGCCTCCAAAGGCTCCGGGCTTTGCTTGCCAGCCTGCCTTGCACTGCCCTGTGCCCAGCTTGTTCAAGAGACAAAAGCCAAGCGAGGGGATCCTCACCCTGCCCCCATTGCTGCTGCTGGCCGCACGCGGCCACTGGCCCCTGTCCCCCACTCGGGTGACAGCTGGAGGGGCAGGGCAGGCTGTGCTGGGCAGGGGGCGGGGGGCTTTGTCCCGGTGGGTGCTGATGCTGGGGGCCATGGGCCCATGTCTACCTTTGCCTTCTTCTCTCCTCTCTGGTGTCACTTTCCCCATTTTCTCTGTCTGGGAGCTTGGCTTCTCTCTCTCCTGTCGGCAGCTTCAGCCGCACGTGTGACCCTGCAGGAACTGCCTGAACTGGAGGGAAGTGGGAGAGAACTCTTTGTCAGGAACTGTAGTGACAGGACAAGGGGCAATGGCACCAAACTGCAAGAGTTGGAATAGGTTTGATGATGGGAAGGAGTTCTTTATTGTGAGGGTGGTTGTCCCTGACCCAGGGAGCAGTGCAGAGAGGCTGTGGATGCCCCATGCCCAGGAAGATCCAAGGCCAGGTTGGACAGGGTCCAGAGCAACCTGGTGTGGTGGGAAGTTGATCAAGTAGAAACCAGATGATCCTTAGGGGCGCTTCCAAGCCAAAGCATTCAAGGATTTGAATCATTCTTCGATCCTCATCTCTCCCTGTGGAGTGGCCTTGAAGCTTCTGTGACATCACAGCTGCCAGAGTGTTCCATTTGGAAGGTCCAGGACCTGGAAAGGGGCACAGCAGACACGTCACCTGCTGCCAAGGGCCAGTTCTCACTCGCCCTTGGCTCTGCCCGTCAGTGCTGAGCTGTTGCTGCTGCCTGGGCTTTGCCTGCTGCCTGCTCTGGAGCCAATCCCAGCAGGATGTGCGCCACTGCTGCCCCAGTGGAGGTACAGTGCCATTCCAGGGAGGGGGGCAGCCTGCTTGGGCAGGCTGCAGCCAGGTGGCAATGGCTGGTGTGGGACAGCAAGCCCACCGTCAGATTGTGCTGCCTCTTGCAGACTGCCAGAGACACCGTGGAGGAGATGGAAGTGGACGTGGTGCTGGACAGGGAAGAAATGATGGAGGTGGACAGGGAAGAGACAGCTGAGGACATGGACGTCGACGTGGAGGACAAGATCGAGGAGATGGACATTGATGTGGAGGACAAGATCGAGGAGATGGAAGTCGATGGCAAGGTTGAGGAGGAGCCCATGGTGCTTGGTTGAAGATGGAGCTCCAGGAAGAAGAGAGGCAGATGCTTCCCATGGCCAGCCCACAGGCAGAGTGTGTCCCCTGAGGCCAGGCTGGGGCTGGGCTGGATGGCCCCGCTCAGGGACACGGTGCCCGGAGGGGCCCTGGATTGTGGTGGCACAAGCAGCACCCCCGGCCTGCCCTGCGCTTGCCGGGGGCCATGCCCGCCCTGCCAGCCCCGTCCCAGCCCCTGGGGCCCAGCTGCCAGCCCTCCTGAGCCACTGGTGGCAGCAGAGTCCAGCTCTGCTCCATCGTCCGTCCAGGACTGATGGAGATGATGGGCAGAGATGTGACCCCTCTGTACATATGTTCAAAAGCTTAGAGGCTTTCTGTAAATATGTTTGTAAGTTTGTTAGCCTATAGGCTCCCATGTAAATATGTTTGTAAGTTTGTTAGCCTATAGGCTCCCATGTAAATATGTTTGTAAGTTTGTTAGCCTATAGGCTCCCATGTAAATATGTTTGTAAGTTTGTTAGTCTATAGGCTCCCATGTAAATATGTTTGTAAGTTTGTTAGTCTATAGGCTCCCTTGTAAATATGTTTGTAAGTTTGTTAGCCTATAGGCTCCCATGTAAATATGTTTGTAAGTTTGTTAGTCTATAGGCTCTCATGTAAATATGTTGTGCAGATTGTTAGTCTATAGGCTCCCATGTAAATATGTTCTGTAGATTGTTAGTCTATAGGCCCCCATGTAAATATGTTCTGTAGATTGTTAGTCTATAGGCTCCCATGTAAATATGTTCTGCAGATTGTTAGTCTATAGGCTCCCATGTAAATATGTTCTGTAGATTGTTGTCGTTACAAGGATTGCTATCATTAATCATGTTCTGTAAATCCACAGTTTTGCCGAGTTTTGGGAAAAAAAAATATTGTTTATTTTTACAATCTCAGTTCACTTTGCAATTCCTTTGGGCACAGGCAGCTTTTGCACAGTTGTGGTTTCCACTTGTTCTGGGTTCCCGGGGCTGGAGGTGCCTGGGTTGCTGGCACGGCCAGCCCGGGGCTGGGGGTCCCTGTGCACAGGGGTCCCACTGACAGCACTCCTGGCACTGGGCACTGCTGCTGTTGCTGGGCTGGGGCAGAGCAGTGTCCCCAGGAGCAGAGCTGTCAGCAGCAGAGAGGGGGCTCTGACAGCAGTGGCCCCTGCAGCAATGCCCCAGAGCAGGCAGGAGCCCCTCAGCCACCCTTGCTGCTGGAGCCACGGGGCCTCCTGGGCCGAGAGCCGGCATCAGGCCACAGGGATGCAAAATCCACCTTCCTGTTCTGAAGGCCACGAGAGCCTTGGCAACTGTGGGACCTGGATCTGGGCTGCTGCAGGGGCTGATGTTTAAGGCTTGCAGCCTCCAAAGGCTCCGGGCTTTGCTTGCCAGCCTGCCTTGCACTGCCCTGTGCCCAGCTTGTTCAAGAGACAAAAGCCAAGCGAGGGGATCCTCACCCTGCCCCCATTGCTGCTGCTGGCCGCACGCGGCCACTGGCCCCTGTCCCCCACTCGGGTGACAGCTGGAGGGGCAGGGCAGGCTGTGCTGGGCAGGGGGCGGGGGGCTTTGTCCCGGTGGGTGCTGATGCTGGGGGCCATGGGCCCATGTCTACCTTTGCCTTCTTCTCTCCTCTCTGGTGTCACTTTCCCCATTTTCTCTGTCTGGGAGCTTGGCTTCTCTCTCTCCTGTCGGCAGCTTCAGCCGCACGTGTGACCCTGCAGGAACTGCCTGAACTGGAGGGAAGTGGGAGAGAACTCTTTGTCAGGAACTGTAGTGACAGGACAAGGGGCAATGGCACCAAACTGCAAGAGTTGGAATAGGTTTGATGATGGGAAGGAGTTCTTTATTGTGAGGGTGGTTGTCCCTGACCCAGGGAGCAGTGCAGAGAGGCTGTGGATGCCCCATGCCCAGGAAGATCCAAGGCCAGGTTGGACAGGGTCCAGAGCAACCTGGTGTGGTGGGAAGTTGATCAAGTAGAAACCAGATGATCCTTAGGGGCGCTTCCAAGCCAAAGCATTCAAGGATTTGAATCATTCTTCGATCCTCATCTCTCCCTGTGGAGTGGCCTTGAAGCTTCTGTGACATCACAGCTGCCAGAGTGTTCCATTTGGAAGGTCCAGGACCTGGAAAGGGGCACAGCAGACACGTCACCTGCTGCCAAGGGCCAGTTCTCACTCGCCCTTGGCTCTGCCCGTCAGTGCTGAGCTGTTGCTGCTGCCTGGGCTTTGCCTGCTGCCTGCTCTGGAGCCAATCCCAGCAGGATGTGCGCCACTGCTGCCCCAGTGGAGGTACAGTGCCATTCCAGGGAGGGGGGCAGCCTGCTTGGGCAGGCTGCAGCCAGGTGGCAATGGCTGGTGTGGGACAGCAAGCCCACCGTCAGATTGTGCTGCCTCTTGCAGACTGCCAGAGACACCGTGGAGGAGATGGAAGTGGACGTGGTGCTGGACAGGGAAGAAATGATGGAGGTGGACAGGGAAGAGACAGCTGAGGACATGGACGTCGACGTGGAGGACAAGATCGAGGAGATGGACATTGATGTGGAGGACAAGATCGAGGAGATGGAAGTCGATGGCAAGGTTGAGGAGGAGCCCATGGTGCTTGGTTGAAGATGGAGCTCCAGGAAGAAGAGAGGCAGATGCTTCCCATGGCCAGCCCACAGGCAGAGTGTGTCCCCTGAGGCCAGGCTGGGGCTGGGCTGGATGGCCCCGCTCAGGGACACGGTGCCCGGAGGGGCCCTGGATTGTGGTGGCACAAGCAGCACCCCCGGCCTGCCCTGCGCTTGCCGGGGGCCATGCCCGCCCTGCCAGCCCCGTCCCAGCCCCTGGGGCCCAGCTGCCAGCCCTCCTGAGCCACTGGTGGCAGCAGAGTCCAGCTCTGCTCCATCGTCCGTCCAGGACTGATGGAGATGATGGGCAGAGATGTGACCCCTCTGTACATATGTTCAAAAGCTTAGAGGCTTTCTGTAAATATGTTTGTAAGTTTGTTAGCCTATAGGCTCCCATGTAAATATGTTTGTAAGTTTGTTAGCCTATAGGCTCCCATGTAAATATGTTTGTAAGTTTGTTAGCCTATAGGCTCCCATGTAAATATGTTTGTAAGTTTGTTAGTCTATAGGCTCCCATGTAAATATGTTTGTAAGTTTGTTAGTCTATAGGCTCCCTTGTAAATATGTTTGTAAGTTTGTTAGCCTATAGGCTCCCATGTAAATATGTTTGTAAGTTTGTTAGTCTATAGGCTCTCATGTAAATATGTTGTGCAGATTGTTAGTCTATAGGCTCCCATGTAAATATGTTCTGTAGATTGTTAGTCTATAGGCCCCCATGTAAATATGTTCTGTAGATTGTTAGTCTATAGGCTCCCATGTAAATATGTTCTGCAGATTGTTAGTCTATAGGCTCCCATGTAAATATGTTCTGTAGATTGTTGTCGTTACAAGGATTGCTATCATTAATCATGTTCTGTAAATCCACAGTTTTGCCGAGTTTTGGGAAAAAAAAATATTGTTTATTTTTACAATCTCAGTTCACTTTGCAATTCCTTTGGGCACAGGCAGCTTTTGCACAGTTGTGGTTTCCACTTGTTCTGGGTTCCCGGGGCTGGAGGTGCCTGGGTTGCTGGCACGGCCAGCCCGGGGCTGGGGGTCCCTGTGCACAGGGGTCCCACTGACAGCACTCCTGGCACTGGGCACTGCTGCTGTTGCTGGGCTGGGGCAGAGCAGTGTCCCCAGGAGCAGAGCTGTCAGCAGCAGAGAGGGGGCTCTGACAGCAGTGGCCCCTGCAGCAATGCCCCAGAGCAGGCAGGAGCCCCTCAGCCACCCTTGCTGCTGGAGCCACGGGGCCTCCTGGGCCGAGAGCCGGCATCAGGCCACAGGGATGCAAAATCCACCTTCCTGTTCTGAAGGCCACGAGAGCCTTGGCAACTGTGGGACCTGGATCTGGGCTGCTGCAGGGGCTGATGTTTAAGGCTTGCAGCCTCCAAAGGCTCCGGGCTTTGCTTGCCAGCCTGCCTTGCACTGCCCTGTGCCCAGCTTGTTCAAGAGACAAAAGCCAAGCGAGGGGATCCTCACCCTGCCCCCATTGCTGCTGCTGGCCGCACACGGCCACTGGCCCCTGTCCCCCACTCGGGTGACAGCTGGAGGGGCAGGGCAGGCTGTGCTGGGCAGGGGGCGGGGGGCTTTGTCCCGGTGGGTGCTGATGCTGGGGGCCATGGGCCCATGTCTACCTTTGCCTTCTTCTCTCCTCTCTGGTGTCACTTTCCCCATTTTCTCTGTCTGGGAGCTTGGCTTCTCTCTCTCCTGTCGGCAGCTTCAGCCGCACGTGTGACCCTGCAGGAACTGCCTGAACTGGAGGGAAGTGGGAGAGAACTCTTTGTCAGGAACTGTAGTGACAGGACAAGGGGCAATGGCACCAAACTGCAAGAGTTGGAATAGGTTTGATGATGGGAAGGAGTTCTTTATTGTGAGGGTGGTTGTCCCTGACCCAGGGAGCAGTGCAGAGAGGCTGTGGATGCCCCATGCCCAGGAAGATCCAAGGCCAGGTTGGACAGGGTCCAGAGCAACCTGGTGTGGTGGGAAGTTGATCAAGTAGAAACCAGATGATCCTTAGGGGCGCTTCCAAGCCAAAGCATTCAAGGATTTGAATCATTCTTCGATCCTCATCTCTCCCTGTGGAGTGGCCTTGAAGCTTCTGTGACATCACAGCTGCCAGAGTGTTCCATTTGGAAGGTCCAGGACCTGGAAAGGGGCACAGCAGACACGTCACCTGCTGCCAAGGGCCAGTTCTCACTCGCCCTTGGCTCTGCCCGTCAGTGCTGAGCTGTTGCTGCTGCCTGGGCTTTGCCTGCTGCCTGCTCTGGAGCCAATCCCAGCAGGATGTGCGCCACTGCTGCCCCAGTGGAGGTACAGTGCCATTCCAGGGAGGGGGGCAGCCTGCTTGGGCAGGCTGCAGCCAGGTGGCAATGGCTGGTGTGGGACAGCAAGCCCACCGTCAGATTGTGCTGCCTCTTGCAGACTGCCAGAGACACCGTGGAGGAGATGGAAGTGGACGTGGTGCTGGACAGGGAAGAAATGATGGAGGTGGACAGGGAAGAGACAGCTGAGGACATGGACGTCGACGTGGAGGACAAGATCGAGGAGATGGACATTGATGTGGAGGACAAGATCGAGGAGATGGAAGTCGATGGCAAGGTTGAGGAGGAGCCCATGGTGCTTGGTTGAAGATGGAGCTCCAGGAAGAAGAGAGGCAGATGCTTCCCATGGCCAGCCCACAGGCAGAGTGTGTCCCCTGAGGCCAGGCTGGGGCTGGGCTGGATGGCCCCGCTCAGGGACACGGTGCCCGGAGGGGCCCTGGATTGTGGTGGCACAAGCAGCACCCCCGGCCTGCCCTGCGCTTGCCGGGGGCCATGCCCGCCCTGCCAGCCCCGTCCCAGCCCCTGGGGCCCAGCTGCCAGCCCTCCTGAGCCACTGGTGGCAGCAGAGTCCAGCTCTGCTCCATCGTCCGTCCAGGACTGATGGAGATGATGGGCAGAGATGTGACCCCTCTGTACATATGTTCAAAAGCTTAGAGGCTTTCTGTAAATATGTTTGTAAGTTTGTTAGCCTATAGGCTCCCATGTAAATATGTTTGTAAGTTTGTTAGCCTATAGGCTCCCATGTAAATATGTTTGTAAGTTTGTTAGCCTATAGGCTCCCATGTAAATATGTTTGTAAGTTTGTTAGTCTATAGGCTCCCATGTAAATATGTTTGTAAGTTTGTTAGTCTATAGGCTCCCATGTAAATATGTTTGTAAGTTTGTTAGCCTATAGGCTCCCATGTAAATATGTTTGTAAGTTTGTTAGTCTATAGGCTCCCATGTAAATATGTTCTGTAGATTGTTAGTCTATAGGCCCCCATGTAAATATGTTCTGTAGATTGTTAGTCTATAGGCTCCCATGTAAATATGTTCTGCAGATTGTTAGTCTATAGGCTCCCATGTAAATATGTTCTGTAGATTGTTGTCGTTACAAGGATTGCTATCATTAATCATGTTCTGTAAATCCACAGTTTTGCCGAGTTTTGGGAAAAAAAAATATTGTTTATTTTTACAATCTCAGTTCACTTTGCAATTCCTTTGGGCACAGGCAGCTTTTGCACAGTTGTGGTTTCCACTTGTTCTGGGTTCCCGGGGCTGGAGGTGCCTGGGTTGCTGGCACGGCCAGCCCGGGGCTGGGGGTCCCTGTGCACAGGGGTCCCACTGACAGCACTCCTGGCACTGGGCACTGCTGCTGTTGCTGGGCTGGGGCAGAGCAGTGTCCCCAGGAGCAGAGCTGTCAGCAGCAGAGAGGGGGCTCTGACAGCAGTGGCCCCTGCAGCAATGCCCCAGAGCAGGCAGGAGCCCCTCAGCCACCCTTGCTGCTGGAGCCACGGGGCCTCCTGGGCCGAGAGCCGGCATCAGGCCACAGGGATGCAAAATCCACCTTCCTGTTCTGAAGGCCACGAGAGCCTTGGCAACTGTGGGACCTGGATCTGGGCTGCTGCAGGGGCTGATGTTTAAGGCTTGCAGCCTCCAAAGGCTCCGGGCTTTGCTTGCCAGCCTGCCTTGCACTGCCCTGTGCCCAGCTTGTTCAAGAGACAAAAGCCAAGCGAGGGGATCCTCACCCTGCCCCCATTGCTGCTGCTGGCCGCGCGCGGCCACTGGCCCCTGTCCCCCACTCGGGTGACAGCTGGAGGGGCAGGGCAGGCTGTGCTGGGCAGGGGGCGGGGGGCTTTGTCCCGGTGGGTGCTGATGCTGGGGGCCATGGGCCCATGTCTACCTTTGCCTTCTTCTCTCCTCTCTGGTGTCACTTTCCCCATTTTCTCTGTCTGGGAGCTTGGCTTCTCTCTCTCCTGTCGGCAGCTTCAGCCGCACGTGTGACCCTGCAGGAACTGCCTGAACTGGAGGGAAGTGGGAGAGAACTCTTTGTCAGGAACTGTAGTGACAGGACAAGGGGCAATGGCACCAAACTGCAAGAGTTGGAATAGGTTTGATGATGGGAAGGAGTTCTTTATTGTGAGGGTGGTTGTCCCTGACCCAGGGAGCAGTGCAGAGAGGCTGTGGATGCCCCATGCCCAGGAAGATCCAAGGCCAGGTTGGACAGGGTCCAGAGCAACCTGGTGTGGTGGGAAGTTGATCAAGTAGAAACCAGATGATCCTTAGGGGCGCTTCCAAGCCAAAGCATTCAAGGATTTGAATCATTCTTCGATCCCCATCTCTCCCTGTGGAGTGGCCTTGAAGCTTCTGTGACATCACAGCTGCCAGAGTGTTCCATTTGGAAGGTCCAGGACCTGGAAAGGGGCACAGCAGACACGTCACCTGCTGCCAAGGGCCAGTTCTCACTCGCCCTTGGCTCTGCCCGTCAGTGCTGAGCTGTTGCTGCTGCCTGGGCTTTGCCTGCTGCCTGCTCTGGAGCCAATCCCAGCAGGATGTGCGCCACTGCTGCCCCAGTGGAGGTACAGTGCCATTCCAGGGAGGGGGGCACCCTGCTTGGGCAGGCTGCAGCCAGGTGGCAATGGCTGGTGTGGGACAGCAAGCCCACCGTGGGATTGTGCTGCCTCTTGCAGACTGCCAGAGACACCGTGGAGGAGATGGAAGTGGACGTGGTGCTGGACAGGGAAGAAATGATGGAGGTGGACAGGGAAGAGACAGCTGAGGACATGGACGTCGACGTGGAGGACAAGATCGAGGAGATGGACATTGATGTGGAGGACAAGATCGAGGAGATGGAAGTCGATGGCAAGGTTGAGGAGGAGCCCATGGTCCTTGGTTGAAGATGGAGCTCCAGGAAGAAGAGAGGCAGATGCTTCCCATGGCCAGCCCACAGGCAGAGTGTGTCCCCTGAGGCCAGGCTGGGGCTGGGCTGGATGGCCCCGCTCAGGGACACGGTGCCCGGAGGGGCCCTGGATTGTGGTGGCACAAGCAGAACCCACGGCCTGCCCTGCGCTTGCCGGGGGCCATGCCCGCCCTGCCAGCCCCGTCCCAGCCCCTGGGGCCCAGCTGCCAGCCCTCCTGAGCCACTGGTGGCAGCAGAGTCCAGCTCTGCTCCATCGTCCGTCCAGGACTGATGGAGATGATGGGCAGAGATGTGACCCCTCTGTACATATGTTCAAAAGCTTAGAGGCTTTCTGTAAATATGTTTGTAAGTTTGTTAGCCTATAGGCTCCCATGTAAATATGTTTGTAAGTTTGTTAGCCTATAGGCTCCCATGTAAATATGTTTGTAAGTTTGTTAGCCTATAGGCTCCCATGTAAATATGTTTGTAAGTTTGTTAGTCTATAGGCTCCCATGTAAATATGTTTGTAAGTTTGTTAGTCTATAGGCTCCCATGTAAATATGTTCTGCAGATTGTTAGTCTATAGGCTCCCATGTAAATATGTTTGTAAGTTTGTTAGTCTATAGCCTCTCATGTAAATATGTTGTGCAGATTGTTAGTCTATAGGCTCCCATGTAAATATGTTCTGTAGATTGTTAGTCTATAGGCCCCCATGTAAATATGTTCTGTAGATTGTTAGTCTATAGGCTCCCATGTAAATATGTTCTGTAGATTGTTGTTGTTACAAGGATTGCTATCATTAATCATGTTCTGTAAATCCACAGTTTTGCCGAGTTTTGGGAAAAAAAAATATTGTTTATTTTTACAATCTCAGTTCACTTTGCAATTCCTTTGGGCACAGGCAGCTTTTGCACAGTTGTGGTTTCCACTTGTTCTGGGTTCCCGGGGCTGGAGGTGCCTGGGTTGCTGGCACGGCCAGCCCGGGGCTGGGGGTCCCTGTGCACAGGGGTCCCACTGACAGCACTCCTGGCACTGGGCACTGCTGCTGTTGCTGGGCTGGGGCAGAGCAGTGTCCCCAGGAGCAGAGCTGTCAGCAGCAGAGAGGGGGCTCTGACAGCAGTGGCCCCTGCAGCAATGCCCCAGAGCAGGCAGGAGCCCCTCAGCCACCCTTGCTGCTGGAGCCACGGGGCCTCCTGGGCCGAGAGCCGGCATCAGGCCACAGGGATGCAAAATCCACCTTCCTGTTCTGAAGGCCACGAGAGCCTTGGCAACTGTGGGACCTGGATCTGGGCTGCTGCAGGGGCTGATGTTTAAGGCTTGCAGCCTCCAAAGGCTCCGGGCTTTGCTTGCCAGCCTGCCTTGCACTGCCCTGTGCCCAGCTTGTTCAAGAGACAAAAGCCAAGCGAGGGGATCCTCACCCTGCCCCCATTGCTGCTGCTGGCCGCGCGCGGCCACTGGCCCCTGTCCCCCACTCGGGTGACAGCTGGAGGGGCAGGGCAGGCTGTGCTGGGCAGGGGGCGGGGGGCTTTGTCCCGGTGGGTGCTGATGCTGGGGGCCATGGGCCCATGTCTACCTTTGCCTTCTTCTCTCCTCTCTGGTGTCACTTTCCCCATTTTCTCTGTCTGGGAGCTTGGCTTCTCTCTCTCCTGTCGGCAGCTTCAGCCGCACGTGTGACCCTGCAGGAACTGCCTGAACTGGAGGGAAGTGGGAGAGAACTCTTTGTCAGGAACTGTAGTGACAGGACAAGGGGCAATGGCACCAAACTGCAAGAGTTGGAATAGGTTTGATGATGGGAAGGAGTTCTTTATTGTGAGGGTGGTTGTCCCTGACCCAGGGAGCAGTGCAGAGAGGCTGTGGATGCCCCATGCCCAGGAAGATCCAAGGCCAGGTTGGACAGGGTCCAGAGCAACCTGGTGTGGTGGGAAGTTGATCAAGTAGAAACCAGATGATCCTTAGGGGCGCTTCCAAGCCAAAGCATTCAAGGATTTGAATCATTCTTCGATCCTCATCTCTCCCTGTGGAGTGGCCTTGAAGCTTCTGTGACATCACAGCTGCCAGAGTGTTCCATTTGGAAGGTCCAGGACCTGGAAAGGGGCACAGCAGACACGTCACCTGCTGCCAAGGGCCAGTTCTCACTCGCCCTTGGCTCTGCCCGTCAGTGCTGAGCTGTTGCTGCTGCCTGGGCTTTGCCTGCTGCCTGCTCTGGAGCCAATCCCAGCAGGATGTGCGCCACTGCTGCCCCAGTGGAGGTACAGTGCCATTCCAGGGAGGGGGGCACCCTGCTTGGGCAGGCTGCAGCCAGGTGGCAATGGCTGGTGTGGGACAGCAAGCCCACCGTCAGATTGTGCTGCCTCTTGCAGACTGCCAGAGACACCGTGGAGGAGATGGAAGTGGACGTGGTGCTGGACAGGGAAGAAATGATGGAGGTGGACAGGGAAGAGACAGCTGAGGACATGGACGTCGACGTGGAGGACAAGATCGAGGAGATGGACATTGATGTGGAGGACAAGATCGAGGAGATGGAAGTCGATGGCAAGGTTGAGGAGGAGCCCATGGTGCTTGGTTGAAGATGGAGCTCCAGGAAGAAGAGAGGCAGATGCTTCCCATGGCCAGCCCACAGGCAGAGTGTGTCCCCTGAGGCCAGGCTGGGGCTGGGCTGGATGGCCCCGCTCAGGGACACGGTGCCCGGAGGGGCCCTGGATTGTGGTGGCACAAGCAGCACCCCCGGCCTGCCCTGCGCTTGCCGGGGGCCATGCCCGCCCTGCCAGCCCCGTCCCAGCCCCTGGGGCCCAGCTGCCAGCCCTCCTGAGCCACTGGTGGCAGCAGAGTCCAGCTCTGCTCCATCGTCCGTCCAGGACTGATGGAGATGATGGGCAGAGATGTGACCCCTCTGTACATATGTTCAAAAGCTTAGAGGCTTTCTGTAAATATGTTTGTAAGTTTGTTAGTCTATAGGCTCCCATGTAAATATGTTTGTAAGTTTGTTAGCCTATAGGCTCCCATGTAAATATGTTTGTAAGTTTGTTAGCCGATAGGCTCCCATGTAAATATGTTTGTAAGTTTGTTAGTCTATAGGCTCCCATGTAAATATGTTTGTAAGTTTGTTAGTCTATAGGCTCCCATGTAAATATGTTTGTAAGTTTGTTAGTCTATAGGCTCCCATGTAAATATGTTGTGCAGATTGTTAGTCTATAGGCTCCCATGTAAATATGTTCTGTAGATTGTTAGTCTATAGGCCCCCATGTAAATATGTTCTGTAGATTGTTAGTCTATAGGCTCCCATGTAAATATGTTCTGCAGATTGTTAGTCTATAGGCTCCCATGTAAATATGTTCTGTAGATTGTTGTTGTTACAAGGATTGCTATCATTAATCATGTTCTGTAAATCCACAGTTTTGCCGAGTTTTGGGAAAAAAAAATATTGTTTATTTTTACAATCTCAGTTCACTTTGCAATTCCTTTGGGCACAGGCAGCTTTTGCACAGTTGTGGTTTCCACTTGTTCTGGGTTCCCGGGGCTGGAGGTGCCTGGGTTGCTGGCACGGCCAGCCCGGGGCTGGGGGTCCCTGTGCACAGGGGTCCCACTGACAGCACTCCTGGCACTGGGCACTGCTGCTGTTGCTGGGCTGGGGCAGAGCAGTGTCCCCAGGAGCAGAGCTGTCAGCAGCAGAGAGGGGGCTCTGACAGCAGTGGCCCCTGCAGCAATGCCCCAGAGCAGGCAGGAGCCCCTCAGCCACCCTTGCTGCTGGAGCCACGGGGCCTCCTGGGCCGAGAGCCGGCATCAGGCCACAGGGATGCAAAATCCACCTTCCTGTTCTGAAGGCCACGAGAGCCTTGGCAACTGTGGGACCTGGATCTGGGCTGCTGCAGGGGCTGATGTTTAAGGCTTGCAGCCTCCAAAGGCTCCGGGCTTTGCTTGCCAGCCTGCCTTGCACTGCCCTGTGCCCAGCTTGTTCAAGAGACAAAAGCCAAGCGAGGGGATCCTCACCCTGCCCCCATTGCTGCTGCTGGCCGCGCGCGGCCACTGGCCCCTGTCCCCCACTCGGGTGACAGCTGGAGGGGCAGGGCAGGCTGTGCTGGGCAGGGGGCGGGGGGCTTTGTCCCGGTGGGTGCTGATGCTGGGGGCCATGGGCCCATGTCTACCTTTGCCTTCTTCTCTCCTCTCTGGTGTCACTTTCCCCATTTTCTCTGTCTGGGAGCTTGGCTTCTCTCTCTCCTGTCGGCAGCTTCAGCCGCACGTGTGACCCCGCAGGAACTGCCTGAACTGGAGGGAAGTGGGAGAGAACTCTTTGTCAGGAACTGTAGTGACAGGACAAGGGGCAATGGCACCAAACTGCAAGAGTTGGAATAGGTTTGATGATGGGAAGGAGTTCTTTACTGTGAGGGTGGTTGTCCCTGACCCAGGGAGCAGTGCAGAGAGGCTGTGGATGCCCCATGCCCAGGAAGATCCAAGGCCAGGTTGGACAGGGTCCAGAGCAACCTGGTGTGGTGGGAAGTTGATCAAGTAGAAACCAGATGATCCTTAGGGGCGCTTCCAAGCCAAAGCATTCAAGGATTTGAATCATTCTTCGATCCCCATCTCTCCCTGTGGAGTGGCCTTGAAGCTTCTGTGACATCACAGCTGCCAGAGTGTTCCATTTGGAAGGTCCAGGACCTGGAAAGGGGCACAGCAGACACGTCACCTGCTGCCAAGGGCCAGTTCTCACTCGCCCTTGGCTCTGCCCGTCAGTGCTGAGCTGTTGCTGCTGCCTGGGCTTTGCCTGCTGCCTGCTCTGGAGCCAATCCCAGCAGGATGTGCGCCACTGCTGCCCCAGTGGAGGTACAGTGCCATTCCAGGGAGGGGGGCACCCTGCTTGGGCAGGCTGCAGCCAGGTGGCAATGGCTGGTGTGGGACAGCAAGCCCACCGTGGGATTGTGCTGCCTCTTGCAGACTGCCAGAGACACGGTGGAGGAGATGGAAGTGGACGTGGTGCTGGACAGGGAAGAAATGATGGAGGTGGACAGGGAAGAGACAGCTGAGGACATGGACGTCGACGTGGAGGACAAGATCGAGGAGATGGACATTGATGTGGAGGACAAGATCGAGGAGATGGAAGTCGATGGCAAGGTTGAGGAGGAGCCCATGGTGCTTGGTTGAAGATGGAGCTCCAGGAAGAAGAGAGGCAGATGCTTCCCATGGCCAGCCCACAGGCAGAGTGTGTCCCCTGAGGCCAGGCTGGGGCTGGGCTGGATGGCCCCGCTCAGGGACACGGTGCCCGGAGGGGCCCTGGATTGTGGTGGCACAAGCAGCACCCCCGGCCTGCCCTGCGCTTGCCGGGGGCCATGCCCGCATTGCCAGCCCCGTCCCAGCCCCTGGGGCCCAGCTGCCAGCCCTCCTGAGCCACTGGTGGCAGCAGAGTCCAGCTCTGCTCCATCGTCCGTCCAGGACTGATGGAGATGATGGGCAGAGATGTGACCCCTCTGTACATATGTTCAAAAGCTTAGAGTCTTTCTGTAAATATGTTTGTAAGTTTGTTAGCCTATAGGCTCCCATGTAAATATGTTTGTAAGTTTGTTAGCCTATAGGCTCCCATGTAAATATGTTTGTAAGTTTGTTAGTCTATAGGCTCCCATGTAAATATGTTTGTAAGTTTGTTAGTCTATAGGCTCCCATGTAAATATGTTTGTAAGTTTGTTAGTCTATAGGCTCCCATGTAAATATGTTTGTAAGTTTGTTAGTCTATAGGCTCTCATGTAAATATGTTGTGCAGATTGTTAGTCTATAGGCTCCCATGTAAATATGTTCTGTAGATTGTTAGTCTATAGGCTCCCATGTAAATATGTTCTGCAGATTGTTACTCTATAGGCTCCCATGTAAATATGTTCTGCAGATTGTTAGTCTGTAGGCTCCCGTGTAAATATGTTTGTAAGTTTGTTAGCCTATAGGCTCCCATGTAAATATGTTCTGTAGATTGTTAGTCTATAGGCTCCCATGTAAATATGTTCTGTAGATTGTTAGTCTATAGGCTCCCATGTAAATATGTTCTGCAGATTGTTAGTCTATAGGCTCCCATGTAAATATGTTCTGTAGATTGTTGTCGTTACAAGGATTGCTATCATTAAACATGTTCTGTAAATCCACAGTTTTGCCGAGTTTTGGGAAAAAAAAATATTGTTTATTTTTACAATCTCAGTTCACTTTGCAATTCCTTTGGGCACAGGCAGCTTTTGCACAGTTGTGGTTTCCACTTGTTCTGGGTTCCCGGGGCTGGAGGTGCCTGGGTTGCTGGCACGGCCAGCCCGGGGCTGGGGGTCCCTGTGCACAGGGGTCCCACTGACAGCACTCCTGGCACTGGGCACTGCTGCTGTTGCTGGGCTGGGGCAGAGCAGTGTCCCCAGGAGCAGAGCTGTCAGCAGCAGAGAGGGGGCTCTGACAGCAGTGGCCCCTGCAGCAATGCCCCAGAGCAGGCAGGAGCCCCTCAGCCACCCTTGCTGCTGGAGCCACGGGGCCTCCTGGGCCGAGAGCCGGCATCAGGCCACAGGGATGCAAAATCCACCTTCCTGTTCTGAAGGCCACGAGAGCCTTGGCAACTGTGGGACCTGGATCTGGGCTGCTGCAGGGGCTGATGTTTAAGGCTTGCAGCCTCCAAAGGCTCCGGGCTTTGCTTGCCAGCCTGCCTTGCACTGCCCTGTGCCCAGCTTGTTCAAGAGACAAAAGCCAAGCGAGGGGATCCTCACCCTGCCCCCATTGCTGCTGCTGGCCGCGCGCGGCCACTGGCCCCTGTCCCCCACTCGGGTGACAGCTGGAGGGGCAGGGCAGGCTGTGCTGGGCAGGGGGCGGGGGGCTTTGGGCCCGGTGGGTGCTGATGCTGGGGGCCATGGGCCCATGTCTACCTTTGCCTTCTTCTCTCCTCTCTGGTGTCACTTTCCCCATTTTCTCTGTCTGGGAGCTTGGCTTCTCTCTCTCCTGTCGGCAGCTTCAGCCGCACGTGTGACCCTGCAGGAACTGCCTGAACTGGAGGGAAGTGGGAGAGGACTATTTGTCAGGAACTGTAGTGACAGGACAAGGGGCAATGGCACCAAACTGCAAGAGTTGGAATAGGTTTGATGATGGGAAGGAGTTCTTTATTGTGAGGGTGGTTGTCCCTGACCCAGGGAGCAGTGCAGAGAGGCTGTGGATGCCCCATGCCCAGGAAGATCCAAGGCCAGGTTGGACAGGGTCCAGAGCAACCTGGTGTGGTGGGAAGTTGATCAAGTAGAAACCAGATGATCCTTAGGGGTGCTTCCAAGCCAAAGCATTCAAGGATTTGAATCATTCTTCGATCCCCATCTCTCCCTGTGGAGTGGCCTTGAAGCTTCTGTGACATCACAGCTGCCAGAGTGTTCCATTTGGAAGGTCCAGGACCTGGAAAGGGGCACAGCAGACACGTCACCTGCCGCCAAGGGCCAGTTCTCACTCGCCCTTGGCTTTGCCCGTCAGTGCTGAGCTGTTGCTGCTGCCTGGGCTTTGCCTGCTGCCTGCTCTGGAGCCAATCCCAGCAGGATGTGCGCCACTGCTGCCCCAGTGGAGGTACAGTGCCATTCCAGGGAGGGGGGCAGCCTGCTTGGGCAGGCTGCAGCCAGGTGGCAATGGCTGGTGTGGGACAGCAAGCCCACCGTGGGATTGTGCTGCCTCTTGCAGACTGCCAGAGACACCGTGGAGGAGATGGAAGTGGACGTGGTGCTGGACAGGGAAGAAATGATGGAGGTGGACAGGGAAGAGACAGCTGAGGACATGGACGTCGACGTGGAGGACAAGATCGAGGAGATGGACATTGATGTGGAGGACAAGATCGAGGAGATGGAAGTCGATGGCAAGGTTGAGGAGGAGCCCATGGTGCTTGGTTGAAGATGGAGCTCCAGGAAGAAGAGAGGCAGATGCTTCCCATGGCCAGCCCACAGGCAGAGTGTGTCCCCTGAGGCCAGGCTGGGGCTGGGCTGGATGGCCCCGCTCAGGGACACGGTGCCCGTAGGGGCCCTGGATTGTGGTGGCACAAGCAGCACCCCCGGCCTGCCCTGCGCTTGCCGGGGGCCATGCCCGCCCTGCCAGCCCCGTCCCAGCCCCTGGGGCCCAGCTGCCAGCCCTCCTGAGCCACTGGTGGCAGCAGAGTCCAGCTCTGCTCCATCGTTCGTCCAGGACTGATGGAGATGATGGGCAGAGATGTGACCCCTCAGTACATATGCTCAAAAGCTTAGAGGCTTTCTGTAAATATGTTTGTAAGTTGGTTAGCCTATAGGCTCCCATGTAAATATGTTTGTAAGTTGGTTAGCCTATAGGCTCCCATGTAAATATGTTTGTAAGTTTGTTAGTCTATAGGCTCCCATGTAAATATGTTTGTAAGTTTGTTAGTCTATAGGCTCCCATGTAAATATGTTTGTAAGTTTGTTAGTCTATAGGCTCCCATGTAAATATGTTCTGTAGATTGTTAGTCTATAGGCTCCCATGTAAATATGTTCTGCAGATTGTTAGTCTATAGGCTCCCATGTAAATATGTTCTGTAGATTGTTAGTCTATAGGCTCCCATGTAAATATGTTCTGTAGATTGTTAGTCTATAGGCTCCCATGTAAATATGTTCTGCAGATTGTTAGTCTATAGGCTCCCATGTAAATATGTTCTGTAGATTGTTGTCGTTACAAGGATTGCTATCATTAAACATGTTCTGTAAATCCACAGTTTTGCCGAGTTTTGGGAAACAAAAAATATTGTTTATTTTTACAATCTCAGTTCACTTTGCAATTCCTTTGGGCACAGGCAGCTTTTGCACAGTTGTGGTTTCCACTTGTTCTGGGTTCCCGGGGCTGGAGGTGCCTGGGTTGCTGGCACGGCCAGCCCGGGGCTGGGGGTCCCTGTGCACAGGGGTCCCACTGACAGCACTCCTGGCACTGGGCACTGCTGCTGTTGCTGGGCTGGGGCAGAGCAGTGTCCCCAGGAGCAGAGCTGTCAGCAGCAGAGAGGGGGCTCTGACAGCAGTGGCCCCTGCAGCAATGCCCCAGAGCAGGCAGGAGCCCCTCAGCCACCCTTGCTGCTGGAGCCACGGGGCCTCCTGGGCCGAGAGCCGGCATCAGGCCACAGGGATGCAAAATCCACCTTCCTGTTCTGAAGGCCACGAGAGCCTTGGCAACTGTGGGGCCTGGATCTGGGCTGCTGCAGGGGCTGATGTTTAAGGCTTGCAGCCTCCAAAGGCTCCGGGCTTTGCTTGCCAGCCTGCCTTGCACTGCCCTGTGCCCAGCTTGTTCAAGAGACAAAAGCCAAGCGAGGGGATCCTCACCCTGCCCCCATTGCTGCTGCTGGCCGCGCGCGGCCACTGGCCCCTGTCCCCCACTCGGGTGACAGCTGGAGGGGCAGGGCAGGCTGTGCTGGGCAGGGGGCGGGGGGCTTTGGGCCCGGTGGGTGCTGATGCTGGGGGCCATGGGCCCATGTCTACCTTTGCCTTCTTCTCTCCTCTCTGGTGTCACTTTCCCCATTTTCTCTGTCTGGGAGCTTGGCTTCTCTCTCTCCTGTCGGCAGCTTCAGCCGCACGTGTGACCCTGCAGGAACTGCCTGAACTTGAGGGAAGTGGGAGAGGACTCTTTGTCAGGAACTGTAGTGACAGGACAAGGGGCAATGGCACCAAACTGCAAGAGTTGGAATAGATTTGATGATGGGAAGGAGTTCTTTATTGTGAGGGTGGTTGTCCCTGACCCAGGGAGCAGTGCAGAGAGGCTGTGGATGCCCCATGCCCAGGAAGATCCAAGGCCAGGTTGGACAGGGTCCAGAGCAACCTGGTGTGGTGGGAAGTTGATCAAGTAGAAACCAGATGATCCTTAGGGGCGCTTCCAAGCCAAAGCATTCAAGGATTTGAATCATTCTTCGATCCCCATCTCTCCCTGTGGAGTGGCCTTGAAGCTTCTGTGACATCACAGCTGCCAGAGTGTTCCATTTGGAAGGTCCAGGACCTGGAAAGGGGCACAGCAGACACGTCACCTGCTGCCAAGGGCCAGTTCTCACTCGCCCTTGGCTCTGCCCGTCAGTGCTGAGCTGTTGCTGCTGCCTGGGCTTTGCCTGCTGCCTGCTCTGGAGCCAATCCCAGCAGGATGTGCGCCACTGCTGCCCCAGTGGAGGTACAGTGCCATTCCAGGGAGGGGGGCAGCCTGCTTGGGCAGGCTGCAGCCAGGTGGCAATGGCTGGTGTGGGACAGCAAGCCCACCGTCAGATTGCGCTGCCTCTTGCAGACTGCCAGAGACACCGTGGAGGAGATGGAAGTGGACGTGGTGCTGGACAGGGAAGAAATGATGGAGGTGGACAGGGAAGAGACAGCTGAGGACATGGACGTCGACGTGGAGGACAAGATCGAGGAGATGGACATTGATGTGGAGGACAAGATCGAGGAGATGGAAGTCGATGGCAAGGTTGAGGAGGAGCCCATGGTCCTTGGTTGAAGATGGAGCTCCAGGAAGAAGAGAGGCAGATGCTTCCCATGGCCAGCCCACAGGCAGAGTGTGTCCCCTGAGGCCAGGCTGGGGCTGGGCTGGATGGCCCCGCTCAGGGACACGGTGCCCGGAGGGGCCCTGGATTGTGGTGGCACAAGCAGCACCCCCGGCCTGCCCTGCGCTTGCCGGGGGCCATGCCCGCCCTGCCAGCCCCGTCCCAGCCCCTGGGGCCCAGCTGCCAGCCCTCCTGAGCCACTGGTGGCAGCAGAGTCCAGCTCTGCTCCATCGTTCTTCCAGGACTGATGGAGATGATGGGCAGAGATGTGACCCCTCTGTACATATGTTCAAAAGCTTAGAGGCTTTCTGTAAATATGTTTGTAAGTTGGTTAGCCTATAGGCTCCCATGTAAATATGTTTGTAAGTTTGTTAGCCTATAGGCTCCCATGTAAATATGTTTGTAAGTTTGTTAGTCTATAGGCTCCCATGTAAATATGTTTGTAAGTTTGTTAGTCTATAGGCTCCCATGTAAATATGTTCTGTAGATTGTTACTCTATAGGCTCCCATGTAAATATGTTCTGTAGATTGTTGTCGTTACAAGGATTGCTATCATTAATCATGTTCTGTAAATCCACAGTTTTGCCGAGTTTTGGGAAAAAAAAATATTGTTTATTTTTACAATCTCAGTTCACTTTGCAATTCCTTTGGGCACAGGCAGCTTTTGCACAGTTGTGGTTTCCACTTGTTCTGGGTTCCCGGGGCTGGAGGTGCCTGGGTTGCTGGCACGGCCAGCCCGGGGCTGGGGGTCCCTGTGCACAGGGGTCCCACTGACAGCACTCCTGGCACTGGGCACTGCTGCTGTTGCTGGGCTGGGGCAGAGCAGTGTCCCCAGGAGCAGAGCTGTCAGCAGCAGAGAGGGGGCTCTGACAGCAGTGGCCCCTGCAGCAATGCCCCAGAGCAGGCAGGAGCCCCTCAGCCACCCTTGCTGCTGGAGCCACGGGGCCTCCTGGGCCGAGAGCCGGCATCAGGCCACAGGGATGCAAAATCCACCTTCCTGTTCTGAAGGCCACGAGAGCCTTGGCAACTGTGGGACCTGGATCTGGGCTGCTGCAGGGGCTGATGTTTAAGGCTTGCAGCCTCCAAAGGCTCCGGGCTTTGCTTGCCAGCCTGCCTTGCACTGCCCTGTGCCCAGCTTGTTCAAGAGACAAAAGCCAAGCGAGGGGATCCTCACCCTGCCCCCATTGCTGCTGCTGGCCGCGCGCGGCCACTGGCCCCTGTCCCCCACTCGGGTGACAGCTGGAGGGGCAGGGCAGGCTGTGCTGGGCAGGGGGCGGGGGGCTTTGGGCCCGGTGGGTGCTGATGCTGGGGGCCATGGGCCCATGTCTACCTTTGCCTTCTTCTCTCCTCTCTGGTGTCACTTTCCCCATTTTCTCTGTCTGGGAGCTTGGCTTCTCTCTCTCCTGTCGGCAGCTTCAGCCGCACGTGTGACCCCGCAGGAACTGCCTGAACTGGAGGGAAGTGGGAGAGAACTCTTTGTCAGGAACTGTAGTGACAGGACAAGGGGCAATGGCACCAAACTGCAAGAGTTGGAATAGGTTTGATGATGGGAAGGAGTTCTTTACTGTGAGGGTGGTTGTCCCTGACCCAGGGAGCAGTGCAGAGAGGCTGTGGATGCCCCATGCCCAGGAAGATCCAAGGCCAGGTTGGACAGGGTCCAGAGCAACCTGGTGTGGTGGGAAGTTGATCAAGTAGAAACCAGATGATCCTTAGGGGCGCTTCCAAGCCAAAGCATTCAAGGATTTGAATCATTCTTCGATCCCCATCTCTCCCTGTGGAGTGGCCTTGAAGCTTCTGTGACATCACAGCTGCCAGAGTGTTCCATTTGGAAGGTCCAGGACCTGGAAAGGGGCACAGCAGACACGTCACCTGCTGCCAAGGGCCAGTTCTCACTCGCCCTTGGCTCTGCCCGTCAGTGCTGAGCTGTTGCTGCTGCCTGGGCTTTGCCTGCTGCCTGCTCTGGAGCCAATCCCAGCAGGATGTGCGCCACTGCTGCCCCAGTGGAGGTACAGTGCCATTCCAGGGAGGGGGGCAGCCTGCTTGGGCAGGCTGCAGCCAGGTGGCAATGGCTGGTGTGGGACAGCAAGCCCACCGTCAGATTGTGCTGCCTCTTGCAGACTGCCAGAGACACCGTGGAGGAGATGGAAGTGGACGTGGTGCTGGACAGGGAAGAAATGATGGAGGTGGACAGGGAAGAGACAGCTGAGGACATGGACGTCGACGTGGAGGACAAGATCGAGGAGATGGACATTGATGTGGAGGACAAGATCGAGGAGATGGAAGTCGATGGCAAGGTTGAGGAGGAGCCCATGGTCCTTGGTTGAAGATGGAGCTCCAGGAAGAAGAGAGGCAGATGCTTCCCATGGCCAGCCCACAGGCAGAGTGTGTCCCCTGAGGCCAGGCTGGGGCTGGGCTGGATGGCCCCGCTCAGGGACACGGTGCCCGTAGGGGCCCTGGATTGTGGTGGCACAAGCAGCACCCCCGGCCTGCCCTGCGCTTGCCGGGGGCCATGCCCGCCCTGCCAGCCCCGTCCCAGCCCCTGGGGCCCAGCTGCCAACCCTCCTGAGCCACTGGTGGCAGCAGAGTCCAGCTCTGCTCCATCGTTCGTCCAGGACTGATGGAGATGATGGGCAGAGATGTGACCCCTCAGTACATATGCTCAAAAGCTTAGAGGCTTTCTGTAAATATGTTTGTAAGTTGGTTAGCCTATAGGCTCCCATGTAAATATGTTTGTAAGTTGGTTAGCCTATAGGCTCCCATGTAAATATGTTTGTAAGTTTGTTAGTCTATAGGCTCCCATGTAAATATGTTTGTAAGTTTGTTAGTCTATAGGCTCCCATGTAAATATGTTTGTAAGTTTGTTAGTCTATAGGCTCCCATGTAAATATGTTCTGCAGATTGTTAGTCTATAGGCTCCCATGTAAATATGTTCTGTAGATTGCTAGTCTATAGGCTCCCATGTAAATATGTTCTGCAGATTGTTAGTCTATAGGCCCCCATGTAAATATGTTCTGTAGATTGTTAGTCTATAGGCTCCCATGTAAATATGTTCTGTAGATTGTTAGTCTATAGGCTCCCATGTAAATATCTTCTGCAGATTGTTAGTCTATAGGCTCCCATGTAAATATGTTCTGTAGATTGTTGTCGTTACAAGGATTGCTATCATTAAACATGTTCTGTAAATCCACAGTTTTGCCGAGTTTTGGGAAACAAAAAATATTGTTTATTTTTACAATCTCAGTTCACTTTGCAATTCCTTTGGGCACAGGCAGCTTTTGCACAGTTGTGGTTTCCACTTGTTCTGGGTTCCCGGGGCTGGAGGTGCCTGGGTTGCTGGCACGGCCAGCCCGGGGCTGGGGGTCCCTGTGCACAGGGGTCCCACTGACAGCACTCCTGGCACTGGGCACTGCTGCTGTTGCTGGGCTGGGGCAGAGCAGTGTCCCCAGGAGCAGAGCTGTCAGCAGCAGAGAGGGGGCTCTGACAGCAGTGGCCCCTGCAGCAATGCCCCAGAGCAGGCAGGAGCCCCTCAGCCACCCTTGCTGCTGGAGCCACGGGGCCTCCTGGGCCGAGAGCCGGCATCAGGCCACAGGGATGCAAAATGCACCTTCCTGTTCTGAAGGCCACGAGAGCCTTGGCAACTGTGGGACCTGGATCTGGGCTGCTGCAGGGGCTGATGTTTAAGGCTTGCAGCCTCCAAAGGCTCCGGGCTTTGCTTGCCAGCCTGCCTTGCACTGCCCTGTGCCCAGCTTGTTCAAGAGACAAAAGCCAAGCGAGGGGATCCTCACCCTGCCCCCATTGCTGCTGCTGGCCGCGCGCGGCCACTGGCCCCTGTCCCCCACTCGGGTGACAGCTGGAGGGGCAGGGCAGGCTGTGCTGGGCAGGGGGCGGGGGGCTTTGGGCCCGGTGGGTGCTGATGCTGGGGGCCATGGGCCCATGTCTACCTTTGCCTTCTTCTCTCCTCTCTGGTGTCACTTTCCCCATTTTCTCTGTCTGGGAGCTTGGCTTCTCTCTCTCCTGTCGGCAGCTTCAGCCGCACGTGTGACCCTGCAGGAACTGCCTGAACTTGAGGGAAGTGGGAGAGGACTCTTTGTCAGGAACTGTAGTGACAGGACAAGGGGCAATGGCACCAAACTGCAAGAGTTGGAATAGATTTGATGATGGGAAGGAGTTCTTTATTGTGAGGGTGGTTGTCCCTGACCCAGGGAGCAGTGCAGAGAGGCTGTGGATGCCCCATGCCCAGGAAGATCCAAGGCCAGGTTGGACAGGGTCCAGAGCAACCTGGTGTGGTGGGAAGTTGATCAAGTAGAAACCAGATGATCCTTAGGGGCGCTTCCAAGCCAAAGCATTCAAGGATTTGAATCATTCTTCGATCCCCATCTCTCCCTGTGGAGTGGCCTTGAAGCTTCTGTGACATCACAGCTGCCAGAGTGTTCCATTTGGAAGGTCCAGGACCTGGAAAGGGGCACAGCAGACACGTCACCTGCTGCCAAGGGCCAGTTCTCACTCGCCCTTGGCTCTGCCCGTCAGTGCTGAGCTGTTGCTGCTGCCTGGGCTTTGCCTGCTGCCTGCTCTGGAGCCAATCCCGGCAGGATGTGCGCCACTGCTGCCCCAGTGGAGGTACAGTGCCATTCCAGGGAGGGGGGCAGCCTGCTTGGGCAGGCTGCAGCCAGGTGGCAATGGCTGGTGTGGGACAGCAAGCCCACCGTCAGATTGCGCTGCCTCTTGCAGACTGCCAGAGACACCGTGGAGGAGATGGAAGTGGACGTGGTGCTGGACAGGGAAGAAATGATGGAGGTGGACAGGGAAGAGACAGCTGAGGACATGGACGTCGACGTGGAGGACAAGATCGAGGAGATGGACATTGATGTGGAGGACAAGATCGAGGAGATGGAAGTCGATGGCAAGGTTGAGGAGGAGCCCATGGTCCTTGGTTGAAGATGGAGCTCCAGGAAGAAGAGAGGCAGATGCTTCCCATGGCCAGCCCACAGGCAGAGTGTGTCCCCTGAGGCCAGGCTGGGGCTGGGCTGGATGGCCCCGCTCAGGGACACGGTGCCCGGAGGGGCCCTGGATTGTGGTGGCACAAGCAGCACCCCCGGCCTGCCCTGCGCTTGCCGGGGGCCATGCCCGCCCTGCCAGCCCCGTCCCAGCCCCTGGGGCCCAGCTGCCAGCCCTCCTGAGCCACTGGTGGCAGCAGAGTCCAGCTCTGCTCCATCGTTCTTCCAGGACTGATGGAGATGATGGGCAGAGATGTGACCCCTCTGTACATATGTTCAAAAGCTTAGAGGCTTTCTGTAAATATGTTTGTAAGTTGGTTAGCCTATAGGCTCCCATGTAAATATGTTTGTAAGTTTGTTAGTCTATAGGCTCCCATGTAAATATGTTTGTAAGTTTGTTAGTCTATAGGCTCCCATGTAAATATGTTTGTAAGTTTGTTAGTCTATAGGCTCCCATGTAAATATGTTTGTAAGTTTGTTAGTCTATAGGCTCCCATGTAAATATGTTCTGTAGATTGTTAGTCTATAGGCTCCCATGTAAATATGTTCTGTAGATTGTTGTCGTTACAAGGATTGCTATCATTAATCATGTTCTGTAAATCCACAGTTTTGCCGAGTTTTGGGAAAAAAAAATATTGTTTATTTTTACAATCTCAGTTCACTTTGCAATTCCTTTGGGCACAGGCAGCTTTTGCACAGTTGTGGTTTCCACTTGTTCTGGGTTCCCGGGGCTGGAGGTGCCTGGGTTGCTGGCACGGCCAGCCCGGGGCTGGGGGTCCCTGTGCACAGGGGTCCCACTGACAGCACTCCTGGCACTGGGCACTGCTGCTGTTGCTGGGCTGGGGCAGAGCAGTGTCCCCAGGAGCAGAGCTGTCAGCAGCAGAGAGGGGGCTCTGACAGCAGTGGCCCCTGCAGCAATGCCCCAGAGCAGGCAGGAGCCCCTCAGCCACCCTTGCTGCTGGAGCCACGGGGCCTCCTGGGCCGAGAGCCGGCATCAGGCCACAGGGATGCAAAATCCACCTTCCTGTTCTGAAGGCCACGAGAGCCTTGGCAACTGTGGGGCCTGGATCTGGGCTGCTGCAGGGGCTGATGTTTAAGGCTTGCAGCCTCCAAAGGCTCCGGGCTTTGCTTGCCAGCCTGCCTTGCACTGCCCTGTGCCCAGCTTGTTCAAGAGACAAAAGCCAAGCGAGGGGATCCTCACCCTGCCCCCATTGCTGCTGCTGGCCGCGCGCGGCCACTGGCCCCTGTCCCCCACTCGGGTGACAGCTGGAGGGGCAGGGCAGGCTGTGCTGGGCAGGGGGCGGGGGGCTTTGTCCCGGTGGGTGCTGATGCTGGGGGCCATGGGCCCATGTCTACCTTTGCCTTCTTCTCTCCTCTCTGGTGTCACTTTCCCCATTTTCTCTGTCTGGGAGCTTGGCTTCTCTCTCTCCTGTCGGCAGCTTCAGCCGCACGTGTGACCCCGCAGGAACTGCCTGAACTGGAGGGAAGTGGGAGAGAACTCTTTGTCAGGAACTGTAGTGACAGGACAAGGGGCAATGGCACCAAACTGCAAGAGTTGGAATAGGTTTGATGATGGGAAGGAGTTCTTTACTGTGAGGGTGGTTGTCCCTGACCCAGGGAGCAGTGCAGAGAGGCTGTGGATGCCCCATGCCCAGGAAGATCCAAGGCCAGGTTGGACAGGGTCCAGAGCAACCTGGTGTGGTGGGAAGTTGATCAAGTAGAAACCAGATGATCCTTAGGGGCGCTTCCAAGCCAAAGCATTCAAGGATTTGAATCATTCTTCGATCCCCATCTCTCCCTGTGGAGTGGCCTTGAAGCTTCTGTGACATCACAGCTGCCAGAGTGTTCCATTTGGAAGGTCCAGGACCTGGAAAGGGGCACAGCAGACACGTCACCTGCTGCCAAGGGCCAGTTCTCACTCGCCCTTGGCTCTGCCCGTCAGTGCTGAGCTGTTGCTGCTGCCTGGGCTTTGCCTGCTGCCTGCTCTGGAGCCAATCCCAGCAGGATGTGCGCCACTGCTGCCCCAGTGGAGGTACAGTGCCATTCCAGGGAGGGGGGCAGCCTGCTTGGGCAGGCTGCAGCCAGGTGGCAATGGCTGGTGTGGGACAGCAAGCCCACCGTCAGATTGTGCTGCCTCTTGCAGACTGCCAGAGACACCGTGGAGGAGATGGAAGTGGACGTGGTGCTGGACAGGGAAGAAATGATGGAGGTGGACAGGGAAGAGACAGCTGAGGACATGGACGTCGACGTGGAGGACAAGATCGAGGAGATGGACATTGATGTGGAGGACAAGATCGAGGAGATGGAAGTCGATGGCAAGGTTGAGGAGGAGCCCATGGTGCTTGGTTGAAGATGGAGCTCCAGGAAGAAGAGAGGCAGATGCTTCCCATGGCCAGCCCACAGGCAGAGTGTGTCCCCTGAGGCCAGGCTGGGGCTGGGCTGGATGGCCCCGCTCAGGGACACGGTGCCCGGAGGGGCCCTGGATTGTGGTGGCACAAGCAGCACCCCCGGCCTGCCCTGCGCTTGCCGGGGGCCATGCCCGCCCTGCCAGCCCCGTCCCAGCCCCTGGGGCCCAGCTGCCAGCCCTCCTGAGCCACTGGTGGCAGCAGAGTCCAGCTCTGCTCCATCGTCCGTCCAGGACTGATGGAGATGATGGGCAGAGATGTGACCCCTCTGTACATATGTTCAAAAGCTTAGAGGCTTTCTGTAAATATGTTTGTAAGTTTGTTAGCCTATAGGCTCCCATGTAAATATGTTTGTAAGTTTGTTAGCCTATAGGCTCCCATGTAAATATGTTTGTAAGTTTGTTAGCCTATAGGCTCCCATGTAAATATGTTTGTAAGTTTGTTAGCCTATAGGCTCCCATGTAAATATGTTTGTAAGTTTGTTAGTCTATAGGCTCCCATGTAAATATGTTTGTAAGTTTGTTAGTCTATAGGCTCCCATGTAAATATGTTTGTAAGTTTGTTAGTCTATAGGCTCCCATGCAAATATGTTTGTAAGTTTGTTAGTCTATAGGCTCCCATGTAAATATGTTTGTAAGTTTGTTAGTCTATAGGCTCTCATGTAAATATGTTGTGCAGATTGTTAGTCTATAGGCTCCCATGTAAATATGTTCTGTAGATTGTTAGTCTATAGGCCCCCATGTAAATATGTTCTGTAGATTGTTAGTCTATAGGCTCCCATGTAAATATGTTCTGCAGATTGTTAGTCTATAGGCTCCCATGTAAATATGTTCTGTAGATTGTTGTCGTTACAAGGATTGCTATCATTAATCATGTTCTGTAAATCCACAGTTTTGCCGAGTTTTGGGAAAAAAAAATATTGTTTATTTTTACAATCTCAGTTCACTTTGCAATTCCTTTGGGCACAGGCAGCTTTTGCACAGTTGTGGTTTCCACTTGTTCTGGGTTCCCGGGGCTGGAGGTGCCTGGGTTGCTGGCACGGCCAGCCCGGGGCTGGAGGTCCCTGTGCACAGGGGTCCCACTGACAGCACTCCTGGCACTGGGCACTGCTGCTGTTGCTGGGCTGGGGCAGAGCAGTGTCCCCAGGAGCAGAGCTGTCAGCAGCAGAGAGGGGGCTCTGACAGCAGTGGCCCCTGCAGCAATGCCCCAGAGCAGGCAGGAGCCCCTCAGCCACCCTTGCTGCTGGAGCCACGGGGCCTCCTGGGCCGAGAGCCGGCATCAGGCCACAGGGATGCAAAATCCACCTTCCTGTTCTGAAGGCCACGAGAGCCTTGGCAACTGTGGGACCTGGATCTGGGCTGCTGCAGGGGCTGATGTTTAAGGCTTGCAGCCTCCAAAGGCTCCGGGCTTTGCTTGCCAGCCTGCCTTGCACTGCCCTGTGCCCAGCTTGTTCAAGAGACAAAAGCCAAGCGAGGGGATCCTCACCCTGCCCCCATTGCTGCTGCTGGCCGCGCGCGGCCACTGGCCCCTGTCCCCCACTCGGGTGACAGCTGGAGGGGCAGGGCAGGCTGTGCTGGGCAGGGGGCGGGGGGTTTGGGCCCGGTGGGTGCTGATGCTGGGGGCCATGGGCCCATGTCTACCTTTGCCTTCTTCTCTCCTCTCTGGTGTCACTTTCCCCATTTTCTCTGTCTGGGAGCTTGGCTTCTCTCTCTCCTGTCGGCAGCTTCAGCCGCACGTGTGACCCCGCAGGAACTGCCTGAACTGGAGGGAAGTGGGAGAGAACTCTTTGTCAGGAACTGTAGTGACAGGACAAGGGGCAATGGCACCAAACTGCAAGAGTTGGAATAGGTTTGATGATGGGAAGGAGTTCTTTACTGTGAGGGTGGTTGTCCCTGACCCAGGGAGCAGTGCAGAGAGGCTGTGGATGCCCCATGCCCAGGAAGATCCAAGGCCAGGTTGGACAGGGTCCAGAGCAACCTGGTGTGGTGGGAAGTTGATCAAGTAGAAACCAGATGATCCTTAGGGGCGCTTCCAAGCCAAAGCATTCAAGGATTTGAATCATTCTTCGATCCCCATCTCTCCCTGTGGAGTGGCCTTGAAGCTTCTGTGACATCACAGCTGCCAGAGTGTTCCATTTGGAAGGTCCAGGACCTGGAAAGGAGCACAGCAGACACGTCACCTGCTGCCAAGGGCCAGTTCTCACTCGCCCTTGGCTCTGCCCGTCAGTGCTGAGCTGTTGCTGCTGCCTGGGCTTTGCCTGCTGCCTGCTCTGGAGCCAATCCCAGCAGGATGTGCGCCACTGCTGCCCCAGTGGAGGTACAGTGCCATTCCAGGGAGGGGGGCAGCCTGCTTGGGCAGGCTGCAGCCAGGTGGCAATGGCTGGTGTGGGACAGCAAGCCCACCGTCAGATTGTGCTGCCTCTTGCAGACTGCCAGAGACACCGTGGAGGAGATGGAAGTGGACGTGGTGCTGGACAGGGAAGAAATGATGGAGGTGGACAGGGAAGAGACAGCTGAGGACATGGACGTCGACGTGGAGGACAAGATCGAGGAGATGGACATTGATGTGGAGGACAAGATCGAGGAGATGGAAGTCGATTGCAAGGTTGAGGAGGAGCCCATGGTCCTTGGTTGAAGATGGAGCTCCAGGAAGAAGAGAGGCAGATGCTTCCCATGGCCAGCCCACAGGCAGAGTGTGTCCCCTGAGGCCAGGCTGGGGCTGGGCTGGATGGCCCCGCTCAGGGACACGGTGCCCGGAGGGGCCCTGGATTGTGGTGGCACAAGCAGCACCCCCGGCCTGCCCTGCGCTTGCCGGGGGCCATGCCCGCCCTGCCAGCCCCGTCCCAGCCCCTGGGGCCCAGCTGCCAGCCCTCCTGAGCCACTGGTGGCAGCAGAGTCCAGCTCTGCTCCATCGTTCGTCCAGGACTGATGGAGATGATGGGCAGAGATGTGACCCCTCTGTACATATGTTCAAAAGCTTAGAGGCTTTCTGTAAATATGTTTGTAAGTTTGTTAGCCTATAGGCTCCCATGTAAATATGTTTGTAAGTTTGTTAGCCTATAGGCTCCCATGTAAATATGTTTGTAAGTTTGTTAGTCTATAGGCTCCCATGTAAATATGTTTGTAAGTTTGTTAGTCTATAGGCTCCCATGTAAATATTTTGTGCAGATTGTTAGTCTATAGGCTCCCATGTAAATATGTTCTGCAGATTGTTAGTCTATAGGCTCCCATGTAAATATGTTCTGTAGATTGTTAGTCTATAGGCTCCCATGTAAATATGTTTGTAAGTTTGTTAGCCTATAGGCTCCCATGTAAATATGTTCTGCAGATTGTTAGTCTATAGGCTCCCATGTAAATATGTTCTGTAGATTGTTAGTCTATAGGCTCCCATGTAAATATGTTCTGTAGATTGTTGTCGTTACAAGGATTGCTATCATTAATCATGTTCTGTAAATCCACAGTTTTGCCGAGTTTTGGGAAAAAAAAATATTGTTTATTTTTACAATCTCAGTTCACTTTGCAATTCCTTTGGGCACAGGCAGCTTTTGCACAGTTGTGGTTTCCACTTGTTCTGGGTTCCCGGGGCTGGAGGTGCCTGGGTTGCTGGCACGGCCAGCCCGGGGCTGGGGGTCCCTGTGCACAGGGGTCCCACTGACAGCACTCCTGGCACTGGGCACTGCTGCTGTTGCTGGGCTGGGGCAGAGCAGTGTCCCCAGGAGCAGAGCTGTCAGCAGCAGAGAGGGGGCTCTGACAGCAGTGGCCCCTGCAGCAATGCCCCAGAGCAGGCAGGAGCCCCTCAGCCACCCTTGCTGCTGGAGCCACGGGGCCTCCTGGGCCGAGAGCCGGCATCAGGCCACAGGGATGCAAAATCCACCTTCCTGTTCTGAAGGCCACGAGAGCCTTGGCAACTGTGGGACCTGGATCTGGGCTGCTGCAGGGGCTGATGTTTAAGGCTTGCAGCCTCCAAAGGCTCCGGGCTTTGCTTGCCAGCCTGCCTTGCACTGCCCTGTGCCCAGCTTGTTCAAGAGACAAAAGCCAAGCGAGGGGATCCTCACCCTGCCCCCATTGCTGCTGCTGGCCGCACACGGCCACTGGCCCCTGTCCCCCACTCGGGTGACAGCTGGAGGGGCAGGGCAGGCTGTGCTGGGCAGGGGGCGGGGGGCTTTGTCCCGGTGGGTGCTGATGCTGGGGGCCATGGGCCCATGTCTACCTTTGCCTTCTTCTCTCCTCTCTGGTGTCACTTTCCCCATTTTCTCTGTCTGGGAGCTTGGCTTCTCTCTCTCCTGTCGGCAGCTTCAGCCGCACGTGTGACCCTGCAGGAACTGCCTGAACTGGAGGGAAGTGGGAGAGAACTCTTTGTCAGGAACTGTAGTGACAGGACAAGGGGCAATGGCACCAAACTGCAAGAGTTGGAATAGGTTTGATGATGGGAAGGAGTTCTTTATTGTGAGGGTGGTTGTCCCTGACCCAGGGAGCAGTGCAGAGAGGCTGTGGATGCCCCATGCCCAGGAAGATCCAAGGCCAGGTTGGACAGGGTCCAGAGCAACCTGGTGTGGTGGGAAGTTGATCAAGTAGAAACCAGATGATCCTTAGGGGCGCTTCCAAGCCAAAGCATTCAAGGATTTGAATCATTCTTCGATCCCCATCTCTCCCTGTGGAGTGGCCTTGAAGCTTCTGTGACATCACAGCTGCCAGAGTGTTCCATTTGGAAGGTCCAGGACCTGGAAAGGGGCACAGCAGACACGTCACCTGCTGCCAAGGGCCAGTTCTCACTCGCCCTTGGCTCTGCCCGTCAGTGCTGAGCTGTTGCTGCTGCCTGGGCTTTGCCTGCTGCCTGCTCTGGAGCCAATCCCAGCAGGATGTGCGCCACTGCTGCCCCAGTGGAGGTACAGTGCCATTCCAGGGAGGGGGGCAGCCTGCTTGGGCAGGCTGCAGCCAGGTGGCAATGGCTGGTGTGGGACAGCAAGCCCACCGTCAGATTGTGCTGCCTCTTGCAGACTGCCAGAGACACCGTGGAGGAGATGGAAGTGGACGTGGTGCTGGACAGGGAAGAAATGATGGAGGTGGACAGGGAAGAGACAGCTGAGGACATGGACGTCGACGTGGAGGACAAGATCGAGGAGATGGACATTGATGTGGAGGACAAGATCGAGGAGATGGAAGTCGATGGCAAGGTTGAGGAGGAGCCCATGGTGCTTGGTTGAAGATGGAGCTCCAGGAAGAAGAGAGGCAGATGCTTCCCATGGCCAGCCCACAGGCAGAGTGTGTCCCCTGAGGCCAGGCTGGGGCTGGGCTGGATGGCCCCGCTCAGGGACACGGTGCCCGGAGGGGCCCTGGATTGTGGTGGCACAAGCAGCACCCCCGGCCTGCCCTGCGCTTGCCGGGGGCCATGCCCGCCCTGCCAGCCCCGTCCCAGCCCCTGGGGCCCAGCTGCCAGCCCTCCTGAGCCACTGGTGGCAGCAGAGTCCAGCTCTGCTCCATCGTCCGTCCAGGACTGATGGAGATGATGGGCAGAGATGTGACCCCTCTGTACATATGTTCAAAAGCTTAGAGGCTTTCTGTAAATATGTTTGTAAGTTTGTTAGCCTATAGGCTCCCATGTAAATATGTTTGTAAGTTTGTTAGCCTATAGGCTCCCATGTAAATATGTTTGTAAGTTTGTTAGCCTATAGGCTCCCATGTAAATATGTTTGTAACTTTGTTAGTCTATAGGCTCCCATGTAAATATGTTTGTAAGTTTGTTAGTCTATAGGCTCTCATGTAAATATGTTGTGCAGATTGTTAGTCTATAGGCTCCCATGTAAATATGTTCTGTAGATTGTTAGTCTATAGGCTCCCATGTAAATATGTTCTGTAGATTGTTAGTCTATAGGCCCCCATGTAAATATGTTCTGTAGATTGTTAGTCTATAGGCTCCCATGTAAATATGTTCTGCAGATTGTTAGTCTATAGGCTCCCATGTAAATATGTTCTGTAGATTGTTGTTGTTACAAGGATTGCTATCATTAATCATGTTCTGTAAATCCACAGTTTTGCCGAGTTTTGGGAAAAAAAAATATTGTTTATTTTTACAATCTCAGTTCACTTTGCAATTCCTTTGGGCACAGGCAGCTTTTGCACAGTTGTGGTTTCCACTTGTTCTGGGTTCCCGGGGCTGGAGGTGCCTGGGTTGCTGGCACGGCCAGCCCGGGGCTGGGGGTCCCTGTGCACAGGGGTCCCACTGACAGCACTCCTGGCACTGGGCACTGCTGCTGTTGCTGGGCTGGGGCAGAGCAGTGTCCCCAGGAGCAGAGCTGTCAGCAGCAGAGAGGGGGCTCTGACAGCAGTGGCCCCTGCAGCAATGCCCCAGAGCAGGCAGGAGCCCCTCAGCCACCCTTGCTGCTGGAGCCACGGGGCCTCCTGGGCCGAGAGCCGGCATCAGGCCACAGGGATGCAAAATCCACCTTCCTGTTCTGAAGGCCACGAGAGCCTTGGCAACTGTGGGACCTGGATCTGGGCTGCTGCAGGGGCTGATGTTTAAGGCTTGCAGCCTCCAAAGGCTCCGGGCTTTGCTTGCCAGCCTGCCTTGCACTGCCCTGTGCCCAGCTTGTTCAAGAGACAAAAGCCAAGCGAGGGGATCCTCACCCTGCCCCCATTGCTGCTGCTGGCCGCGCGCGGCCACTGGCCCCTGTCCCCCACTCGGGTGACAGCTGGAGGGGCAGGGCAGGCTGTGCTGGGCAGGGGGCGGGGGGCTTTGTCCCGGTGGGTGCTGATGCTGGGGGCCATGGGCCCATGTCTACCTTTGCCTTCTTCTCTCCTCTCTGGTGTCACTTTCCCCATTTTCTCTGTCTGGGAGCTTGGCTTCTCTCTCTCCTGTCGGCAGCTTCAGCCGCACGTGTGACCCTGCAGGAACTGCCTGAACTGGAGGGAAGTGGGAGAGAACTCTTTGTCAGGAACTGTAGTGACAGGACAAGGGGCAATGGCACCAAACTGCAAGAGTTGGAATAGGTTTGATGATGGGAAGGAGTTCTTTACTGTGAGGGTGGTTGTCCCTGACCCAGGGAGCAGTGCAGAGAGGCTGTGGATGCCCCATGCCCAGGAAGATCCAAGGCCAGGTTGGACAGGGTCCAGAGCAACCTGGTGTGGTGGGAAGTTGATCAAGTAGAAACCAGATGATCCTTAGGGGCGCTTCCAAGCCAAAGCATTCAAGGATTTGAATCATTCTTCGATCCCCATCTCTCCCTGTGGAGTGGCCTTGAAGCTTCTGTGACATCACAGCTGCCAGAGTGTTCCATTTGGAAGGTCCAGGACCTGGAAAGGGGCACAGCAGACACGTCACCTGCTGCCAAGGGCCAGTTCTCACTCGCCCTTGGCTCTGCCCGTCAGTGCTGAGCTGTTGCTGCTGCCTGGGCTTTGCCTGCTGCCTGCTCTGGAGCCAATCCCAGCAGGATGTGCGCCACTGCTGCCCCAGTGGAGGTACAGTGCCATTCCAGGGAGGGGGGCAGCCTGCTTGGGCAGGCTGCAGCCAGGTGGCAATGGCTGGTGTGGGACAGCAAGCCCACCGTCAGATTGTGCTGCCTCTTGCAGACTGCCAGAGACACCGTGGAGGAGATGGAAGTGGACGTGGTGCTGGACAGGGAAGAAATGATGGAGGTGGACAGGGAAGAGACAGCTGAGGACATGGACGTCGACGTGGAGGACAAGATCGAGGAGATGGACATTGATGTGGAGGACAAGATCGAGGAGATGGAAGTCGATGGCAAGGTTGAGGAGGAGCCCATGGTCCTTGGTTGAAGATGGAGCTCCAGGAAGAAGAGAGGCAGATGCTTCCCATGGCCAGCCCACAGGCAGAGTGTGTCCCCTGAGGCCAGGCTGGGGCTGGGCTGGATGGCCCCGCTCAGGGACACGGTGCCCGGAGGGGCCCTGGATTGTGGTGGCACAAGCAGCACCCCCGGCCTGCCCTGCGCTTGCCGGGGGCCATGCCCGCCCTGCCAGCCCCGTCCCAGCCCCTGGGGCCCAGCTGCCAGCCCTCCTGAGCCACTGGTGGCAGCAGAGTCCAGCTCTGCTCCATCGTCTGTCCAGGACTGATGGAGATGATGGGCAGAGATGTGACCCCTCTGTACATATGTTCAAAAGCTTAGAGGCTTTCTGTAAATATGTTTGTAAGTTTGTTAGCCTATAGGCTCCCATGTAAATATGTTTGTAAGTTTGTTAGCCTATAGGCTCCCATGTAAATATGTTTGTAAGTTTGTTAGCCTATAGGCTCCCATGTAAATATGTTTGTAACTTTGTTAGTCTATAGGCTCCCATGTAAATATGTTTGTAAGTTTGTTAGTCTATAGGCTCTCATGTAAATATGTTGTGCAGATTGTTAGTCTATAGGCTCCCATGTAAATATGTTCTGTAGATTGTTAGTCTATAGGCCCCCATGTAAATATGTTCTGTAGATTGTTAGTCTATAGGCTCCCATGTAAATATGTTCTGCAGATTGTTAGTCTATAGGCTCCCATGTAAATATGTTCTGTAGATTGTTGTTTTTACAAGGATTGCTATCATTAATCATGTTCTGTAAATCCACAGTTTTGCCGAGTTTTGGGAAAAAAAAATATTGTTTATTTTTACAATCTCAGTTCACTTTGCAATTCCTTTGGGCACAGGCAGCTTTTGCACAGTTGTGGTTTCCACTTGTTCTGGGTTCCCGGGGCTGGAGGTGCCTGGGTTGCTGGCACGGCCAGCCCGGGGCTGGGGGTCCCTGTGCACAGGGGTCCCACTGACAGCACTCCTGGCACTGGGCACTGCTGCTGTTGCTGGGCTGGGGCAGAGCAGTGTCCCCAGGAGCAGAGCTGTCAGCAGCAGAGAGGGGGCTCTGACAGCAGTGGCCCCTGCAGCAATGCCCCAGAGCAGGCAGGAGCCCCTCAGCCACCCTTGCTGCTGGAGCCACGGGGCCTCCTGGGCCGAGAGCCGGCATCAGGCCACAGGGATGCAAAATCCACCTTCCTGTTCTGAAGGCCACGAGAGCCTTGGCAACTGTGGGACCTGGATCTGGGCTGCTGCAGGGGCTGATGTTTAAGGCTTGCAGCCTCCAAAGGCTCCGGGCTTTGCTTGCCAGCCTGCCTTGCACTGCCCTGTGCCCAGCTTGTTCAAGAGACAAAAGCCAAGCGAGGGGATCCTCACCCTGCCCCCATTGCTGCTGCTGGCCGCGCGCGGCCACTGGCCCCTGTCCCCCACTCGGGTGACAGCTGGAGGGGCAGGGCAGGCTGTGCTGGGCAGGGGGCGGGGGGCTTTGGGCCCGGTGGGTGCTGATGCTGGGGGCCATGGGCCCATGTCTACCTTTGCCTTCTTCTCTCCTCTCTGGTGTCACTTTCCCCATTTTCTCTGTCTGGGAGCTTGGCTTCTCTCTCTCCTGTCGGCAGCTTCAGCCGCACGTGTGACCCTGCAGGAACTGCCTGAACTGGAGGGAAGTGGGAGAGAACTCTTTGTCAGGAACTGTAGTGACAGGACAAGGGGCAATGGCACCAAACTGCAAGAGTTGGAATAGGTTTGATGATGGGAAGGAGTTCTTTACTGTGAGGGTGGTTGTCCCTGACCCAGGGAGCAGTGCAGAGAGGCTGTGGATGCCCCATGCCCAGGAAGATCCAAGGCCAGGTTGGACAGGGTCCAGAGCAACCTGGTGTGGTGGGAAGTTGATCAAGTAGAAACCAGATGATCCTTAGGGGCGCTTCCAAGCCAAAGCATTCAAGGATTTGAATCATTCTTCGATCCCCATCTCTCCCTGTGGAGTGGCCTTGAAGCTTCTGTGACATCACAGCTGCCAGAGTGTTCCATTTGGAAGGTCCAGGACCTGGAAAGGGGCACAGCAGACACGTCACCTGCTGCCAAGGGCCAGTTCTCACTCGCCCTTGGCTCTGCCCGTCAGTACTGAGCTGTTGCTGCTGCCTGGGCTTTGCCTGCTGCCTGCTCTGGAGCCAATCCCAGCAGGATGTGCGCCACTGCTGCCCCAGTGGAGGTACAGTGCCATTCCAGGGAGGGGGGCAGCCTGCTTGGGCAGGCTGCAGCCAGGTGGCAATGGCTGGTGTGGGACAGCAAGCCCACCGTCAGATTGTGCTGCCTCTTGCAGACTGCCAGAGACACCGTGGAGGAGATGGAAGTGGACGTGGTGCTGGACAGGGAAGAAATGATGGAGGTGGACAGGGAAGAGACAGCTGAGGACATGGACGTCGACGTGGAGGACAAGATCGAGGAGATGGACATTGATGTGGAGGACAAGATCGAGGAGATGGAAGTCGATGGCAAGGTTGAGGAGGAGCCCATGGTCCTTGGTTGAAGATGGAGCTCCAGGAAGAAGAGAGGCAGATGCTTCCCATGGCCAGCCCACAGGCAGAGTGTGTCCCCTGAGGCCAGGCTGGGGCTGGGCTGGATGGCCCCGCTCAGGGACACGGTGCCCGGAGGGGCCCTGGATTGTGGTGGCACAAGCAGCACCCCCGGCCTGCCCTGCGCTTGCCGGGGGCCATGCCCGCCCTGCCAGCCCCGTCCCAGCCCCTGGGGCCCAGCTGCCAGCCCTCCTGAGCCACTGGTGGCAGCAGAGTCCAGCTCTGCTCCATCGTCCGTCCAGGACTGATGGAGATGATGGGCAGAGATGTGACCCCTCTGTACATATGTTCAAAAGCTTAGAGGCTTTCTGTAAATATGTTTGTAAGTTTGTTAGCCTATAGGCTCCCATGTAAATATGTTTGTAAGTTTGTTAGCCTATAGGCTCCCATGTAAATATGTTTGTAAGTTTGTTAGCCTATAGGCTCCCATGTAAATATGTTTGTAAGTTTGTTAGTCTATAGGCTCCCATGTAAATATGTTTGTAAGTTTGTTAGTCTATAGGCTCCCATGTAAATATGTTTGTAAGTTTGTTAGTCTATAGGCTCCCATGTAAATATGTTTGTAAGTTTGTTAGTCTATAGCCTCTCATGTAAATATGTTGTGCAGATTGTTAGTCTATAGGCTCCCATGTAAATATGTTCTGTAGATTGTTAGTCTATAGGCCCCCATGTAAATATGTTCTGTAGATTGTTAGTCTATAGGCTCCCATGTAAATATGTTCTGCAGATTGTTAGTCTATAGGCTCCCATGTAAATATGTTCTGTAGATTGTTGTTGTTACAAGGATTGCTATCATTAATCATGTTCTGTAAATCCACAGTTTTGCCGAGTTTTGGGAAAAAAAAATATTGTTTATTTTTACAATCTCAGTTCACTTTGCAATTCCTTTGGGCACAGGCAGCTTTTGCACAGTTGTGGTTTCCACTTGTTCTGGGTTCCCGGGGCTGGAGGTGCCTGGGTTGCTGGCACGGCCAGCCCGGGGCTGGGGGTCCCTGTGCACAGGGGTCCCACTGACAGCACTCCTGGCACTGGGCACTGCTGCTGTTGCTGGGCTGGGGCAGAGCAGTGTCCCCAGGAGCAGAGCTGTCAGCAGCAGAGAGGGGGCTCTGACAGCAGTGGCCCCTGCAGCAATGCCCCAGAGCAGGCAGGAGCCCCTCAGCCACCCTTGCTGCTGGAGCCACGGGGCCTCCTGGGCCGAGAGCCGGCATCAGGCCACAGGGATGCAAAATGCACCTTCCTGTTCTGAAGGCCACGAGAGCCTTGGCAACTGTGGGACCTGGATCTGGGCTGCTGCAGGGGCTGATGTTTAAGGCTTGCAGCCTCCAAAGGCTCCGGGCTTTGCTTGCCAGCCTGCCTTGCACTGCCCTGTGCCCAGCTTGTTCAAGAGACAAAAGCCAAGCGAGGGGATCCTCACCCTGCCCCCATTGCTGCTGCTGGCCGCGCGCGGCCACTGGCCCCTGTCCCCCACTCGGGTGACAGCTGGAGGGGCAGGGCAGGCTGTGCTGGGCAGGGGGCGGGGGGCTTTGTCCCGGTGGGTGCTGATGCTGGGGGCCATGGGCCCATGTCTACCTTTGCCTTCTTCTCTCCTCTCTGGTGTCACTTTCCCCATTTTCTCTGTCTGGGAGCTTGGCTTCTCTCTCTCCTGTCGGCAGCTTCAGCCGCACGTGTGACCCTGCAGGAACTGCCTGAACTGGAGGGAAGTGGGAGAGAACTCTTTGTCAGGAACTGTAGTGACAGGACAAGGGGCAATGGCACCAAACTGCAAGAGTTGGAATAGGTTTGATGATGGGAAGGAGTTCTTTATTGTGAGGGTGGTTGTCCCTGACCCAGGGAGCAGTGCAGAGAGGCTGTGGATGCCCCATGCCCAGGAAGATCCAAGGCCAGGTTGGACAGGGTCCAGAGCAACCTGGTGTGGTGGGAAGTTGATCAAGTAGAAACCAGATGATCCTTAGGGGCGCTTCCAAGCCAAAGCATTCAAGGATTTGAATCATTCTTCGATCCCCATCTCTCCCTGTGGAGTGGCCTTGAAGCTTCTGTGACATCACAGCTGCCAGAGTGTTCCATTTGGAAGGTCCAGGACCTGGAAAGGGGCACAGCAGACACGTCACCTGCTGCCAAGGGCCAGTTCTCACTCGCCCTTGGCTCTGCCCGTCAGTGCTGAGCTGTTGCTGCTGCCTGGGCTTTGCCTGCTGCCTGCTCTGGAGCCAATCCCAGCAGGATGTGCGCCACTGCTGCCCCAGTGGAGGTACAGTGCCATTCCAGGGAGGGGGGCAGCCTGCTTGGGGCAGGCTGCAGCCAGGTGGCAATGGCTGGTGTGGGACAGCAAGCCCACCGTCAGATTGTGCTGCCTCTTGCAGACTGCCAGAGACACCGTGGAGGAGATGGAAGTGGACGTGGTGCTGGACAGGGAAGAAATGATGGAGGTGGACAGGGAAGAGACAGCTGAGGACATGGACGTCGACGTGGAGGACAAGATCGAGGAGATGGACATTGATGTGGAGGACAAGATCGAGGAGATGGAAGTCGATGGCAAGGTTGAGGAGGAGCCCATGGTGCTTGGTTGAAGATGGAGCTCCAGGAAGAAGAGAGGCAGATGCTTCCCATGGCCAGCCCACAGGGCAGAGTGTGTCCCCTGAGGCCAGGCTGGGGCTGGGCTGGATGGCCCCGCTCAGGGACACGGTGCCCGGAGGGGCCCTGGATTGTGGTGGCACAAGCAGCACCCCCGGCCTGCCCTGCGCTTGCCGGGGGCCATGCCCGCCCTGCCAGCCCCGTCCCAGCCCCTGGGGCCCAGCTGCCAGCCCTCCTGAGCCACTGGTGGCAGCAGAGTCCAGCTCTGCTCCATCGTCGTCCAGGACTGATGGAGATGATGGGCAGAGATGTGACCCCTCTGTACATATGTTCAAAAGCTTAGAGGCTTTCTGTAAATATGTTTGTAAGTTTGTTAGTCTATAGGCTCCCATGCAAATATGTTTGTAAGTTTGTTAGCCTATAGGCTCCCATGTAAATATGTTTGTAAGTTTGTTAGCCTACAGGCTCCCATGTAAATATGTTTGTAAGTTTGTTAGTCTATAGGCTCCCATGTAAATATGTTTGTAAGTTTGTTAGTCTATAGGCTCCCATGTAAATATGTTTGTAAGTTTGTTAGTCTATAGGCTCTCATGTAAATATGTTGTGCAGATTGTTAGTCTATAGGCTCCCATGTAAATATGTTCTGTAGATTGTTAGTCTATAGGCCCCCATGTAAATATGTTCTGTAGATTGTTAGTCTATAGGCTCCCATGTAAATATGTTCTGCAGATTGTTAGTCTATAGGCTCCCATGTAAATATGTTCTGTAGATTGTTGTTGTTACAAGGATTGCTATCATTAATCATGTTCTGTAAATCCACAGTTTTGCCGAGTTTTGGGAAAAAAAATATTGTTTATTTTTACAATCTCAGTTCACTTTGCAATTCCTTTGGGCACAGGCAGCTTTTGCACAGTTGTGGTTTCCACTTGTTCTGGGTTCCCGGGGCTGGAGGTGCCTGGGTTGCTGGCACGGCCAGCCCGGGGCTGGGGGTCCCTGTGCACAGGGGTCCCACTGACAGCACTCCTGGCACTGGGCACTGCTGCTGTTGCTGGGCTGGGGCAGAGCAGTGTCCCCAGGAGCAGAGCTGTCAGCAGCAGAGAGGGGGCTCTGACAGCAGTGGCCCCTGCAGCAATGCCCCAGAGCAGGCAGGAGCCCCTCAGCCACCCTTGCTGCTGGAGCCACGGGGCCTCCTGGGCCGAGAGCCGGCATCAGGCCACAGGGATGCAAAATCCACCTTCCTGTTCTGAAGGCCACGAGAGCCTTGGCAACTGTGGGACCTGGATCTGGGCTGCTGCAGGGGCTGATGTTTAAGGCTTGCAGCCTCCAAAGGCTCCGGGCTTTGCTTGCCAGCCTGCCTTGCACTGCCCTGTGCCCAGCTTGTTCAAGAGACAAAAGCCAAGCGAGGGGATCCTCACCCTGCCCCCATTGCTGCTGCTGGCCGCGCGCGGCCACTGGCCCCTGTCCCCCACTCGGGTGACAGCTGGAGGGGCAGGGCAGGCTGTGCTGGGCAGGGGGCGGGGGGCTTTGTCCCGGTGGGTGCTGATGCTGGGGGCCATGGGCCCATGTCTACCTTTGCCTTCTTCTCTCCTCTCTGGTGTCACTTTCCCCATTTTCTCTGTCTGGGAGCTTGGCTTCTCTCTCTCCTGTCGGCAGCTTCAGCCGCACGTGTGACCCTGCAGGAACTGCCTGAACTGGAGGGAAGTGGGAGAGAACTCTTTGTCAGGAACTGTAGTGACAGGACAAGGGGCAATGGCACCAAACTGCAAGAGTTGGAATAGGTTTGATGATGGGAAGGAGTTCTTTACTGTGAGGGTGGTTGTCCCTGACCCAGGGAGCAGTGCAGAGAGGCTGTGGATGCCCCATGCCCAGGAAGATCCAAGGCCAGGTTGGACAGGGTCCAGAGCAACCTGGTGTGGTGGGAAGTTGATCAAGTAGAAACCAGATGATCCTTAGGGGCGCTTCCAAGCCAAAGCATTCAAGGATTTGAATCATTCTTCGATCCCCATCTCTCCCTGTGGAGTGGCCTTGAAGCTTCTGTGACATCACAGCTGCCAGAGTGTTCCATTTGGAAGGTCCAGGACCTGGAAAGGGGCACAGCAGACACGTCACCTGCTGCCAAGGGCCAGTTCTCACTCGCCCTTGGCTCTGCCCGTCAGTACTGAGCTGTTGCTGCTGCCTGGGCTTTGCCTGCTGCCTGCTCTGGAGCCAATCCCAGCAGGATGTGCGCCACTGCTGCCCCAGTGGAGGTACAGTGCCATTCCAGGGAGGGGGGCAGCCTGCTTGGGCAGGCTGCAGCCAGGTGGCAATGGCTGGTGTGGGACAGCAAGCCCACCGTCAGATTGTGCTGCCTCTTGCAGACTGCCAGAGACACCGTGGAGGAGATGGAAGTGGACGTGGTGCTGGACAGGGAAGAAATGATGGAGGTGGACAGGGAAGAGACAGCTGAGGACATGGACGTCGACGTGGAGGACAAGATCGAGGAGATGGACATTGATGTGGAGGACAAGATCGAGGAGATGGAAGTCGATGGCAAGGTTGAGGAGGAGCCCATGGTCCTTGGTTGAAGATGGAGCTCCAGGAAGAAGAGAGGCAGATGCTTCCCATGGCCAGCCCACAGGCAGAGTGTGTCCCCTGAGGCCAGGCTGGGGCTGGGCTGGATGGCCCCGCTCAGGGACACGGTGCCCGGAGGGGCCCTGGATTGTGGTGGCACAAGCAGCACCCCCGGCCTGCCCTGCGCTTGCCGGGGGCCATGCCCGCCCTGCCAGCCCCGTCCCAGCCCCTGGGGCCCAGCTGCCAGCCCTCCTGAGCCACTGGTGGCAGCAGAGTCCAGCTCTGCTCCATCGTCCGTCCAGGACTGATGGAGATGATGGGCAGAGATGTGACCCCTCTGTACATATGTTCAAAAGCTTAGAGGCTTTCTGTAAATATGTTTGTAAGTTTGTTAGCCTATAGGCTCCCATGCAAATATGTTTGTAAGTTTGTTAGCCTATAGGCTCCCATGTAAATATGTTTGTAAGTTTGTTAGCCTATAGGCTCCCATGTAAATATGTTTGTAAGTTTGTTAGTCTATAGGCTCCCATGTAAATATGTTTGTAAGTTTGTTAGTCTATAGGCTCCCATGTAAATATGTTTGTAAGTTTGTTAGTCTATAGGCTCCCATGTAAATATGTTTGTAAGTTTGTTAGTCTATAGCCTCTCATGTAAATATGTTGTGCAGATTGTTAGTCTATAGGCTCCCATGTAAATATGTTCTGTAGATTGTTAGTCTATAGGCCCCCATGTAAATATGTTCTGTAGATTGTTAGTCTATAGGCTCCCATGTAAATATGTTCTGCAGATTGTTAGTCTATAGGCTCCCATGTAAATATGTTCTGTAGATTGTTGTTGTTACAAGGATTGCTATCATTAATCATGTTCTGTAAATCCACAGTTTTGCCGAGTTTTGGGAAAAAAAAATATTGTTTATTTTTACAATCTCAGTTCACTTTGCAATTCCTTTGGGCACAGGCAGCTTTTGCACAGTTGTGGTTTCCACTTGTTCTGGGTTCCCGGGGCTGGAGGTGCCTGGGTTGCTGGCACGGCCAGCCCGGGGCTGGGGGTCCCTGTGCACAGGGGTCCCACTGACAGCACTCCTGGCACTGGGCACTGCTGCTGTTGCTGGGCTGGGGCAGAGCAGTGTCCCCAGGAGCAGAGCTGTCAGCAGCAGAGAGGGGGCTCTGACAGCAGTGGCCCCTGCAGCAATGCCCCAGAGCAGGCAGGAGCCCCTCAGCCACCCTTGCTGCTGGAGCCACGGGGCCTCCTGGGCCGAGAGCCGGCATCAGGCCACAGGGATGCAAAATCCACCTTCCTGTTCTGAAGGCCACGAGAGCCTTGGCAACTGTGGGACCTGGATCTGGGCTGCTGCAGGGGCTGATGTTTAAGGCTTGCAGCCTCCAAAGGCTCCGGGCTTTGCTTGCCAGCCTGCCTTGCACTGCCCTGTGCCCAGCTTGTTCAAGAGACAAAAGCCAAGCGAGGGGATCCTCACCCTGCCCCCATTGCTGCTGCTGGCCGCGCGCGGCCACTGGCCCCTGTCCCCCACTCGGGTGACAGCTGGAGGGGCAGGGCAGGCTGTGCTGGGCAGGGGGCGGGGGGCTTTGTCCCGGTGGGTGCTGATGCTGGGGGCCATGGGCCCATGTCTACCTTTGCCTTCTTCTCTCCTCTCTGGTGTCACTTTCCCCATTTTCTCTGTCTGGGAGCTTGGCTTCTCTCTCTCCTGTCGGCAGCTTCAGCCGCACGTGTGACCCTGCAGGAACTGCCTGAACTGGAGGGAAGTGGGAGAGAACTCTTTGTCAGGAACTGTAGTGACAGGACAAGGGGCAATGGCACCAAACTGCAAGAGTTGGAATAGGTTTGATGATGGGAAGGAGTTCTTTATTGTGAGGGTGGTTGTCCCTGACCCAGGGAGCAGTGCAGAGAGGCTGTGGATGCCCCATGCCCAGGAAGATCCAAGGCCAGGTTGGACAGGGTCCAGAGCAACCTGGTGTGGTGGGAAGTTGATCAAGTAGAAACCAGATGATCCTTAGGGGCGCTTCCAAGCCAAAGCATTCAAGGATTTGAATCATTCTTCGATCCTCATCTCTCCCTGTGGAGTGGCCTTGAAGCTTCTGTGACATCACAGCTGCCAGAGTGTTCCATTTGGAAGGTCCAGGACCTGGAAAGGGGCACAGCAGACACGTCACCTGCTGCCAAGGGCCAGTTCTCACTCGCCCTTGGCTCTGCCCGTCAGTGCTGAGCTGTTGCTGCTGCCTGGGCTTTGCCTGCTGCCTGCTCTGGAGCCAATCCCAGCAGGATGTGCGCCACTGCTGCCCCAGTGGAGGTACAGTGCCATTCCAGGGAGGGGGGCAGCCTGCTTGGGCAGGCTGCAGCCAGGTGGCAATGGCTGGTGTGGGACAGCAAGCCCACCGTCAGATTGTGCTGCCTCTTGCAGACTGCCAGAGACACCGTGGAGGAGATGGAAGTGGACGTGGTGCTGGACAGGGAAGAAATGATGGAGGTGGACAGGGAAGAGACAGCTGAGGACATGGACGTCGACGTGGAGGACAAGATCGAGGAGATGGACATTGATGTGGAGGACAAGATCGAGGAGATGGAAGTCGATGGCAAGGTTGAGGAGGAGCCCATGGTGCTTGGTTGAAGATGGAGCTCCAGGAAGAAGAGAGGCAGATGCTTCCCATGGCCAGCCCACAGGCAGAGTGTGTCCCCTGAGGCCAGGCTGGGGCTGGGCTGGATGGCCCCGCTCAGGGACACGGTGCCCGGAGGGGCCCTGGATTGTGGTGGCACAAGCAGCACCCCCGGCCTGCCCTGCGCTTGCCGGGGGCCATGCCCGCCCTGCCAGCCCCGTCCCAGCCCCTGGGGCCCAGCTGCCAGCCCTCCTGAGCCACTGGTGGCAGCAGAGTCCAGCTCTGCTCCATCGTCCGTCCAGGACTGATGGAGATGATGGGCAGAGATGTGACCCCTCTGTACATATGTTCAAAAGCTTAGAGGCTTTCTGTAAATATGTTTGTAAGTTTGTTAGTCTATAGGCTCCCATGCAAATATGTTTGTAAGTTTGTTAGCCTATAGGCTCCCATGTAAATATGTTTGTAAGTTTGTTAGCCTACAGGCTCCCATGTAAATATGTTTGTAAGTTTGTTAGTCTATAGGCTCCCATGTAAATATGTTTGTAAGTTTGTTAGTCTATAGGCTCCCATGTAAATATGTTTGTAAGTTTGTTAGTCTATAGGCTCTCATGTAAATATGTTGTGCAGATTGTTAGTCTATAGGCTCCCATGTAAATATGTTCTGTAGATTGTTAGTCTATAGGCCCCCATGTAAATATGTTCTGTAGATTGTTAGTCTATAGGCTCCCATGTAAATATGTTCTGCAGATTGTTAGTCTATAGGCTCCCATGTAAATATGTTCTGTAGATTGTTGTTGTTACAAGGATTGCTATCATTAATCATGTTCTGTAAATCCACAGTTTTGCCGAGTTTTGGGAAAAAAAAATATTGTTTATTTTTACAATCTCAGTTCACTTTGCAATTCCTTTGGGCACAGGCAGCTTTTGCACAGTTGTGGTTTCCACTTGTTCTGGGTTCCCGGGGCTGGAGGTGCCTGGGTTGCTGGCACGGCCAGCCCGGGGCTGGGGGTCCCTGTGCACAGGGGTCCCACTGACAGCACTCCTGGCACTGGGCACTGCTGCTGTTGCTGGGCTGGGGCAGAGCAGTGTCCCCAGGAGCAGAGCTGTCAGCAGCAGAGAGGGGGCTCTGACAGCAGTGGCCCCTGCAGCAATGCCCCAGAGCAGGCAGGAGCCCCTCAGCCACCCTTGCTGCTGGAGCCACGGGGCCTCCTGGGCCGAGAGCCGGCATCAGGCCACAGGGATGCAAAATCCACCTTCCTGTTCTGAAGGCCACGAGAGCCTTGGCAACTGTGGGACCTGGATCTGGGCTGCTGCAGGGGCTGATGTTTAAGGCTTGCAGCCTCCAAAGGCTCCGGGCTTTGCTTGCCAGCCTGCCTTGCACTGCCCTGTGCCCAGCTTGTTCAAGAGACAAAAGCCAAGCGAGGGGATCCTCACCCTGCCCCCATTGCTGCTGCTGGCCGCGCGCGGCCACTGGCCCCTGTCCCCCACTCGGGTGACAGCTGGAGGGGCAGGGCAGGCTGTGCTGGGCAGGGGGCGGGGGGCTTTGTCCTGGTGGGTGCTGATGCTGGGGGCCATGGGCCCATGTCTACCTTTGCCTTCTTCTCTCCTCTCTGGTGTCACTTTCCCCATTTTCTCTGTCTGGGAGCTTGGCTTCTCTCTCTCCTGTCGGCAGCTTCAGCCGCACGTGTGACCCTGCAGGAACTGCCTGAACTGGAGGGAAGTGGGAGAGAACTCTTTGTCAGGAACTGTAGTGACAGGACAAGGGGCAATGGCACCAAACTGCAAGAGTTGGAATAGGTTTGATGATGGGAAGGAGTTCTTTACTGTGAGGGTGGTTGTCCCTGACCCAGGGAGCAGTGCAGAGAGGCTGTGGATGCCCCATGCCCAGGAAGATCCAAGGCCAGGTTGGACAGGGTCCAGAGCAACCTGGTGTGGTGGGAAGTTGATCAAGTAGAAACCAGATGATCCTTAGGGGCGCTTCCAAGCCAAAGCATTCAAGGATTTGAATCATTCTTCGATCCCCATCTCTCCCTGTGGAGTGGCCTTGAAGCTTCTGTGACATCACAGCTGCCAGAGTGTTCCATTTGGAAGGTCCAGGACCTGGAAAGGGGCACAGCAGACACGTCACCTGCTGCCAAGGGCCAGTTCTCACTCGCCCTTGGCTCTGCCCGTCAGTACTGAGCTGTTGCTGCTGCCTGGGCTTTGCCTGCTGCCTGCTCTGGAGCCAATCCCAGCAGGATGTGCGCCACTGCTGCCCCAGTGGAGGTACAGTGCCATTCCAGGGAGGGGGGCAGCCTGCTTGGGCAGGCTGCAGCCAGGTGGCAATGGCTGGTGTGGGACAGCAAGCCCACCGTCAGATTGTGCTGCCTCTTGCAGACTGCCAGAGACACCGTGGAGGAGATGGAAGTGGACGTGGTGCTGGACAGGGAAGAAATGATGGAGGTGGACAGGGAAGAGACAGCTGAGGACATGGACGTCGACGTGGAGGACAAGATCGAGGAGATGGACATTGATGTGGAGGACAAGATCGAGGAGATGGAAGTCGATGGCAAGGTTGAGGAGGAGCCCATGGTCCTTGGTTGAAGATGGAGCTCCAGGAAGAAGAGAGGCAGATGCTTCCCATGGCCAGCCCACAGGCAGAGTGTGTCCCCTGAGGCCAGGCTGGGGCTGGGCTGGATGGCCCCGCTCAGGGACACGGTGCCCGGAGGGGCCCTGGATTGTGGTGGCACAAGCAGCACCCCCGGCCTGCCCTGCGCTTGCCGGGGGCCATGCCCGCCCTGCCAGCCCCGTCCCAGCCCCTGGGGCCCAGCTGCCAGCCCTCCTGAGCCACTGGTGGCAGCAGAGTCCAGCTCTGCTCCATCGTCCGTCCAGGACTGATGGAGATGATGGGCAGAGATGTGACCCCTCTGTACATATGTTCAAAAGCTTAGAGGCTTTCTGTAAATATGTTTGTAAGTTTGTTAGCCTATAGGCTCCCATGCAAATATGTTTGTAAGTTTGTTAGCCTATAGGCTCCCATGTAAATATGTTTGTAAGTTTGTTAGCCTATAGGCTCCCATGTAAATATGTTTGTAAGTTTGTTAGTCTATAGGCTCCCATGTAAATATGTTTGTAAGTTTGTTAGTCTATAGGCTCCCATGTAAATATGTTTGTAAGTTTGTTAGTCTATAGGCTCCCATGTAAATATGTTTGTAAGTTTGTTAGTCTATAGCCTCTCATGTAAATATGTTGTGCAGATTGTTAGTCTATAGGCTCCCATGTAAATATGTTCTGTAGATTGTTAGTCTATAGGCCCCCATGTAAATATGTTCTGTAGATTGTTAGTCTATAGGCTCCCATGTAAATATGTTCTGCAGATTGTTAGTCTATAGGCTCCCATGTAAATATGTTCTGTAGATTGTTGTTGTTACAAGGATTGCTATCATTAATCATGTTCTGTAAATCCACAGTTTTGCCGAGTTTTGGGAAAAAAAAATATTGTTTATTTTTACAATCTCAGTTCACTTTGCAATTCCTTTGGGCACAGGCAGCTTTTGCACAGTTGTGGTTTCCACTTGTTCTGGGTTCCCGGGGCTGGAGGTGCCTGGGTTGCTGGCACGGCCAGCCCGGGGCTGGGGGTCCCTGTGCACAGGGGTCCCACTGACAGCACTCCTGGCACTGGGCACTGCTGCTGTTGCTGGGCTGGGGCAGAGCAGTGTCCCCAGGAGCAGAGCTGTCAGCAGCAGAGAGGGGGCTCTGACAGCAGTGGCCCCTGCAGCAATGCCCCAGAGCAGGCAGGAGCCCCTCAGCCACCCTTGCTGCTGGAGCCACGGGGCCTCCTGGGCCGAGAGCCGGCATCAGGCCACAGGGATGCAAAATCCACCTTCCTGTTCTGAAGGCCACGAGAGCCTTGGCAACTGTGGGACCTGGATCTGGGCTGCTGCAGGGGCTGATGTTTAAGGCTTGCAGCCTCCAAAGGCTCCGGGCTTTGCTTGCCAGCCTGCCTTGCACTGCCCTGTGCCCAGCTTGTTCAAGAGACAAAAGCCAAGCGAGGGGATCCTCACCCTGCCCCCATTGCTGCTGCTGGCCGCGCGCGGCCACTGGCCCCTGTCCCCCACTCGGGTGACAGCTGGAGGGGCAGGGCAGGCTGTGCTGGGCAGGGGGCGGGGGGCTTTGTCCCGGTGGGTGCTGATGCTGGGGGCCATGGGCCCATGTCTACCTTTGCCTTCTTCTCTCCTCTCTGGTGTCACTTTCCCCATTTTCTCTGTCTGGGAGCTTGGCTTCTCTCTCTCCTGTCGGCAGCTTCAGCCGCACGTGTGACCCTGCAGGAACTGCCTGAACTGGAGGGAAGTGGGAGAGAACTCTTTGTCAGGAACTGTAGTGACAGGACAAGGGGCAATGGCACCAAACTGCAAGAGTTGGAATAGGTTTGATGATGGGAAGGAGTTCTTTATTGTGAGGGTGGTTGTCCCTGACCCAGGGAGCAGTGCAGAGAGGCTGTGGATGCCCCATGCCCAGGAAGATCCAAGGCCAGGTTGGACAGGGTCCAGAGCAACCTGGTGTGGTGGGAAGTTGATCAAGTAGAAACCAGATGATCCTTAGGGGCGCTTCCAAGCCAAAGCATTCAAGGATTTGAATCATTCTTCGATCCTCATCTCTCCCTGTGGAGTGGCCTTGAAGCTTCTGTGACATCACAGCTGCCAGAGTGTTCCATTTGGAAGGTCCAGGACCTGGAAAGGGGCACAGCAGACACGTCACCTGCTGCCAAGGGCCAGTTCTCACTCGCCCTTGGCTCTGCCCGTCAGTGCTGAGCTGTTGCTGCTGCCTGGGCTTTGCCTGCTGCCTGCTCTGGAGCCAATCCCAGCAGGATGTGCGCCACTGCTGCCCCAGTGGAGGTACAGTGCCATTCCAGGGAGGGGGGCAGCCTGCTTGGGCAGGCTGCAGCCAGGTGGCAATGGCTGGTGTGGGACAGCAAGCCCACCGTGGGATTGTGCTGCCTCTTGCAGACTGCCAGAGACACCGTGGAGGAGATGGAAGTGGACGTGGTGCTGGACAGGGAAGAAATGATGGAGGTGGACAGGGAAGAGACAGCTGAGGACATGGACGTTGACGTGGAGGATAAGATCGAGGAGATGGAAGTCGATGGCAAGGTTGAGGAGGAGCCCATGGTGCTTGGTTGAAGATGGAGCTCCAGGAAGAAGAGAGGCAGATGCTTCCCATGGCCAGCCCACAGGCAGAGTGTGTCCCCTGAGGCCAGGCTGGGGCTGGGCTGGATGGCCCCGCTCAGGGACACGGTGCCCGGAGGGGCCCTGGATTGTGGTGGCACAAGCAGCACCCCCGGCCTGCCCTGCGCTTGCCGGGGGCCATGCCCGCCCTGCCAGCCCCGTCCCAGCCCCTGGGGCCCAGCTGCCAGCCCTCCTGAGCCACTGGTGGCAGCAGAGTCCAGCTCTGCTCCATCGTCCGTCCAGGACTGATGGAGATGATGGGCAGAGATGTGACCCCTCTGTACATATGTTCAAAAGCTTAGAGGCTTTCTGTAAATATGTTTGTAAGTTTGTTAGCCTATAGGCTCCCATGTAAATATGTTTGTAAGTTTGTTAGTCTATAGGCTCCCATGTAAATATGTTTGTAAGTTTGTTAGTCTATAAGCTCCCATGTAAATATTTTTTTAAGTTTGTTAGCCTATAGACTCCCATGTAAATATGTTTGTAAGTTTGTTAGTCTATAGGCTTCCATGTAAATATGTTTGTAAGTTGGTTAGTCTATAGGCTCCCATGTAAATATGTTCTGCACATTGTTAGTCTATAGGCTCCCATGTAAATATGTTCTGCAGATTGTTAGTCTATAGGCTCCCATGTAAATATGTTTGTAAGTTTGTTAGTCTATAGGCTCCCATGTAAATATGTTCTGTAGATTGTTAGTCTATAGGCTCCCATGTAAATATGTTCTGCAGATTCTTAGTCTATAGGCTCCCATGTAAATATGTTTGTAAGTTTGTTAGTCTATAGGCTCCCATGTAAATATGTTCTGCAGATTGTTAGTCTATAGGCTCCCATGTAAATATGTTCTGTAGATTGTTAGTCTATAGGCTCCCATGTAAATATGTTCTGTAGATTGTTAGTCTATAGGCTCCCATGTAAATATGTTCTGCACATTGTTAGTCTATAGGCTCCCATGTAAATATGTTCTGTAGATTGTTGACGTTACAAGGATTGCTATCCTTAATCATGTTCTGTAAATCCTCAGTTTTGCCGAGTTTTGGGAAAAAAAAATATTGTTTATTTTTACACTCTCAGTTCACTTTGCAATTCCTTTGGGCACAGGCAGCTTTTGCACAGTTGTGGTTTCCACTTGTTCTGGGTTCCCGGGGCTGGAGGTGCCTGGGTTGCTGGCACGGCCAGCCCGGGGCTGGGGGTCCCTGTGCACAGGGGTCCCACTGACAGCACTCCTGGCACTGGGCACTGCTGCTGTTGCTGGGCTGGGGCAGAGCAGTGTCCCCAGGAGCAGAGCTGTCAGCAGCAGAGAGGGGGCTCTGACAGCAGTGGCCCCTGCAGCAATGCCCCAGAGCAGGCAGGAGCCCCTCAGCCACCCTTGCTGCTGGAGCCACGGGGCCTCCTGGGCCGAGAGCCGGCATCAGGCCACAGGGATGCAAAATCCACCTTCCTGTTCTGAAGGCCACGAGAGCCTTGGCAACTGTGGGGCCTGGATCTGGGCTGCTGCAGGGGCTGATGTTTAAGGCTTGCAGCCTCCAAAGGCTCCGGGCTTTGCTTGCCAGCCTGCCTTGCACTGCCCTGTGCCCAGCTTGTTCAAGAGACAAAAGCCAAGCGAGGGGATCCTCACCCTGCCCCCATTGCTGCTGCTGGCCGCGCGCGGCCACTGGCCCCTGTCCCCCACTCGGGTGACAGCTGGAGGGGCAGGGCAGGCTGTGCTGGGCAGGGGGCGGGGGGCTTTGGGCCCGGTGGGTGCTGATGCTGGGGGCCATGGGCCCATGTCTACCTTTGCCTTCTTCTCTCCTCTCTGGTGTCACTTTCCCCATTTTCTCTGTCTGGGAGCTTGGCTTCTCTCTCTCCTGTCGGCAGCTTCAGCCGCATGTGTGACCCCGCAGGAACTGCCTGAACTGGAGGGAAGTGGGAGAGGACTCTTTGTCAGGAACTGTAGTGACAGGACAAGGGGCAATGGCACCAAACTGCAAGAGTTGGAATAGGTTTGATGATGGGAAGGAGTTCTTTACTGTGAGGGTGGTTGTCCCTGACCCAGGGAGCAGTGCAGAGAGGCTGTGGATGCCCCATGCCCAGGAAGATCCAAGGCCAGGTTGGACAGGGTCCAGAGCAACCTGGTGTGGTGGGAAGTTGATCAAGTAGAAACCAGATGACCCTTGGGGGCTCTTCCAAGCCAAAGCATTCAAGGATTTGAATCATTCTTCGATCCCCATCTCTCCCTGTGGAGTGGCCTTGAAGCTTCTGTGACATCACAGCTGCCAGAGTGTTCCATTTGGAAGGTCCAGGACCTGGAAAGGGGCACAGCAGACACGTCACCTGCTGCCAAGGGCCAGTTCTCACTCGCCCTTGGCTCTGCCCGTCAGTGCTGAGCTGTTGCTGCTGCCTGGGCTTTGCCTGCTGCCTGCTCTGGAGCCAATCCCAGCAGGATGTGCGCCACTGCTGCCCCAGTGGAGGTACAGTGCCATTCCAGGGAGGGGGGCACCCTGCTTGGGCAGGCTGCAGCCAGGTGGCAATGGCTGGTGTGGGACAGCAAGCCCACCGTGGGATTGTGCTGCCTCTTGCAGACTGCCAGAGACACCGTGGAGGAGATGGAAGTGGACGTGGTGCTGGACAGGGAAGAAATGATGGAGGTGGACAGGGAAGAGACAGCTGAGGACATGGACGTTGACGTGGAGGATAAGATCGAGGAGATGGAAGTCGATGGCAAGGTTGAGGAGGAGCCCATGGTGCTTGGTTGAAGATGGAGCTCCAGGAAGAAGAGAGGCAGATGCTTCCCATGGCCAGCCCACAGGCAGAGTGTGTCCCCTGAGGCCAGGCTGGGGCTGGGCTGGATGGCCCCGCTCAGGGACACGGTGCCCGGAGGGGCCCTGGATTGTGGTGGCACAAGCAGCACCCCCGGCCTGCCCTGCGCTTGCCGGGGGCCATGCCCGCCCTGCCAGCCCCGTCCCAGCCCCTGGGGCCCAGCTGCCAGCCCTCCTGAGCCACTGGTGGCAGCAGAGTCCAGCTCTGCTCCATCGTCCGTCCAGGACTGATGGAGATGATGGGCAGAGATGTGACCCCTCTGTACATATGTTCAAAAGCTTAGAGGCTTTCTGTAAATATGTTTGTAAGTTGGTTAGCCTATAGGCTCCCATGTAAATATGTTTGTAAGTTTGTTAGCCTATAGGCTCCCATGTAAATATGTTTGTAAGTTTGTTAGTCTATATGCTCCCATGTAAATATGTTTGTAAGTTGGTTAGCCTATAGGCTCCCATGTAAATATGTTTGTAAGTTTGTTAGCCTATAGGCTCCCATGTAAATATGTTCTGCACATTGTTAGTCTATAGGCTCCCATGTAAATATGTTCTGCACATTGTTAGTCTATAGGCTCCCATGTAAATATGTTCTGCACATTGTTAGTCTATAGGCTCCCATGTAAATATGTTCTGCACATTGCTAGTCTATAGGCTCCCATGTAAATATGTTCTGCAGATTGTTAGTCTGTAGGCTCCCATGTAAATATGTTCTGTAGATTATTAGTCTATCGGCTCCCATGTAAATATGTTCTGCAGATTGTTAGTCTATAGGCTCCCATGTAAATATGTTCTGTAGATTGTTAGTCTATAGGCTCCCATGTAAATATGTTCTGTAGATTGTTAGTCTATAGGCTCCCATGTAAATATGTTCTGTAGATTGTTGTCGTTACAAGGATTGCTATCCTTAATCATGTTCTGTAAATCCTCAGTTTTGCCGAGTTTTGGGAAAAAAAAATATTGTTTATTTTTACACTCTCAGTTCACTTTGCAATTCCTTTGGGCACAGGCAGCTTTTGCACAGTTGTGGTTTCCACTTGTTCTGGGTTCCCGGGGCTGGAGGTGCCTGGGTTGCTGGCACGGCCAGCCCGGGGCTGGGGGTCCCTGTGCACAGGGGTCCCACTGACAGCACTCCTGGCACTGGGCACTGCTGCTGTTGCTGGGCTGGGGCAGAGCAGTGTCCCCAGGAGCAGAGCTGTCAGCAGCAGAGAGGGGGCTCTGACAGCAGTGGCCCCTGCAGCAATGCCCCAGAGCAGGCAGGAGCCCCTCAGCCACCCTTGCTGCTGGAGCCACGGGGCCTCCTGGGCCGAGAGCCGGCATCAGGCCACAGGGATGCAAAATCCACCTTCCTGTTCTGAAGGCCACGAGAGCCTTGGCAACTGTGGGGCCTGGATCTGGGCTGCTGCAGGGGCTGATGTTTAAGGCTTGCAGCCTCCAAAGGCTCCGGGCTTTGCTTGCCAGCCTGCCTTGCACTGCCCTGTGCCCAGCTTGTTCAAGAGACAAAAGCCAAGCGAGGGGATCCTCACCCTGCCCCCATTGCTGCTGCTGGCCGCGCGCGGCCACTGGCCCCTGTCCCCCACTCGGGTGACAGCTGGAGGGGCAGGGCAGGCTGTGCTGGGCAGGGGGCGGGGGGCTTTGGGCCCGGTGGGTGCTGATGCTGGGGGCCATGGGCCCATGTCTACCTTTGCCTTCTTCTCTCCTCTCTGGTGTCACTTTCCCCATTTTCTCTGTCTGGGAGCTTGGCTTCTCTCTCTCCTGTCGGCAGCTTCAGCCGCACGTGTGACCCTGCAGGAACTGCCTGAACTGGAGGGAAGTGGGAGAGAACTCTTTGTCAGGAACTGTAGTGACAGGACAAGGGGCAATGGCACCAAACTGCAAGAGTTGGAATAGATTTGATGATGGGAAGGAGTTCTTTACTGTGAGGGTGGTTGTCCCTGACCCAGGGAGCAGTGCAGAGAGGCTGTGGATGCCCCATGCCCAGGAAGATCCAAGGCCAGGTTGGACAGGGTCCAGAGCAACCTGGTGTGGTGGGAAGTTGATCAAGTAGAAACCAGATGACCCTTGGGGGCTCTTCCAAGCCAAAGCATTCAAGGATTTGAATCATTCTTCGATCCCCATCTCTCCCTGTGGAGTGGCCTTGAAGCTTCTGTGACATCACAGCTGCCAGAGTGTTCCATTTGGAAGGTCCAGGACCTGGAAAGGGGCACAGCAGGCACGTCACCTGCTGCCAAGGGCCAGTTCTCACTCGCCCTTGGCTCTGCCCGTCAGTGCTGAGCTGTTGCTGCTGCCTGGGCTTTGCCTGCTGCCTGCTCTGGAGCCAATCCCAGCAGGATGTGCGCCACTGCTGCCCCAGTGGAGGTACAGTGCCATTCCAGGGAGGGGGGCAGCCTGCTTGGGCAGGCTGCAGCCAGGTGGCAATGGCTGGTGTGGGACAGCAAGCCCACCGTCAGATTGTGCTGCCTCTTGCAGACTGCCAGAGACACCGTGGAGGAGATGGAAGTGGACGTGGTGCTGGACAGGGAAGAAATGATGGAGGTGGACAGGGAAGAGACAGCTGAGGACATGGACGTTGACGTGGAGGATAAGATCGAGGAGATGGACATTGATGTGGAGGACAAGATTGAGGAGATGGAAGTTGATGGCAAGGTTGAGGAGGAGCCCATGGTGCTTGGTTGAAGATGGAGCTCCAGGAAGAAGAGAGGCAGATGCTTCCCATGGCCAGCCCACAGGCAGAGTGTGTCCCCTGAGGCCAGGCTGGGGCTGGGCTGGATGGCCCCGCTCAGGGACACAGTGCCCGGAGGGGCCCTGGATTGTGGTGGTACAAGCAGCACCCCCGGCCTGCCCTGCGCTTGCCGGGGGCCATGCCCGCCCTGCCAGCCCCGTCCCAGCCCCTGGGGCCCAGCTGCCAGCCCTCCTGAGCCACTGGTGGCAGCAGAGTCCAGCTCTGCTCCATCGTTCGTCCAGGACTGATGGAGATGATGGGCAGAGATGTGACCCCTCTGTACATATGTTCAAAAGCTTAGAGGCTTTCTGTAAATATGTTTGTAAGTTTGGTTAGCCTATAGGCTCCCATGTAAATATGTTTGTAAGTTTGTTAGTCTATAGGCTCCCATGTAAATATGTATGTAAGTTTGTTAGTCTATATGCTCCCATGTAAATATGTTTGTAAGTTGGTTAGTCTATAGGCTCCCATGTAAATATGTTCTGTAGATTGTTAGTCTATAGGCTCCCATGTAAATATGTTCTGTAGATTGTTAGTCTATAGGCTCCCATGTAAATATGTTCTGTAGATTGTTAGTCTATAGGCTCCCATGTAAATATGTTCTGTAGATTGTTAGTCTATAGGCTCCCATGTAAATATGTTCTGTAGATTGTTGACGTTACAAGGATTGCTATCCTTAATCATGTTCTGTAAATCCTCAGTTTTGCCGAGTTTTGGGAAAAAAAAATATTGTTTATTTTTTCACTCTCAGTTCACTTTGCAATTCCTTTGGGCACAGGCAGCTTTTGCACAGTTGTGGTTTCCACTTGTTCTGGGTTCCCAGGGCTGGAGGTGCCTGGGTTGCTGGCACGGCCAGCCCGGGGCTGGGGGTCCCTGTGCACAGGGGTCCCACTGACAGCACTCCTGGCACTGGGCACTGCTGCTGTTGCTGGGCTGGGGCAGAGCAGTGTCCCCAGGAGCAGAGCTGTCAGCAGCAGAGAGGGGGCTCTGACAGCAGTGGCCCCTGCAGCAATGCCCCAGAGCAGGCAGGAGCCCCTCAGCCACCCTTGCTGCTGGAGCCACGGGGCCTCCTGGGCCGAGAGCCGGCATCAGGCCACAGGGATGCAAAATCCTCCTTCCTGTTCTGAAGGCCACGAGAGCCTTGGCAACTGTGGGGCCTGGATCTGGGCTGCTGCAGGGGCTGATGTTTAAGGCTTGCAGCCTCCAAAGGCTCCGGGCTTTGCTTGCCAGCCTGCCTTGCACTGCCCTGTGCCCAGCTTGTTCAAGAGACAAAAGCCAAGCGAGGGGATCCTCACCCTGCCCCCATTGCTGCTGCTGGCCGCGCGCGGCCACTGGCCCCTGTCCCCCACTCGGGTGACAGCTGGAGGGGCAGGGCAGGCTGTGCTGGGCAGGGGGCGGGGGGCTTTGGGCCCGGTGGGTGCTGATGCTGGGGGCCATGGGCCCATGTCTACCTTTGCCTTCTTCTCTCCTCTCTGGTGTCACTTTCCCCATTTTCTCTGTCTGGGAGCTTGGCTTCTCTCTCTCCTGTCGGCAGCTTCAGCCGCACGTTTGACCCCGCAGGAACTGCCTGAACTGGAGGGAAGTGGGAGAGGACTCTTTGTCAGGAACTGTAGTGACAGGACAAGGGGCAATGGCACCAAACTGCAAGAGTTGGAATAGATTTGATGATGGGAAGGAGTTCTTTACTGTGAGGGTGGTTGTCCCTGACCCAGGGAGCAGTGCAGAGAGGCTGTGGATGCCCCATGCCCAGGAAGATCCAAGGCCAGGTTGGACAGGGTCCAGAGCAACCTGGTGTGGTGGGAAGTTGATCAAGTAGAAACCAGATGACCCTGGGGGCTCTTCCAAGCCAAAGCATTCAAGGATTTGAATCATTCTTCGATCCCCATCTCTCCCTGTGGAGTGGCCTTGAAGCTTCTGTGACATCACAGCTGCCAGAGTGTTCCATTTGGAAGGTCCAGGACCTGGAAAGGGGCACAGCAGACACGTCACCTGCTGCCAAGGGCCAGTTCTCACTCGCCCTTGGCTCTGCCCGTCAGTGCTGAGCTGTTGCTGCTGCCTGGGCTTTGCCTGCTGCCTGCTCTGGAGCCAATCCCAGCAGGATGTGCGCCACTGCTGCCCCAGTGGAGGTACAGTGCCATTCCAGGGAGGGGGGCACCCTGCTTGGGCAGGCTGCAGCCAGGTGGCAATGGCTGGTGTGGGACAGCAAGCCCACCGTGGGATTGTGCTGCCTCTTGCAGACTGCCAGAGACACCGTGGAGGAGATGGAAGTGGACGTGGTGCTGGACAGGGAAGAAATGATGGAGGTGGACAGGGAAGAGACAGCTGAGGACATGGACGTTGACGTGGAGGATAAGATCGAGGAGATGGAAGTCGATGGCAAGGTTGAGGAGGAGCCCATGGTGCTTGGTTGAAGATGGAGCTCCAGGAAGAAGAGAGGCAGATGCTTCCCATGGCCAGCCCACAGGCAGAGTGTGTCCCCTGAGGCCAGGCTGGGGCTGGGCTGGATGGCCCCGCTCAGGGACACGGTGCCCGGAGGGGCCCTGGATTGTGGTGGCACAAGCAGCACCCCCGGCCTGCCCTGCGCTTGCCGGGGGCCATGCCCGCCCTGCCAGCCCCGTCCCAGCCCCTGGGGCCCAGCTGCCAGCCCTCCTGAGCCACTGGTGGCAGCAGAGTCCAGCTCTGCTCCATCGTTCGTCCAGGACTGATGGAGATGATGGGCAGAGATGTGACCCCTCTGTACATATGTTCAAAAGCTTAGAGGCTTTCTGTAAATATGTTTGTAAGTTTGGTTAGCCTATAGGCTCCCATGTAAATATGTTTGTAAGTTTGTTAGTCTATAGGCTCCCATGTAAATATGTTTGTAAGTTTGTTAGTCTATAAGCTCCCATGTAAATATTTTTTTAAGTTTGTTAGCCTATAGGCTCCCATGTAAATATGTTCTGCAGATTGTTAGTCTATAGGCTCCCATGTAAATATGTTCTGTAGATTGTTAGTCTATAGGCTCCCATGTAAATATGTTCTGCAGATTCTTAGTCTATAGGCTCCCATGTAAATATGTTTGTAAGTTTGTTAGTCTATAGGCTCCCATGTAAATATGTTCTGCAGATTGTTAGTCTATAGGCTCCCATGTAAATATGTTCTGTAGATTGTTAGTCTATAGGCTCCCATGTAAATATGTTCTGCACATTGTTAGTCTATAGGCTCCCATGTAAATATGTTCTGCAGATTGTTAGTCTATAGGCTCCCATGTAAATATGTTCTGTAGATTGTTAGTCTATAGGCTCCCATGTAAATATGTTCTGCAGATTCTTAGTCTATAGGCTCCCATGTAAATATGTTTGTAAGTTTGTTAGTCTATAGGCTCCCATGTAAATATGTTCTGCAGATTGTTAGTCTATAGGCTCCCATGTAAATATGTTCTGTAGATTGTTAGTCTATAGGCTCCCATGTAAATATGTTCTGCACATTGTTAGTCTATAGGCTCCCATGTAAATATGTTCTGTAGATTGTTGACGTTACAAGGATTGCTATCCTTAATCATGTTCTGTAAATCCTCAGTTTTGCCGAGTTTTGGGAAAAAAAAATATTGTTTATTTTTACAATCTCAGTTCACTTTGCAATTCCTTTGGGCACAGGCAGCTTTTGCACAGTTGTGGTTTCCACTTGTTCTGGGTTCCCAGGGCTGGAGGTGCCTGGGTTGCTGGCACGGCCAGCCCGGGGCTGGGGGTCCCTGTGCACAGGGGTCCCACTGACAGCACTCCTGGCACTGGGCACTGCTGCTGTTGCTGGGCTGGGGCAGAGCAGTGTCCCCAGGAGCAGAGCTGTCAGCAGCAGAGAGGGGGCTCTGACAGCAGTGGCCCCTGCAGCAATGCCCCAGAGCAGGCAGGAGCCCCTCAGCCACCCTTGCTGCTGGAGCCACGGGGCCTCCTGGGCCGAGAGCCGGCATCAGGCCACAGGGATGCAAAATCCACCTTCCTGTTCTGAAGGCCACGAGAGCCTTGGCAACTGTGGGGCCTGGATCTGGGCTGCTGCAGGGGCTGATGTTTAAGGCTTGCAGCCTCCAAAGGCTCCGGGCTTTGCTTGCCAGCCTGCCTTGCACTGCCCTGTGCCCAGCTTGTTCAAGAGACAAAAGCCAAGCGAGGGGATCCTCACCCTGCCCCCATTGCTGCTGCTGGCCGCGCGCGGCCACTGGCCCCTGTCCCCCACTCGGGTGACAGCTGGAGGGGCAGGGCAGGCTGTGCTGGGCAGGGGGCGGGGGGCTTTGGGCCCGGTGGGTGCTGATGCTGGGGGCCATGGGCCCATGTCTACCTTTGCCTTCTTCTCTCCTCTCTGGTGTCACTTTCCCCATTTTCTCTGTCTGGGAGCTTGGCTTCTCTCTCTCCTGTCGGCAGCTTCAGCCGCACGTGTGACCCTGCAGGAACTGCCTGAACTGGAGGGAAGTGGGAGAGGACTCTTTGTCAGGAACTGTAGTGACAGGACAAGGGGCAATGGCACCAAACTGCAAGAGTTGGAATAGATTTGATGATGGGAAGGAGTTCTTTACTGTGAGGGTGGTTGTCCCTGACCCAGGGAGCAGTGCAGAGAGGCTGTGGATGCCCCATGCCCAGGAAGATCCAAGGCCAGGTTGGACAGGGTCCAGAGCAACCTGGTGTGGTGGGAAGTTGATCAAGTAGAAACCAGATGACCCTTGGGGGCTCTTCCAAGCCAAAGCATTCAAGGATTTGAATCATTCTTCGATCCCCATCTCTCCCTGTGGAGTGGCCTTGAAGCTTCTGTGACATCACAGCTGCCAGAGTGTTCCATTTGGAAGGTCCAGGACCTGGAAAGGGGCACAGCAGACACGTCACCTGCTGCCAAGGGCCAGTTCTCACTCGCCCTTGGCTCTGCCCGTCAGTGCTGAGCTGTTGCTGCTGCCTGGGCTTTGCCTGCTGCCTGCTCTGGAGCCAATCCCAGCAGGATGTGCGCCACTGCTGCCCCAGTGGAGGTACAGTGCCATTCCAGGGAGGGGGGCACCCTGCTTGGGCAGGCTGCAGCCAGGTGGCAATGGCTGGTGTGGGACAGCAAGCCCACCGTCAGATTGTGCTGCCTCTTGCAGACTGCCAGAGACACCGTGGAGGAGATGGAAGTGGACGTGGTGCTGGACAGGGAAGAAATGATGGAGGTGGACAGGGAAGAGACAGCTGAGGACATGGACGTTGACGTGGAGGATAAGATCGAGGAGATGGAAGTCGATGGCAAGGTTGAGGAGGAGCCCATGGTCCTTGGTTGAAGATGGAGCTCCAGGAAGAAGAGAGGCAGATGCTTCCCATGGCCAGCCCACAGGCAGAGTGTGTCCCCTGAGGCCAGGCTGGGGCTGGGCTGGATGGCCCCGCTCAGGGACACGGTGCCCGGAGGGGCCCTGGATTGTGGTGGCACAAGCAGCACCCCCGGCCTGCCCTGCGCTTGCCGGGGGCCATGCCCGCCCTGCCAGCCCCGTCCCAGCCCCTGGGGCCCAGCTGCCAGCCCTCCTGAGCCACTGGTGGCAGCAGAGTCCAGCTCTGCTCCATCGTTCGTCCAGGACTGATGGAGATGATGGGCAGAGATGTGACCCCTCTGTACATATGTTCAAAAGCTTAGAGGCTTTCTGTAAATATGTTTGTAAGTTTGGTTAGCCTATAGGCTCCCATGTAAATATGTTTGTAAGTTTGTTAGTCTATAGGCTCCCATGTAAATATGTTTGTAAGTTTGTTAGTCTATAAGCTCCCATGTAAATATGTTTTTAAGTTTGTTAGCCTATAGGCTCCCATGTAAATATGTTTGTAAGTTTGTTAGTCTATAGGCTCCCATGTAAATATGTTCTGCACATTGTTAGTCTATAGGCTCCCATGTAAATATGTTCTGCACATTGTTAGTCTATAGGCTCCCATGTAAATATGTTCTGCACATTGTTAGTCTATAGGCTCCCATGTAAATATGTTCTGCAGATTGTTAGTCTATAGGCTCCCATGTAAATATGTTCTGTAGATTGTTAGTCTATAGGCTCCCATGTAAATATGTTCTGTAGATTGTTAGTCTATAGGCTCCCATGTAAATATGTTCTGTAGATTGTTGTCGTTACAAGGATTGCTATCCTTAATCATGTTTTGTAAATCCTCAGTTTTGCCGAGTTTTGGGAAAAAAAAATATTGTTTATTTTTACAATCTCAGTTCACTTTGCAATTCCTTTGGGCACAGGCAGCTTTTGCACAGTTGTGGTTTCCACTTGTTCTGGGTTCCCAGGGCTGGAGGTGCCTGGGTTGCTGGCACGGCCAGCCCGGGGCTGGGGGTCCCTGTGCACAGGGGTCCCACTGACAGCACTCCTGGCACTGGGCACTGCTGCTGTTGCTGGGCTGGGGCAGAGCAGTGTCCCCAGGAGCAGAGCTGTCAGCAGCAGAGAGGGGGCTCTGACAGCAGTGGCCCCTGCAGCAATGCCCCAGAGCAGGCAGGAGCCCCTCAGCCACCCTTGCTGCTGGAGCCACGGGGCCTCCTGGGCCGAGAGCCGGCATCAGGCCACAGGGATGCAAAATCCTCCATCCTGTTCTGAAGGCCATGAGAGCCTTGGCAACTGTGGGTCCTGGATCTGGGCTGCTGCAGGGGCTGATGTTTAAGGCTTGCAGCCTCCAAAGGCTCCGGGCTTTGCTTGCCAGCCTGCCTTGCACTGCCCTGTGCCCAGCTTGTTCAAGAGACAAAAGCCAAGCGAGGGGATCCCCACCCTGCCCCCATTGCTGCTGCTGGCCGCACACGGCCACTGGCCCCTGTCCCCCACTCGGGTGACAGCTGGAGGGGCAGGGCAGGCTGTGCTGGGCAGGGGGCGGGGGGCTTTGGGCCCGGTGGGTGCTGATGCTGGGGGCCATGGGCCCATGTCTACCTTTGCCTTCTGCTCTCCTCTCTGGTGTCACTTTCCCCATTTTCTCTGTCTGGGAGCTTGGCTTCTCTCTCTCCTGTCGGCAGCTTCAGCCACACGTGTGACCCCGCAGGAACTGCCTGAACTGGAGGGAAGTGGGAGAGGACTCTTTGTCAGGAACTGTAGTGACAGGACAAGGGGCAATGGCACCAAACTGCAAGAGTTGGAATAGATTTGATGATGGGAAGGAGTTCTTTACTGTGAGGGTGGTTGTCCCTGACCCAGGGAGCAGTGCAGAGAGGCTGTGGATGCCCCATGCCCAGGAAGATCCAAGGCCAGGTTGGACAGGGTCCAGAGCAACCTGGTGTGGTGGGAAGTTGATCAAGTAGAAACCAGATGACCCTTGGGGGCTCTTCCAAGCCAAAGCATTCAAGGATTTGAATCATTCTTCGATCCTCATCTCTCCCTGTGGAGTGGCCTTGAAGCTTCTGTGACATCACAGCTGCCAGAGTGTTCCATTTGGAAGGTCCAGGACCTGGAAAGGGGCACAGCAGACACGTCACCTGCTGCCAAGGGCCAGTTCTCACTCGCCCTTGGCTCTGCCCGTCAGTGCTGAGCTGTTGCTGCTGCCTGGGCTTTGCCTGCTGCCTGCTCTGGAGCCAATCCCAGCAGGATGTGCGCCACTGCTGCCCCAGTGGAGGTACAGTGCCATTCCAGGGAGGGGGGCAGCCTGCTTGGGAGGCTGCAGCCAGGTGGCAATGGCTGGTGTGGGACAGCAAGCCCACCGTCAGATTGCGCTGCCTCTTGCAGACTGCCAGAGACACCGTGGAGGAGATGGAAGTGGACGTGGTGCTGGACAGGGAAGAAATGATGGAGGTGGACAGGGAAGAGACAGCTGAGGACATGGACGTTGACATGGAGGATAAGATCGAGGAGATGGACATTGATGTGGAGGACAAGACTGAGGAGATGGAAGTCGATGGCAAGGTTGAGGAGGAGCCCATGGTGCTTGGTTGAAGATGGAGCTCCAGGAAGAAGAGAGGCAGATGCTTCCCATGGCCAGCCCACAGGCAGAGTGTGTCCCCTGAGGCCAGGCTGGGGCTGGGCTGGATGGCCCCGCTCAGGGACACGGTGCCCGGAGGGGCCCTGGATTGTGGTGGCACAAGCAGCACCCCCGGCCTGCCCTGCGCTTGCCGGGGGCCATGCCCGCCCTGCCAGCCCCGTCCCAGCCCCTGGGGCCCAGCTGCCAGCCCTCCTGAGCCACTGGTGGCAGCAGAGTCCAGCTCTGCTCCATCGTTCGTCCAGGACTGATGGAGATGATGGGCAGAGATGTGACCCCTCTGTACATATGTTCAAAAGCTTAGAGGCTTTCTGTAAATATGTTTGTAAGTTTGGTTAGCCTATAGGCTCCCATGTAAATATGTTTGTAAGTTTGTTAGTCTATAGGCTCCCATGTAAATATGTTCTGTAGATTGTTAGTCTATAGGCTCCCATGTAAATATGTTTGTAAGTTTGTTAGTCTATAAGCTCCCATGTAAATATGTTCTGTAGATTGTTAGTCTATAGGCTCCCATGTAAATATGTTCTGCACATTGTTAGTCTATAGGCTCCCATGTAAATATGTTCTGCAGATTCTTAGTCTATAGGCTCCCATGTAAATATGTTTGTAAGTTTGTTAGTCTATAGGCTCCCATGTAAATATGTTTGTAAGTTTGTTAGCCTATAGGCTCCCATGTAAATATGTTTGTAAGTTTGTTAGCCTATAGGCTCCCATGTAAATATGTTTGTAAGTTTGTTAGTCTGTAGGCTCCCATGTAAATATGTTCTGTAGATTGTTAGTCTATAGGCTCCCATGTAAATATGTTTGTAAGTTTGTTAGTCTATAGGCTCCCATGTAAATATGTTTGTAAGTTTGTTAGCCTATAGGCTCCCATGTAAATATGTTTGTAAGTTTGTTAGTCTATAGGCTCCCATGTAAATATGTTCTGCACATTGTTAGTCTATAGGCTCCCATGTAAATATGTTCTGCACATTGTTAGTCTATAGGCTCCCATGTAAATATGTTCTGTAGATTGTTAGTCTATAGGCTCCCATGTAAATATGTTCTGTAGATTGTTGTCATTACAAGGATTGCTATCATTATTCATGTTCTGTAAATCCTCAGTTTTGCCGAGTTTTGGGAAAAAAAAAATATTGTTTATTTTTACACTCTCAGTTCACTTTGCAATTCCTTTGGGCACAGGCAGCTTTTGCACAGTTGTGGTTTCCACTTGTTCTGGGTTCCCGGGGCTGGAGGTGCCTGGGTTGCTGGCACGGCCAGCCCGGGGCTGGGGGTCCCTGTGCACAGGGGTCCCACTGACAGCACTCCTGGCACTGGGCACTGCTGCTGTTGCTGGGCTGGGGCAGAGCAGTGTCCCCAGGAGCAGAGCTGTCAGCAGCAGAGAGGGGGCTCTGACAGCAGTGGCCCCTGCAGCAATGCCCCAGAGCAGGCAGGAGCCCCTCAGCCACCCTTGCTGCTGGAGCCACGGGGCCTCCTGGGCCGAGAGCCGGCATCAGGCCACAGGGATGCAAAATCCACCTTCCTGTTCTGAAGGCCACGAGAGCCTTGGCAACTGTGGGGCCTGGATCTGGGCTGCTGCAGGGGCTGATGTTTAAGGCTTGCAGCCTCCAAAGGCTCCGGGCTTTGCTTGCCAGCCTGCCTTGCACTGCCCTGTGCCCAGCTTGTTCAAGAGACAAAAGCCAAGCGAGGGGATCCCCACCCTGCCCCCATTGCTGCTGCTGGCCGCGCGCGGCCACTGGCCCCTGTCCCCCACTCGGGTGACAGCTGGAGGGGCAGGGCAGGCTGTGCTGGGCAGGGGGCGGGGGGCTTTGGGCCCGGTGGGTGCTGATGCTGGGGGCCATGGGCCCATGTCTACCTTTGCCTTCTTCTCTCCTCTCTGGTGTCACTTTCCCCATTTTCTCTGTCTGGTAGCTTGGCTTCTCTCTCTCCTGTCGGCAGCTTCAGCCGCACGTGTGACCCCGCAGGAACTGCCTGAACTGGAGGGAAGTGGGAGAGGACTCTTTGTCAGGAACTGTAGTGACAGGACAAGGGGCAATGGCACCAAACTGCAAGAGTTGGAATAGATTTGATGATGGGAAGGAGTTCTTTACTGTGAGGGTGGTTGTCCCTGACCCAGGGAGCAGTGCAGAGAGGCTGTGGATGCCCCATGCCCAGGAAGATCCAAGGCCAGGTTGGACAGGGTCCAGAGCAACCTGGTGTGGTGGGAAGTTGATCAAGTAGAAACCAGATGATCCTTGGGGCCGCTTCCAAGCCAAAGCATTCAAGGATTTGAATCATTCTTCGATCCCCATCTCTCCCTGTGGAGTGGCCTTGAAGCTTCTGTGACATCACAGCTGCCAGAGTGTTCCATTTGGAAGGTCCAGGACCTGGAAAGGGGCACAGCAGACACGTCACCTGCTGCCAAGGGCCAGTTCTCACTCGCCCTTGGCTCTGCCCGTCAGTGCTGAGCTGTTGCTGCTGCCTGGGCTTTGCCTGCTGCCTGCTCTGGAGCCAATCCCAGCAGGATGTGCGCCACTGCTGCCCCAGTGGAGGTACAGTGCCATTCCAGGGAGGGGGGCAGCCTGCTTGGGCAGGCTGCAGCCAGGTGGCAATGGCTGGTGTGGGACAGCAAGCCCACCGTCAGATTGCGCTGCCTCTTGCAGACTGCCAGAGACACCGTGGAGGAGATGGAAGTGGACGTGGTGCTGGACAGGGAAGAAATGATGGAGGTGGACAGGGAAGAGACAGCTGAGGACATGGACGTTGACGTGGAGGATAAGATCGAGGAGATGGACGTCGACGTGGAGGACAAGATCGAGGAGATGGAAGTCGATGGCAAGGTTGAGGAGGAGCCCATGGTGCTTGGTTGAAGATGGAGCTCCAGGAAGAAGAGAGGCAGATGCTTCCCATGGCCAGCCCACAGGCAGAGTGTGTCCCCTGAGGCCAGGCTGGGGCTGGGCTGGATGGCCCCGCTCAGGGACACGGTGCCCGGAGGGGCCCTGGATTGTGGTGGCACAAGCAGCACCCCCGGCCTGCCCTGCGCTTGCCGGGGGCCATGCCCGCCCTGCCAGCCCCGTCCCAGCCCCTGGGGCCCAGCTGCCAGCCCTCCTGAGCCACTGGTGGCAGCAGAGTCCAGCTCTGCTCCATCGTTCGTCCAGGACTGATGGAGATGATGGGCAGAGATGTGACCCCTCTGTACATATGTTCAAAAGCTTAGAGGCTTTCTGTAAATATGTTTGTAAGTTGGTTAGCCTATAGGCTCCCATGTAAATATGTTTGTAAGTTTGTTAGCGTATAGGCTCCCATGTAAATATGTTTGTAAGTTTGTTAGTCTATAGGCTCCCATGAAAATATGTTTGTAAGTTTGTTAGTCTATAGGCTCCCATGTAAATATGTTCTGTAGATTGTTAGTCTATAGGCTCCCATGTAAATATGTTCTGTAGATTGTTAGTCTATAGGCTCCCATGTAAATATGTTCTGTAGATTGTTACTCTATAGGCTCCCATGTAAATATGTTCTGCACATTGTTAGTCTATAGGCTCCCATGTAAATATGTTCTGTAGATTGTTAGTCTATAGGCCCCCATGTAAATATGTTCTGTAGATTGTTAGTCTATAGGCTCCCATGTAAATATGTTCTGTAGATTGTTGTCGTTACAAGGATTGCTATCATTAATCATGTTCTGTAAATCCACAGTTTTGCCGAGTTTTGGGAAAAAAAAATATTGTTTATTTTTACAATCTCAGTTCACTTTGCAATTCCTTTGGGCACAGGCAGCTTTTGCACAGTTGTGGTTTCCACTTGTTCTGGGTTCCCGGGGCTGGAGGTGCCTGGGTTGCTGGCACGGCCAGCCCGGGGCTGGGGGTCCCTGTGCACAGGGGTCCCACTGACAGCACTCCTGGCACTGGGCACTGCTGCTGTTGCTGGGCTGGGGCAGAGCAGTGTCCCCAGGAGCAGAGCTGTCAGCAGCAGAGAGGGGGCTCTGACAGCAGTGGCCCCTGCAGCAATGCCCCAGAGCAGGCAGGAGCCCCTCAGCCACCCTTGCTGCTGGAGCCACGGGGCCTCCTGGGCCGAGAGCCGGCATCAGGCCACAGGGATGCAAAATCCACCTTCCTGTTCTGAAGGCCACGAGAGCCTTGGCAACTGTGGGACCTGGATCTGGGCTGCTGCAGGGGCTGATGTTTAAGGCTTGCAGCCTCCAAAGGCTCCGGGCTTTGCTTGCCAGCCTGCCTTGCACTGCCCTGTGCCCAGCTTGTTCAAGAGACAAAAGCCAAGCGAGGGGATCCTCACCCTGCCCCCATTGCTGCTGCTGGCCGCACACGGCCACTGGCCCCTGTCCCCCACTCGGGTGACAGCTGGAGGGGCAGGGCAGGCTGTGCTGGGCAGGGGGCGGGGGGCTTTGGGCCCGGTGGGTGCTGATGCTGGGGGCCATGGGCCCATGTCTACCTTTGCCTTCTGCTCTCCTCTCTGGTGTCACTTTCCCCATTTTCTCTGTCTGGGAGCTTGGCTTCTCTCTCTCCTGTCAGCAGCTTCAGCCGCACGTGTGACCCTGCAGGAACTGCCTGAACTGGAGGGAAGTGGGAGAGAACTCTTTGTCAGGAACTGTAGTGACAGGACAAGGGGCAATGGCACCAAACTGCAAGAGTTGGAATAGGTTTGATGATGGGAAGGAGTTCTTTACTGTGAGGGTGGTTGTCCCTGACCCAGGGAGCAGTGCAGAGAGGCTGTGGATGCCCCATGCCCAGGAAGATCCAAGGCCAGGTTGGACAGGGTCCAGAGCAACCTGGTGTGGTGGGAAGTTGATCAAGTAGAAACCAGATGATCCTTAGGGGCGCTTCCAAGCCAAAGCATTCAAGGATTTGAATCATTCTTCGATCCCCATCTCTCCCTGTGGAGTGGCCTTGAAGCTTCTGTGACATCACAGCTGCCAGAGTGTTCCATTTGGAAGGTCCAGGACCTGGAAAGGGGCACAGCAGACACGTCACCTGCTGCCAAGGGCCAGTTCTCACTCGCCCTTGGCTCTGCCCGTCAGTGCTGAGCTGTTGCTGCTGCCTGGGCTTTGCCTGCTGCCTGCTCTGGAGCCAATCCCAGCAGGATGTGCGCCACTGCTGCCCCAGTGGAGGTACAGTGCCATTCCAGGGAGGGGGGCAGCCTGCTTGGGCAGGCTGCAGCCAGGTGGCAATGGCTGGTGTGGGACAGCAAGCCCACCGTCAGATTGCGCTGCCTCTTGCAGACTGCCAGAGACACGGTGGAGGAGATGGAAGTGGACGTGGTGCTGGACAGGGAAGAAATGATGGAGGTGGACAGGGAAGAGACAGCTGAGGACATGGACGTCGACGTGGAGGACAAGATCGAGGAGATGGACATTGATGTGGAGGACAAGATCGAGGAGATGGAAGTCGATGGCAAGGTTGAGGAGGAGCCCATGGTCCTTGGTTGAAGATGGAGCTCCAGGAAGAAGAGAGGCAGATGCTTCCCATGGCCAGCCCACAGGCAGAGTGTGTCCCCTGAGGCCAGGCTGGGGCTGGGCTGGATGGCCCCGCTCAGGGACACGGTGCCCGGAGGGGCCCTGGATTGTGGTGGCACAAGCAGCACCCCCGGCCTGCCCTGCGCTTGCCGGGGGCCATGCCCGCCCTGCCAGCCCCGTCCCAGCCCCTGGGGCCCAGCTGCCAGCCCTCCTGAGCCACTGGTGGCAGCAGAGTCCAGCTCTGCTCCATCGTTCGTCCAGGACTGATGGAGATGATGGGCAGAGATGTGACCCCTCTGTACATATGTTCAAAAGCTTAGAGGCTCCCATGTAAATATGTTTGTAAGTTCGTTAGCCTATAGGCTCCCATGTAAATATGTTTGTAAGTTTGTTAGCCTATAGGCTCCCATGTAAATATGTTTGTAAGTTTGTTAGTCTATAGGCTCCCATGTAAATATATTCTGGACATTGTTAGTCTATAGGCTCCCATGTAAATATGTTCTGTAGATTGTTACTCTAAAGGCTCCCATGTAAATATGTTTGTAAGTTTGTTAGTCTATAGGCTCTCATGTAAATGTGTTTGTAAGTTTGTTAGTCTATAGGCTCCCATGTAAATATGTTTGTAAGTTTGTTAGTCTATAGGCTCCCATGTAAATATGTTTGTAAGTTTGTTAGTCTATAGGCTCCCATGTAAATATGTTTGTAAGTTTGTTAGTCTATAGGCTCCCATGTAAATATGTTTGTAAGTTTGTTAGTCTATAGGCTCTCATGTAAATATGTTTGTAAGTTTGTTAGTCTATAGGCTCTCATGTAAATATGTTGTGCAGATTGTTAGTCTATAGGCTCCCATGTAAATATGTTCTGTAGATTGTTAGTCTATAGGCCCCCATGTAAATATGTTCTGTAGATTGTTAGTCTATAGGCTCCCATGTAAATATGTTCTGTAGATTGTTGTCGTTACAAGGATTGCTATCATTAATCATGTTCTGTAAATCCACAGTTTTGCCGAGTTTTGGGAAAAAAAAATATTGTTTATTTTTACAATCTCAGTTCACTTTGCAATTCCTTTGGGCACAGGCAGCTTTTGCACAGTTGTGGTTTCCACTTGTTCTGGGTTCCCGGGGCTGGAGGTGCCTGGGTTGCTGGCACGGCCAGCCCGGGGCTGGGGGTCCCTGTGCACAGGGGTCCCACTGACAGCACTCCTGGCACTGGGCACTGCTGCTGTTGCTGGGCTGGGGCAGAGCAGTGTCCCCAGGAGCAGAGCTGTCAGCAGCAGAGAGGGGGCTCTGACAGCAGTGGCCCCTGCAGCAATGCCCCAGAGCAGGCAGGAGCCCCTCAGCCACCCTTGCTGCTGGAGCCACGGGGCCTCCTGGGCCGAGAGCCGGCATCAGGCCACAGGGATGCAAAATCCACCTTCCTGTTCTGAAGGCCACGAGAGCCTTGGCAACTGTGGGACCTGGATCTGGGCTGCTGCAGGGGCTGATGTTTAAGGCTTGCAGCCTCCAAAGGCTCCGGGCTTTGCTTGCCAGCCTGCCTTGCACTGCCCTGTGCCCAGCTTGTTCAAGAGACAAAAGCCAAGCGAGGGGATCCTCACCCTGCCCCCATTGCTGCTGCTGGCCGCACACGGCCACTGGCCCCTGTCCCCCACTCGGGTGACAGCTGGAGGGGCAGGGCAGGCTGTGCTGGGCAGGGGGCGGGGGGCTTTGGGCCCGGTGGGTGCTGATGCTGGGGGCCATGGGCCCATGTCTACCTTTGCCTTCTGCTCTCCTCTCTGGTGTCACTTTCCCCATTTTCTCTGTCTGGGAGCTTGGCTTCTCTCTCTCCTGTCGGCAGCTTCAGCCGCACGTGTGACCCTGCAGGAACTGCCTGAACTGGAGGGAAGTGGGAGAGGACTCTTTGTCAGGAACTGTAGTGACAGGACAAGGGGCAATGGCACCAAACTGCAAGAGTTGGGATAGGTTTGATGATGGGAAGGAGTTCTTTATTGTGAGGGTGGTTGTCCCTGACCCAGGGAGCAGTGCAGAGAGGCTGTGGATGCCCCATGCCCAGGAAGATCCAAGGCCAGGTTGGACAGGGTCCAGAGCAACCTGGTGTGGTGGGAAGTTGATCAAGTAGAAACCAGATGATCCTTAGGGGCGCTTCCAAGCCAAAGCATTCAAGGATTTGAATCATTCTTCGATCCTCATCTCTCCCTGTGGAGTGGCCTTGAAGCTTCTGTGACATCACAGCTGCCAGAGTGTTCCATTTGGAAGGTCCAGGACCTGGAAAGGGGCACAGCAGACACGTCACCTGCTGCCAAGGGCCAGTTCTCACTCGCCCTTGGCTCTGCCCGTCAGTGCTGAGCTGTTGCTGCTGCCTGGGCTTTGCCTGCTGCCTGCTCTGGAGCCAATCCCAGCAGGATGTGCGCCACTGCTGCCCCAGTGGAGGTACAGTGCCATTCCAGGGAGGGGGGCAGCCTGCTTGGGCAGGCTGCAGCCAGGTGGCAATGGCTGATGTGGGACAGCAAGCCCACCGTGGGATTGTGCTGCCTCTTGCAGACTGCCAGAGACACGGTGGAGGAGATGGAAGTGGACGTGGTGCTGGACAGGGAAGAAATGATGGAGGTGGACAGGGAAGAGACAGCTGAGGACATGGACGTCGACGTGGAGGACAAGATCGAGGAGATGGACATTGATGTGGAGGACAAGATCGAGGAGATGGAAGTCGATGGCAAGGTTGAGGAGGAGCCCATGGTCCTTGGTTGAAGATGGAGCTCCAGGAAGAAGAGAGGCAGATGCTTCCCATGGCCAGCCCACAGGCAGAGTGTGTCCCCTGAGGCCAGGCTGGGGCTGGGCTGGATGGCCCCGCTCAGGGACACGGTGCCCGGAGGGGCCCTGGATTGTGGTGGCACAAGCAGCACCCCCGGCCTGCCCTGCGCTTGCCGGGGGCCATGCCCGCCCTGCCAGCCCCGTCCCAGCCCCTGGGGCCCAGCTGCCAGCCCTCCTGAGCCACTGGTGGCAGCAGAGTCCAGCTCTGCTCCATCGTCCGTCCAGGACTGATGGAGATGATGGGCAGAGATGTGACCCCTCTGTACATATGTTCAAAAGCTTAGAGGCTTTCTGTAAATATGTTTGTAAGTTTGTTAGCCTATAGGCTCCCATGTAAATATGTTTGTAAGTTTGTTAGTCTATAGGCTCCCATGTAAATATGTTTGTAAGTTTGTTAGCCTATAGGCTCCCATGTAAATATGTTTGTAAGTTTGTTAGTCTATAGGCTCCCATGTAAATATGTTTGTAAGTTTGTTAGTCTATAGGCTCCCATGTAAATATGTTTGTAAGTTTGTTAGTCTATAGGCTCTCATGTAAATATGTTGTGCAGATTGTTAATCTATAGGCTCCCATGTAAATATGTTCTGTAGATTGTTAGTCTATAGGCTCCCATGTAAATGTGTTCTGTAGATTGTTAGTCTATAGGCTCCCATGTAAATATGTTCTGTAGATTGTTAGTCTATAGGCTCCCATGTAAATATGTTCTGTAGATTGTTGTCGTTACAAGGATTGCTATCATTAATCATGTTCTGTAAATCCACAGTTTTGCCGAGTTTTGGGAAAAAAAAATATTGTTTATTTTTACAATCTCAGTTCACTTTGCAATTCCTTTGGGCACAGGCAGCTTTTGCACAGTTGTGGTTTCCACTTGTTCTGGGTTCCCGGGGCTGGAGGTGCCTGGGTTGCTGGCACGGCCAGCCCGGGGCTGGGGGTCCCTGTGCACAGGGGTCCCACTGACAGCACTCCTGGCACTGGGCACTGCTGCTGTTGCTGGGCTGGGGCAGAGCAGTGTCCCCAGGAGCAGAGCTGTCAGCAGCAGAGAGGGGGCTCTGACAGCAGTGGCCCCTGCAGCAATGCCCCAGAGCAGGCAGGAACCCCTCAGCCACCCTTGCTGCTGGAGCCACGGGGCCTCCTGGGCCGAGAGCCGGCATCAGGCCACAGGGATGCAAAATCCACCTTCCTGTTCTGAAGGCCACGAGAGCCTTGGCAACTGTGGGACCTGGATCTGGGCTGCTGCAGGGGCTGATGTTTAAGGCTTGCAGCCTCCAAAGGCTCCGGGCTTTGCTTGCCAGCCTGCCTTGCACTGCCCTGTGCCCAGCTTGTTCAAGAGACAAAAGCCAAGCGAGGGGATCCTCACCCTGCCCCCATTGCTGCTGCTGGCCGCACACGGCCACTGGCCCCTGTCCCCCACTCGGGTGACAGCTGGAGGGGCAGGGCAGGCTGTGCTGGGCAGGGGGCGGGGGGCTTTGGGCCCGGTGGGTGCTGATGCTGGGGGCCATGGGCCCATGTCTACCTTTGCCTTCTGCTCTCCTCTCTGGTGTCACTTTCCCCATTTTCTCTGTCTGGGAGCTTGGCTTCTCTCTCTCCTGTCGGCAGCTTCAGCCGCACGTGTGACCCTGCAGGAACTGCCTGAACTGGAGGGAAGTGGGAGAGAACTCTTTGTCAGGAACTGTAGTGACAGGACAAGGGGCAATGGCACCAAACTGCAAGAGTTGGAATAGATTTGATGATGGGAAGGAGTTCTTTACTGTGAGGGTGGTTGTCCCTGACCCAGGGAGCAGTGCAGAGAGGCTGTGGATGCCCCATGCCCAGGAAGATCCAAGGCCAGGTTGGACAGGGTCCAGAGCAACCTGGTGTGGTGGGAAGTTGATCAAGTAGAAACCAGATGATCCTTAGGGGCGCTTCCAAGCCAAAGCATTCAAGGATTTGAATCATTCTTCGATCCCCATCTCTCCCTGTGGAGTGGCCTTGAAGCTTCTGTGACATCACAGCTGCCAGAGTGTTCCATTTGGAAGGTCCAGGACCTGGAAAGGGGCACAGCAGACACGTCACCTGCTGCCAAGGGCCAGTTCTCACTCGCCCTTGGCTCTGCCCGTCAGTGCTGAGCTGTTGCTGCTGCCTGGGCTTTGCCTGCTGCCTGCTCTGGAGCCAATCCCAGCAGGATGTGCGCCACTGCTGCCCCAGTGGAGGTACAGTGCCATTCCAGGGAGGGGGGCAGCCTGCTTGGGCAGGCTGCAGCCAGGTGGCAATGGCTGGTGTGGGACAGCAAGCCCACCGTCAGATTGCGCTGCCTCTTGCAGACTGCCAGAGACACCGTGGAGGAGATGGAAGTGGACGTGGTGCTGGACAGGGAAGAAATGATGGAGGTGGACAGGGAAGAGACAGCTGAGGACATGGACGTCGACGTGGAGGACAAGATCGAGGAGATGGACATTGATGTGGAGGACAAGATCGAGGAGATGGAAGTCGATGGCAAGGTTGAGGAGGAGCCCATGGTCCTTGGTTGAAGATGGAGCTCCAGGAAGAAGAGAGGCAGATGCTTCCCATGGCCAGCCCACAGGCAGAGTGTGTCCCCTGAGGCCAGGCTGGGGCTGGGCTGGATGGCCCCGCTCAGGGACACGGTGCCCGGAGGGGCCCTGGATTGTGGTGGCACAAGCAGCACCCCCGGCCTGCCCTGCGCTTGCCGGGGGCCATGCCCGCCCTGCCAGCCCCGTCCCAGCCCCTGGGGCCCAGCTGCCAGCCCTCCTGAGCCACTGGTGGCAGCAGAGTCCAGCTCTGCTCCATCGTCCGTCCAGGACTGATGGAGATGATGGGCAGAGATGTGACCCCTCTGTACATATGTTCAAAAGCTTAGAGGCTTTCTGTAAATATGTTTGTAAGTTTGTTAGCCTATAGGCTCCCATGTAAATATGTTTGTAAGTTTGTTAGTCTATAGGCTCCCATGTAAATATGTTTGTAAGTTTGTTAGTCTATAGGCTCCCATGTAAATATATTCTGGACATTGTTAGCCTATAGGCTCCCATGTAAATATGTTCTGTAGATTGTTACTCTATAGGCTCCCATGTAAATATGTTTGTAAGTTTGTTAGTCTATAGGCTCTCATGTAAATATGTTTGTAAGTTTGTTAGTCTATAGGCTCTCATGTAAATATGTTGTGCAGATTGTTAGTCTATAGGCCCCCATGTAAATATGTTCTGTAGATTGTTAGTCTATAGGCTCCCATGTAAATATGTTCTGTAGATTGTTGTCGTTACAAGGATTGCTATCATTAATCATGTTCTGTAAATCCACAGTTTTGCCGAGTTTTGGGAAAAAAAAATATTGTTTATTTTTACAATCTCAGTTCACTTTGCAATTCCTTTGGGCACAGGCAGCTTTTGCACAGTTGTGGTTTCCACTTGTTCTGGGTTCCCGGGGCTGGAGGTGCCTGGGTTGCTGGCACGGCCAGCCCGGGGCTGGGGGTCCCTGTGCACAGGGGTCCCACTGACAGCACTCCTGGCACTGGGCACTGCTGCTGTTGCTGGGCTGGGGCAGAGCAGTGTCCCCAGGAGCAGAGCTGTCAGCAGCAGAGAGGGGGCTCTGACAGCAGTGGCCCCTGCAGCAATGCCCCAGAGCAGGCAGGAGCCCCTCAGCCACCCTTGCTGCTGGAGCCACGGGGCCTCCTGGGCCGAGAGCCGGCATCAGGCCACAGGGATGCAAAATCCACCTTCCTGTTCTGAAGGCCACGAGAGCCTTGGCAACTGTGGGACCTGGATCTGGGCTGCTGCAGGGGCTGATGTTTAAGGCTTGCAGCCTCCAAAGGCTCCGGGCTTTGCTTGCCAGCCTGCCTTGCACTGCCCTGTGCCCAGCTTGTTCAAGAGACAAAAGCCAAGCGAGGGGATCCTCACCCTGCCCCCATTGCTGCTGCTGGCCGCACACGGCCACTGGCCCCTGTCCCCCACTCGGGTGACAGCTGGAGGGGCAGGGCAGGCTGTGCTGGGCAGGGGGCGGGGGGCTTTGGGCCCGGTGGGTGCTGATGCTGGGGGCCATGGGCCCATGTCTACCTTTGCCTTCTTCTCTCCTCTCTGGTGTCACTTTCCCCATTTTCTCTGTCTGGGAGCTTGGCTTCTCTCTCTCCTGTCGGCAACTTCAGCCGCACGTGTGACCCTGCAGGAACTGCCTGAACTGGAGGGAAGTGGGAGAGGACTCTTTGTCAGGAACTGTAGTGACAGGACAAGGGGCAATGGCACCAAACTGCAAGAGTTGGAATAGATTTGATGATGGGAAGGAGTTCTTTATTGTGAGGGTGGTTGTCCCTGACCCAGGGAGCAGTGCAGAGAGGCTGTGGATGCCCCATGCCCAGGAAAATCCAAGGCCAGGTTGGACAGGGTCCAGAGCAACCTGGTGTGGTGGGAAGTTGATCAAGTAGAAACCAGATGATCCTTAGGGGCGCTTCCAAGCCAAAGCATTCAAGGATTTGAATCATTCTTCGATCCTCATCTCTCCCTGTGGAGTGGCCTTGAAGCTTCTGTGACATCACAGCTGCCAGAGTGTTCCATTTGGAAGGTCCAGGACCTGGAAAGGGGCACAGCAGACACGTCACCTGATGCCAAGGGCCAGTTCTCACTCGCCCTTGGCTCTGCCCGTCAGTGCTGAGCTGTTGCTGCTGCCTGGGCTTTGCCTGCTGCCTGCTCTGGAGCCAATCCCAGCAGGATGTGCGCCACTGCTGCCCCAGTGGAGGTACAGTGCCATTCCAGGGAGGGGGGCAGCCTGCTTGGGCAGGCTGCAGCCAGGTGGCAATGGCTGGTGTGGGACAGCAAGCCCACCGTCAGATTGCGCTGCCTCTTGCAGACTGCCAGAGACACCGTGGAGGAGATGGAAGTGGACGTGGTGCTGGACAGGGAAGAAATGATGGAGGTGGACAGGGAAGAGACAGCTGAGGACATGGACGTCGACGTGGAGGACAAGATCGAGGAGATGGACATTGATGTGGAGGACAAGATCGAGGAGATGGAAGTCGATGGCAAGGTTGAGGAGGAGCCCATGGTCCTTGGTTGAAGATGGAGCTCCAGGAAGAAGAGAGGCAGATGCTTCCCATGGCCAGCCCACAGGCAGAGTGTGTCCCCTGAGGCCAGGCTGGGGCTGGGCTGGATGGCCCCGCTCAGGGACACGGTGCCCGGAGGGGCCCTGGATTGTGGTGGCACAAGCAGCACCCCCGGCCTGCCCTGCACTTGCCGGGGGCCATGCCCGCCCTGCCAGCCCCGTCCCAGCCCCTGGGGCCCAGCTGCCAGCCCTCCTGAGCCACTGGTGGCAGCAGAGTCCAGCTCTGCTCCATCGTTCTTCCAGCACTGATGGAGATGATGGGCAGAGATGTGACCCCTCTGTACATATGTTCAAAAGCTTAGAGGCTTTATGTAAATATGTTTGTAAGTTGGTTAGCCTATAGGCTCCCATGTAAATATGTTTGTAAGTTTGTTAGTCTATAGGCTCCCATGTAAATATGTTTGTAAGTTTGTTAGTCTATAGGCTCCCATGTAAATATATTCTGGACATTGTTAGCCTATAGGCTCCCATGTAAATATGTTCTGTAGATTGTTACTCTATAGGCTCCCATGTAAATATGTTTGTAAGTTTGTTAGTCTATAGGCTCTCATGTAAATATGTTTGTAAGTTTGTTAGTCTATAAGCTCCCATGTAAATATGTTTGTAAGTTTGTTAGCCTATAGGCTCCCATGTAAATATGTTTGTAAGTTTGTTAGCCTATAGGCTCCCATGTAAATATGTTTGTAAGTTTGTTAGTCTATAGGCTCCCATGTAAATATGTTTGTAAGTTTGTTAGTCTATAGGCTCTCATGTAAATATGTTGTGCAGATTGTTAGTCTATAGGCTCCCATGTAAATATGTTCTGTAGATTGTTAGTCTATAGGCCCCCATGTAAATATGTTCTGTAGATTGTTAGTCTATAGGCCCCCATGTAAATATGTTCTGTAGATTGTTAGTCTATAGGCTCCCATGTAAATATGTTCTGTAGATTGTTGTCGTTACAAGGATTGCTATCCTTAATCATGTTCTGTAAATCCACAGTTTTGCCGAGTTTTGGGAAAAAAAAATATTGTTTATTTTTACAATCTCAGTTCACTTTGCAATTCCTTTGGGCACAGGCAGCTTTTGCACAGTTGTGGTTTCCACTTGTTCTGGGTTCCCGGGCCTGGAGGTGCCTGGGTTGCTGGCACGGCCAGCCCGGGGCTGGGGGTCCCTGTGCACAGGGGTCCCACTGACAGCACTCCTGGCACTGGGCACTGCTGCTGTTGCTGGGCTGGGGCAGAGCAGTGTCCCCAGGAGCAGAGCTGTCAGCAGCAGAGAGGGGGCTCTGACAGCAGTGGCCCCTGCAGCAATGCCCCAGAGCAGGCAGGAGCCCCTCAGCCACCCTTGCTGCTGGAGCCACGGGGCCTCCTGGGCCGAGAGCCGGCATCAGGCCACAGGGATGCAAAATCCACCTTCCTGTTCTGAAGGCCACGAGAGCCTTGGCAACTGTGGGACCTGGATCTGGGCTGCTGCAGGGGCTGATGTTTAAGGCTTGCAGCCTCCAAAGGCTCCGGGCTTTGCTTGCCAGCCTGCCTTGCACTGCCCTGTGCCCAGCTTGTTCAAGAGACGAAAGCCAAGCGAGGGGATCCCCACCCTGCCCCCATTGCTGCTGCTGGCCGCACACGGCCACTGGCCCCTGTCCCCCACTCGGGTGACAGCTGGAGGGGCAGGGCAGGCTGTGCTGGGCAGGGGGCGGGGGGCTTTGGGCCCGGTGGGTGCTGATGCTGGGGGCCATGGGCCCATGTCTACCTTTGCCTTCTTCTCTCCTCTCTGGTGTCACTTTCCCCATTTTCTCTGTCTGGGAGCTTGGCTTCTCTCTCTCCTGTCGGCAGCTTCAGCCGCACGTGTGACCCTGCAGGAACTGCCTGAACTGGAGGGAAGTGGGAGAGGACTCTTTGTCAGGAAGTGTAGTGACAGGACAAGGGGCAATGGCACCAAACTGCAAGAGTTGGAATAGATTTGATGATGGGAAGGAGTTCTTTACTGTGAGGGTGGTTGTCCCTGACCCAGGGAGCAGTGCAGAGAGGCTGTGGATGCCCCATGCCCAGGAAGATCCAAGGCCAGGTTGGACAGGGTCCAGAGCAACCTGGTGTGGTGGGAAGTTGATCAAGTAGAAACCAGATGATCCTTAGGGGCGCTTCCAAGCCAAAGCATTCAAGGATTTGAATCATTCTTCGATCCTCATCTCTCCCTGTGGAGTGGCCTTGAAGCTTCTGTGACATCACAGCTGCCAGAGTGTTCCATTTGGAAGGTCCAGGACCTGGAAAGGGGCACAGCAGACACGTCACCTGCTGCCAAGGGCCAGTTCTCACTCGCCCTTGGCTCTGCCCGTCAGTGCTGAGCTGTTGCTGCTGCCTGGGCTTTGCCTGCTGCCTGCTCTGGAGCCAATCCCAGCAGGATGTGCGCCACTGCTGCCCCAGTGGAGGTACAGTGCCATTCCAGGGAGGGGGGCAGCCTGCTTGGGCAGGCTGCAGCCAGGTGGCAATGGCTGGTGTGGGACAGCAAGCCCACCGTCAGATTGCGCTGCCTCTTGCAGACTGCCAGAGACACCGTGGAGGAGATGGAAGTGGACGTGGTGCTGGACAGGGAAGAAATGATGGAGGTGGACAGGGAAGAGACAGCTGAGGACATGGACGTCGACGTGGAGGACAAGATCGAGGAGATGGACATTGATGTGGAGGACAAGATCGAGGAGATGGAAGTCGATGGCAAGGTTGAGGAGGAGCCCATGGTCCTTGGTTGAAGATGGAGCTCCAGGAAGAAGAGAGGCAGATGCTTCCCATGGCCAGCCCACAGGCAGAGTGTGTCCCCTGAGGCCAGGCTGGGGCTGGGCTGGATGGCCCCGCTCAGGGACACGGTGCCCGGAGGGGCCCTGGATTGTGGTGGCACAAGCAGCACCCCCGGCCTGCCCTGCGCTTGCCGGGGGCCATGCCCGCCCTGCCAGCCCCGTCCCAGCCCCTGGGGCCCAGCTGCCAGCCCTCCTGAGCCACTGGTGGCAGCAGAGTCCAGCTCTGCTCCATCGTTCGTACAGGACTGATGGAGATGATGGGCAGAGATGTGACCCCTCTGTACATATGTTCAAAAGCTTAGAGGCTTTCTGTAAATATGTTTGTAAGTTTGTTAGCCTATAGGCTCCCATGTAAATATGTTTGTAAGTTTGTTAGCCTATAGGCTCCCATGTAAATATGTTTGTAAGTTTGTTAGTCTATAGGCTCCCATGTAAATATGTTTGTAAGTTTGTTAGTCTATAGGCTCTCATGTAAATATGTTGTGCAGATTGTTAGTCTATAGGCTCCCATGTAAATATGTTCTGTAGATTGTTAGTCTATAGGCCCCCATGTAAATATTTTCTGTAGATTGTTAGTCTATAGGCCCCCATGTAAATATGTTCTGTAGATTGTTAGTCTATAGGCTCCCATGTAAATATGTTCTGTAGATTGTTGTCGTTACAAGGATTGCTATCCTTAATCATGTTCTGTAAATCCTCAGTTTTGCCGAGTTTTGGGAAAAAAAAATATTGTTTATTTTTACAATCTCAGTTCACTTTGCAATTCCTTTGGGCACAGGCAGCTTTTGCACAGTTGTGGTTTCCACTTGTTCCGGGTTCCCGGGGCTGGAGGTGCCTGGGTTGCTGGCACGGCCAGCCCGGGGCTGGGGGTCCCTGTGCACAGGGGTCCCACTGACAGCACTCCTGGCACTGGGCACTGCTGCTGTTGCTGGGCTGGGGCAGAGCAGTGTCCCCAGGAGCAGAGCTGTCAGCAGCAGAGAGGGGGCTCTGACAGCAGTGGCTCCTGCAGCAATGCCCCAGAGCAGGCAGGAGCCCCTCAGCCACCCTTGCTGCTGGAGCCACGGGGCCTCCTGGGCCGAGAGCCGGCATCAGGCCACAGGGATGCAAAATCCACCTTCCTGTTCTGAAGGCCACGAGAGCCTTGGCAACTGTGGGACCTGGATCTGGGCTGCTGCAGGGGCTGATGTTTAAGGCTTGCAGCCTCCAAAGGCTCCGGGCTTTGCTTGCCAGCCTGCCTTGCACTGCCCTGTGCCCAGCTTGTTCAAGAGACAAAAGCCAAGCGAGGGGATCCCCACCCTGCCCCCATTGCTGCTGCTGGCCGCGCGCGGCCACTGGCCCCTGTCCCCCACTCGGGTGACAGCTGGAGGGGCAGGGCAGGCTGTGCTGGGCAGGGGGCGGGGGGCTTTGGGCCCGGTGGGTGCTGATGCTGGGGGCCATGGGCCCATGTCTACCTTTGCCTTCTTCTCTCCTCTCTGGTGTCACTTTCCCCATTTTCTCTGTCTGGGAGCTTGGCTTCTCTCTCTCCTGTCGGCAGCTTCAGCCGCACGTGTGACCCCGCAGGAACTGCCTGAACTGGAGGGAAGTGGGAGAGAACTCTTTGTCAGGAACTGTAGTGACAGGACAAGGGGCAATGGCACCAAACTGCAAGAGTTGGAATAGATTTGATGATGGGAAGGAGTTCTTTACTGTGAGGGTGGTTGTCCCTGACCCAGGGAGCAGTGCAGAGAGGCTGTGGATGCCCCATGCCCAGGAAGATCCAAGGCCAGGTTGGACAGGGTCCAGAGCAACCTGGTGTGGTGGGAAGTTGATCAAGTAGAAACCAGATGATCCTTAGGGGCGCTTCCAAGCCAAAGCATTCAAGGATTTGAATCATTCTTCGATCCCCATCTCTCCCTGTGGAGTGGCCTTGAAGCTTCTGTGACATCACAGCTGCCAGAGTGTTCCATTTGGAAGGTCCAGGACCTGGAAAGGGGCACAGCAGACACGTCACCTGCTGCCAAGGGCCAGTTCTCACTCGCCCTTGGCTCTGCCCGTCAGTGCTGAGCTGTTGCTGCTGCCTGGGCTTTGCCTGCTGCCTGCTCTGGAGCCAATCCCAGCAGGATGTGCGCCACTGCTGCCCCAGTGGAGGTACAGTGCCATTCCAGGGAGGGGGGCAGCCTGCTTGGGCAGGCTGCAGCCAGGTGGCAATGGCTGGTGTGGGACAGCAAGCCCACCGTGGGATTGTGCTGCCTCTTGCAGACTGCCAGAGACACCGTGGAGGAGATGGAAGTGGACGTGGTGCTGGACAGGGAAGAAATGATGGAGGTGGACAGGGAAGAGACAGCTGAGGACATGGACGTCGACGTGGAGGACAAGATCGAGGAGATGGACATTGATGTGGAGGACAAGATCGAGGAGATGGAAGTCGATGGCAAGGTTGAGAAGGAGCCCATGGTCCTTGGTTGAAGATGGAGCTCCAGGAAGAAGAGAGGCAGATGCTTCCCATGGCCAGCCCACAGGCAGAGTGTGTCCCCTGAGGCCAGGCTGGGGCTGGGTTGGATGGCCCCGCTCAGGGACACGGTGCCCGGAGGGGCCCTGGATTGTGGTGGCACAAGCAGCACCCCCGGCCTGCCCTGCGCTTGCCGGGGGCCATGCCCGCCCTGCCAGCCCCGTCCCAGCCCCTGGGGCCCAGCTGCCAGCCCTCCTGAGCCACTGGTGGCAGCAGAGTCCAGCTCTGCTCCATCGTTCGTCCAGGACTGATGGAGATGATGGGCAGAGATGTGACCCCTCTGTACATATGTTCAAAAGCTTAGAGGCTTTCTGTAAATATGTTTGTAAGTTTGTTAGCCTATAGGCTCCCATGTAAATATGTTTGTAAGTTTGTTAGCCTATAGGCTCCCATGTAAATATGTTTGTAAGTTTGTTAGCCTATAGGCTCCCATGTAAATATGTTCTGTAGATTGTTACTCTATAGGCTCCCATGTAAATATGTTGTGCAGATTGTTAGTCTATAGGCTCCCATGTAAATATGTTCTGTAGATTGTTGTCGTTACAAGGATTGCTATCATTAATCATGTTCTGTAAATCCACAGTTTTGCCAAGTTTTGGGAAAAAAAAATATTGTTTATTTTTACAATCTCAGTTCACTTTGCAATTCCTTTGGGCACAGGCAGCTTTTGCACAGTTGTGGTTTCCACTTGTTCTGGGTTCCCGGGGCTGGAGGTGCCTGGGTTGCTGGCACAGCCAGCCCGGGGCTGGGGGTCCCTGTGCACAGGGGTCCCACTGACAGCACTCCTGGCACTGGGCACTGCTGCTGTTGCTGGGCTGGGGCAGAGCAGTGTCCCCAGGAGCAGAGCTGTCAGCAGCAGAGAGGGGGCTCTGACAGCAGTGGCCCCTGCAGCAATGCCCCAGAGCAGGCAGGAGCCCCTCAGCCACCCTTGCTGCTGGAGCCACGGGGCCTCCTGGGCCGAGAGCCGGCATCAGGCCACAGGGATGCAAAATCCACCTTCCTGTTCTGAAGGCCACGAGAGCCTTGGCAACTGTGGGACCTGGATCTGGGCTGCTGCAGGGGCTGATGTTTAAGGCTTGCAGCCTCCAAAGGCTCCGGGCTTTGCTTGCCAGCCTGCCTTGCACTGCCCTGTGCCCAGCTTGTTCAAGAGACGAAAGCCAAGCGAGGGGATCCCCACCCTGCCCCCATTGCTGCTGCTGGCCGCACACGGCCACTGGCCCCTGTCCCCCACTCGGGTGACAGCTGGAGGGGCAGGGCAGGCTGTGCTGGGCAGGGGGCGGGGGGCTTTGGGCCCGGTGGGTGCTGATGCTGGGGGCCATGGGCCCATGTCTACCTTTGCCTTCTTCTCTCCTCTCTGGTGTCACTTTCCCCATTTTCTCTGTCTGGGAGCTTGGCTTCTCTCTCTCCTGTCGGCAGCTTCAGCCGCACGTGTGACCCTGCAGGAACTGCCTGAACTGGAGGGAAGTGGGAGAGGACTCTTTGTCAGGAAGTGTAGTGACAGGACAAGGGGCAATGGCACCAAACTGCAAGAGTTGGAATAGATTTGATGATGGGAAGGAGTTCTTTACTGTGAGGGTGGTTGTCCCTGACCCAGGGAGCAGTGCAGAGAGGCTGTGGATGCCCCATGCCCAGGAAGATCCAAGGCCAGGTTGGACAGGGTCCAGAGCAACCTGGTGTGGTGGGAAGTTGATCAAGTAGAAACCAGATGATCCTTAGGGGCGCTTCCAAGCCAAAGCATTCAAGGATTTGAATCATTCTTCGATCCTCATCTCTCCCTGTGGAGTGGCCTTGAAGCTTCTGTGACATCACAGCTGCCAGAGTGTTCCATTTGGAAGGTCCAGGACCTGGAAAGGGGCACAGCAGACACGTCACCTGCTGCCAAGGGCCAGTTCTCACTCGCCCTTGGCTCTGCCCGTCAGTGCTGAGCTGTTGCTGCTGCCTGGGCTTTGCCTGCTGCCTGCTCTGGAGCCAATCCCAGCAGGATGTGCGCCACTGCTGCCCCAGTGGAGGTACAGTGCCATTCCAGGGAGGGGGGCAGCCTGCTTGGGCAGGCTGCAGCCAGGTGGCAATGGCTGGTGTGGGACAGCAAGCCCACCATCAGATTGCGCTGCCTCTTGCAGACTGCCAGAGACACGGTGGAGGAGATGGAAGTGGACGTGGTGCTGGACAGGGAAGAAATGATGGAGGTGGACAGGGAAGAGACAGCTGAGGACATGGACGTCGACGTGGAGGACAAGATCGAGGAGATGGACATTGATGTGGAGGACAAGATCGAGGAGATGGAAGTCGATGGCAAGGTTGAGGAGGAGCCCATGGTGCTTGGTTGAAGATGGAGCTCCAGGAAGAAGAGAGGCAGATGCTTCCCATGGCCAGCCCACAGGCAGAGTGTGTCCCCTGAGGCCAGGCTGGGGCTGGGCTGGATGGCCCCGCTCAGGGACACGGTGCCCGGAGGGGCCCTGGATTGTGGTGGCACAAGCAGCACCCCCGGCCTGCCCTGCGCTTGCCGGGGGCCATGCCCGCCCTGCCAGCCCCGTCCCAGCCCCTGGGGCCCAGCTGCCAGCCCTCCTGAGCCACTGGTGGCAGCAGAGTCCAGCTCTGCTCCATCGTTCGTACAGGACTGATGGAGATGATGGGCAGAGATGTGACCCCTCTGTACATATGTTCAAAAGCTTAGAGGCTTTCTGTAAATATGTTTGTAAGTTTGTTAGCCTATAGGCTCCCATGTAAATATGTTTGTAAGTTTGTTAGCCTATAGGCTCCCATGTAAATATGTTTGTAAGTTTGTTAGTCTATAGGCTCCCATGTAAATATGTTTGTAAGTTTGTTAGTCTATAGGCTCTCATGTAAATATGTTGTGCAGATTGTTAGTCTATAGGCTCCCATGTAAATATGTTCTGTAGATTGTTAGTCTATAGGCCCCCATGTAAATATTTTCTGTAGATTGTTAGTCTATAGGCCCCCATGTAAATATGTTGTGCAGATTGTTAGTCTATAGGCTCCCATGTAAATATGTTCTGTAGATTGTTGTCGTTACAAGGATTGCTATCATTAATCATGTTCTGTAAATCCACAGTTTTGCCAAGTTTTGGGAAATAAAAATATTGTTTATTTTTACAATCTCAGTTCACTTTGCAATTCCTTTGGGCACAGGCAGCTTTTGCACAGTTGTGGTTTCCACTTGTTCTGGGTTCCCGGGGCTGGAGGTGCCTGGGTTGCTGGCACAGCCAGCCCGGGGCTGGGGGTCCCTGTGCACAGGGGTCCCACTGACAGCACTCCTGGCACTGGGCACTGCTGCTGTTGCTGGGCTGGGGCAGAGCAGTGTCCCCAGGAGCAGAGCTGTCAGCAGCAGAGAGGGGGCTCTGACAGCAGTGGCCCCTGCAGCAATGCCCCAGAGCAGGCAGGAGCCCCTCAGCCACCCTTGCTGCTGGAGCCACGGGGCCTCCTGGGCCGAGAGCCGGCATCAGGCCACAGGGATGCAAAATCCACCTTCCTGTTCTGAAGGCCACGAGAGCCTTGGCAACTGTGGGACCTGGATCTGGGCTGCTGCAGGGGCTGATGTTTAAGGCTTGCAGCCTCCAAAGGCTCCGGGCTTTGCTTGCCAGCCTGCCTTGCACTGCCCTGTGCCCAGCTTGTTCAAGAGACGAAAGCCAAGCGAGGGGATCCCCACCCTGCCCCCATTGCTGCTGCTGGCCGCACACGGCCACTGGCCCCTGTCCCCCACTCGGGTGACAGCTGGAGGGGCAGGGCAGGCTGTGCTGGGCAGGGGGCGGGGGGCTTTGGGCCCGGTGGGTGCTGATGCTGGGGGCCATGGGCCCATGTCTACCTTTGCCTTCTTCTCTCCTCTCTGGTGTCACTTTCCCCATTTTCTCTGTCTGGGAGCTTGGCTTCTCTCTCTCCTGTCGGCAGCTTCAGCCGCACGTGTGACCCTGCAGGAACTGCCTGAACTGGAGGGAAGTGGGGAGGACTCTTTGTCAGGAACTGTAGTGACAGGACAAGGGGCAATGGCACCAAACTGCAAGAGTTGGAATAGATTTGATGATGGGAAGGAGTTCTTTACTGTGAGGGTGGCTGTCCCTGACCCAGGGAGCAGTGCAGAGAGGCTGTGGATGCCCCATGCCCAGGAAGATCCAAGGCCAGGTTGGACAGGGTCCAGAGCAACCTGGTGTGGTGGGAAGTTGATCAAGTAGAAACCAGATGATCCTTAGGGGCGCTTCCAAGCCAAAGCATTCAAGGATTTGAATCATTCTTCGATCCTCATCTCTCCCTGTGGAGTGGCCTTGAAGCTTCTGTGACATCACAGCTGCCAGAGTGTTCCATTTGGAAGGTCCAGGACCTGGAAAGGGGCACAGCAGACACGTCACCTGCTGCCAAGGGCCAGTTCTCACTCGCCCTTGGCTCTGCCCGTCAGTGCTGAGCTGTTGCTGCTGCCTGGGCTTTGCCTGCTGCCTGCTCTGGAGCCAATCCCAGCAGGATGTGCGCCACTGCTGCCCCAGTGGAGGTACAGTGCCATTCCAGGGAGGGGGGCAGCCTGCTTGGGCAGGCTGCAGCCAGGTGGCAATGGCTGGTGTGGGACAGCAAGCCCACCGTCAGATTGCGCTGCCTCTTGCAGACTGCCAGAGACACGGTGGAGGAGATGGAAGTGGACGTGGTGCTGGACAGGGAAGAAATGATGGAGGTGGACAGGGAAGAGACAGCTGAGGACATGGACGTCGACGTGGAGGACAAGATCGAGGAGATGGACATTGATGTGGAGGACAAGATCGAGGAGATGGAAGTCGATGGCAAGGTTGAGGAGGAGCCCATGGTCCTTGGTTGAAGATGGAGCTCCAGGAAGAAGAGAGGCAGATGCTTCCCATGGCCAGCCCACAGGCAGAGTGTGTCCCCTGAGGCCAGGCTGGGGCTGGGCTGGATGGCCCCGCTCAGGGACACGGTGCCCGGAGGGGCCCTGGATTGTGGTGGCACAAGCAGCACCCCCGGCCTGCCCTGCGCTTGCCGGGGGCCATGCCCGCCCTGCCAGCCCCGTCCCAGCCCCTGGGGCCCAGCTGCCAGCCCTCCTGAGCCACTGGTGGCAGCAGAGTCCAGCTCTGCTCCATCGTTCGTACAGGACTGATGGAGATGATGGGCAGAGATGTGACCCCTCTGTACATATGTTCAAAAGCTTAGAGGCTTTCTGTAAATATGTTTGTAAGTTTGTTAGCCTATAGGCTCCCATGTAAATATGTTTGTAAGTTTGTTAGCCTATAGGCTCCCATGTAAATATGTTTGTAAGTTTGTTAGTCTATAGGCTCCCATGTAAATATGTTTGTAAGTTTGTTAGTCTATAGGCTCTCATGTAAATATGTTGTGCAGATTGTTAGTCTATAGGCTCCCATGTAAATATGTTCTGTAGATTGTTAGTCTATAGGCCCCCATGTAAATATTTTCTGTAGATTGTTAGTCTATAGGCCCCCATGTAAATATGTTCTGTAGATTGTTAGTCTATAGGCTCCCATGTAAATATGTTCTGTAGATTGTTGTCGTTACAAGGATTGCTATCCTTAATCATGTTCTGTAAATCCTCAGTTTTGCCGAGTTTTGGGAAAAAAAAATATTGTTTATTTTTACAATCTCAGTTCACTTTGCAATTCCTTTGGGCACAGGCAGCTTTTGCACAGTTGTGGTTTCCACTTGTTCCGGGTTCCCGGGGCTGGAGGTGCCTGGGTTGCTGGCACGGCCAGCCCGGGGCTGGGGGTCCCTGTGCACAGGGGTCCCACTGACAGCACTCCTGGCACTGGGCACTGCTGCTGTTGCTGGGCTGGGGCAGAGCAGTGTCCCCAGGAGCAGAGCTGTCAGCAGCAGAGAGGGGGCTCTGACAGCAGTGGCTCCTGCAGCAATGCCCCAGAGCAGGCAGGAGCCCCTCAGCCACCCTTGCTGCTGGAGCCACGGGGCCTCCTGGGCCGAGAGCCGGCATCAGGCCACAGGGATGCAAAATCCACCTTCCTGTTCTGAAGGCCACGAGAGCCTTGGCAACTGTGGGACCTGGATCTGGGCTGCTGCAGGGGCTGATGTTTAAGGCTTGCAGCCTCCAAAGGCTCCGGGCTTTGCTTGCCAGCCTGCCTTGCACTGCCCTGTGCCCAGCTTGTTCAAGAGACAAAAGCCAAGCGAGGGGATCCCCACCCTGCCCCCATTGCTGCTGCTGGCCGCGCGCGGCCACTGGCCCCTGTCCCCCACTCGGGTGACAGCTGGAGGGGCAGGGCAGGCTGTGCTGGGCAGGGGGCGGGGGGCTTTGGGCCCGGTGGGTGCTGATGCTGGGGGCCATGGGCCCATGTCTACCTTTGCCTTCTTCTCTCCTCTCTGGTGTCACTTTCCCCATTTTCTCTGTCTGGGAGCTTGGCTTCTCTCTCTCCTGTCGGCAGCTTCAGCCGCACGTGTGACCCTGCAGGAACTGCCTGAACTGGAGGGAAGTGGGAGAGAACTCTTTGTCAGGAACTGTAGTGACAGGACAAGGGGCAATGGCACCAAACTGCAAGAGTTGGAATAGATTTGATGATGGGAAGGAGTTCTTTACTGTGAGGGTGGTTGTCCCTGACCCAGGGAGCAGTGCAGAGAGGCTGTGGATGCCCCATGCCCAGGAAGATCCAAGGCCAGGTTGGACAGGGTCCAGAGCAACCTGGTGTGGTGGGAAGTTGATCAAGTAGAAACCAGATGATCCTTAGGGGCGCTTCCAAGCCAAAGCATTCAAGGATTTGAATCATTCTTCGATCCCCATCTCTCCCTGTGGAGTGGCCTTGAAGCTTCTGTGACATCACAGCTGCCAGAGTGTTCCATTTGGAAGGTCCAGGACCTGGAAAGGGGCACAGCAGACACGTCACCTGCTGCCAAGGGCCAGTTCTCACTCGCCCTTGGCTCTGCCCGTCAGTGCTGAGCTGTTGCTGCTGCCTGGGCTTTGCCTGCTGCCTGCTCTGGAGCCAATCCCAGCAGGATGTGCGCCACTGCTGCCCCAGTGGAGGTACAGTGCCATTCCAGGGAGGGGGGCAGCCTGCTTGGGCAGGCTGCAGCCAGGTGGCAATGGCTGGTGTGGGACAGCAAGCCCACCGTGGGATTGTGCTGCCTCTTGCAGACTGCCAGAGACACCGTGGAGGAGATGGAAGTGGACGTGGTGCTGGACAGGGAAGAAATGATGGAGGTGGACAGGGAAGAGACAGCTGAGGACATGGACGTCGACGTGGAGGACAAGATCGAGGAGATGGACATTGATGTGGAGGACAAGATCGAGGAGATGGAAGTCGATGGCAAGGTTGAGGAGGAGCCCATGGTCCTTGGTTGAAGATGGAGCTCCAGGAAGAAGAGAGGCAGATGCTTCCCATGGCCAGCCCACAGGCAGAGTGTGTCCCCTGAGGCCAGGCTGGGGCTGGGTTGGATGGCCCCGCTCAGGGACACGGTGCCCGGAGGGGCCCTGGATTGTGGTGGCACAAGCAGCACCCCCGGCCTGCCCTGCGCTTGCCGGGGGCCATGCCCGCCCTGCCAGCCCCGTCCCAGCCCCTGGGGCCCAGCTGCCAGCCCTCCTGAGCCACTGGTGGCAGCAGAGTCCAGCTCTGCTCCATCGTTCGTCCAGGACTGATGGAGATGATGGGCAGAGATGTGACCCCTCTGTACATATGTTCAAAAGCTTAGAGGCTTTCTGTAAATATGTTTGTAAGTTGGTTAGCCTATAGGCTCCCATGTAAATATGTTTGTAAGTTTGTTAGCCTATAGGCTCCCATGTAAATATGTTTGTAAGTTTGTTAGCCTATAGGCTCCCATGTAAATATGTTCTGTAGATTGTTACTCTATAGGCTCCCATGTAAATATGTTGTGCAGATTGTTAGTCTATAGGCTCCCATGTAAATATGTTCTGTAGATTGTTGTCGTTACAAGGATTGCTATCATTAATCATGTTCTGTAAATCCACAGTTTTGCCAAGTTTTGGGAAAAAAAAATATTGTTTATTTTTACAATCTCAGTTCACTTTGCAATTCCTTTGGGCACAGGCAGCTTTTGCACAGTTGTGGTTTCCACTTGTTCTGGGTTCCCGGGGCTGGAGGTGCCTGGGTTGCTGGCACGGCCAGCCCGGGGCTGGGGGTCCCTGTGCACAGGGGTCCCACTGACAGCACTCCTGGCACTGGGCACTGCTGCTGTTGCTGGGCTGGGGCAGAGCAGTGTCCCCAGGAGCAGAGCTGTCAGCAGCAGAGAGGGGGCTCTGACAGCAGTGGCCCCTGCAGCAATGCCCCAGAGCAGGCAGGAGCCCCTCAGCCACCCTTGCTGCTGGAGCCACGGGGCCTCCTGGGCCGAGAGCCGGCATCAGGCCACAGGGATGCAAAATCCACCTTCCTGTTCTGAAGGCCACGAGAGCCTTGGCAACTGTGGGACCTGGATCTGGGCTGCTGCAGGGGCTGATGTTTAAGGCTTGCAGCCTCCAAAGGCTCCGGGCTTTGCTTGCTAGCCTGCCTTGCACTGCCCTGTGCCCAGCTTGTTCAAGAGACAAAAGCCAAGCGAGGGGATCCCCACCCTGCCCCCATTGCTGCTGCTGGCCGCACACGGCCACTGGCCCCTGTCCCCCACTCGGGTGACAGCTGGAGGGGCAGGGCAGGCTGTGCTGGGCAGGGGGCGGGGGGCTTTGGGCCCGGTGGGTGCTGATGCTGGGGGCCATGGGCCCATGTCTACCTTTGCCTTCTTCTCTCCTCTCTGGTGTCACTTTCCCCATTTTCTCTGTCTGGGAGCTTGGCTTCTCTCTCTCCTGTCGGCAGCTTCAGCCGCACGTGTGACCCTGCAGGAACTGCCTGAACTGGAGGGAAGTGGGAGAGAACTCTTTGTCAGGAACTGTAGTGACAGGACAAGGGGCAATGGCACCAAACTGCAAGAGTTGGAATAGATTTGATGATGGGAAGGAGTTCTTTACTGTGAGGGTGGTTGTCCCTGACCCAGGGAGCAGTGCAGAGAGGCTGTGGATGCCCCATGCCCAGAAAGATCCAAGGCCAGGTTGGACAGGGTCCAGAGCAACCTGGTGTGGTGGGAAGTTGATCAAGTAGAAACCAGATGATCCTTAGGGGCGCTTCCAAGCCAAAGCATTCAAGGATTTGAATCATTCTTCGATCCTCATCTCTCCCTGTGGAGTGGCCTTGAAGCTTCTGTGACATCACAGCTGCCAGAGTGTTCCATTTGGAAGGTCCAGGACCTGGAAAGGGGCACAGCAGACACGTCACCTGCTGCCAAGGGCCAGTTCTCACTCGCCCTTGGCTCTGCCCGTCAGTGCTGAGCTGTTGCTGCTGCCTGGGCTTTGCCTGCTGCCTGCTCTGGAGCCAATCCCAGCAGGATGTGCGCCACTGCTGCCCCAGTGGAGGTACAGTGCCATTCCAGGGAGGGGGGCAGCCTGCTTGGGCAGGCTGCAGCCAGGTGGCAATGGCTGGTGTGGGACAGCAAGCCCACCGTGGGATTGTGCTGCCTCTTGCAGACTGCCAGAGACACGGTGGAGGAGATGGAAGTGGACGTGGTGCTGGACAGGGAAGAAATGATGGAGGTGGACAGGGAAGAGACAGCTGAGGACATGGACGTCGACGTGGAGGACAAGATCGAGGAGATGGACATTGATGTGGAGGACAAGATCGAGGAGATGGAAGTCGATGGCAAGGTTGAGGAGGAGCCCATGGTCCTTGGTTGAAGATGGAGCTCCAGGAAGAAGAGAGGCAGATGCTTCCCATGGCCAGCCCACAGGCAGAGTGTGTCCCCTGAGGCCAGGCTGGGGCTGGGCTGGATGGCCCCGCTCAGGGACACGGTGCCCGGAGGGGCCCTGGATTGTGGTGGCACAAGCAGCACCCCCGGCCTGCCCTGCGCTTGCCGGGGGCCATGCCCGCCCTGCCAGCCCCGTCCCAGCCCCTGGGGCCCAGCTGCCAGCCCTCCTGAGCCACTGGTGGCAGCAGAGTCCAGCTCTGCTCCATCGTTCGTCCAGGACTGACGGAGATGATGGGCAGAGATGTGACCCCTCTGTACATATGTTCAAAAGCTTAGAGGCTTTCTGTAAATATGTTTGTAAGTTTGTTAGCCTATAGGCTCCCATGTAAATATGTTTGTAAGTTTGTTAGCCTATAGGCTCCCATGTAAATATGTTTGTAAGTTTGTTAGTCTATAGGCTCCCATGTAAATATGTTTGTAAGTTTGTTAGTCTATAGGCTCTCATGTAAATATGTTGTGCAGATTGTTAGTCTATAGGCTCCCATGTAAATATGTTCTGTAGAATGTTAGTCTATAGGCCCCCATGTAAATATGTTCTGTAGATTGTTACTCTATAGGCCCCCATGTAAATATGTTCTGTAGATTGTTAGTCTATAGGCTCCCATGTAAATATGTTCTGTAGATTGTTAGTCTATAGGCTCCCATGTAAATATGTTCTGCAGATTGTTGTCGTTACAAGGATTGCTATCATTAATCATGTTCTGTAAATCCACAGTTTTGCCGAGTTTTGGGAAAAAAAAATATTGTTTATTTTTACAATCTCAGTTCACTTTGCAATTCCTTTGGGCACAAGCAGCTTTTGCACAGTTGTGGTTTCCACTTGTTCTGGGTTCCCGGGGCTGGAGGTGCCTGGGTTGCTGGCACGGCCAGCCCGGGGCTGGGGGTCCCTGTGCACAGGGGTCCCACTGACAGCACTCCTGGCACTGGGCACTGCTGCTGTTGCTGGGCTGGGGCAGAGCAGTGTCCCCAGGAGCAGAGCTGTCAGCAGCAGAGAGGGGGCTCTGACAGCAGTGGCCCCTGCAGCAATGCCCCAGAGCAGGCAGGAGCCCCTCAGCCACCCTTGCTGCTGGAGCCACGGGGCCTCCTGGGCCGAGAGCCGGCATCAGGCCACAGGGATGCAAAATCCACCTTCCTGTTCTGAAGGCCACGAGAGCCTTGGCAACTGTGGGGCCTGGATCTGGGCTGCTGCAGGGGCTGATGTTTAAGGCTTGCAGCCTCCAAAGGCTCCGGGCTTTGCTTGCCAGCCTGCCTTGCACTGCCCTGTGCCCAGCTTGTTCAAGAGACAAAAGCCAAGCGAGGGGATCCTCACCCTGCCCCCATTGCTGCTGCTGGCCGCGCGTGGCCACTGGCCCCTGTCCCCCACTCGGGTGACAGCTGGAGGGGCAGGGCAGGCTGTGCTGGGCAGGGGGCGGGGGGCTTTGGGCCCGGTGGGTGCTGATGCTGGGGGCCATGGGCCCATGTCTACCTTTGCCTTCTTCTCTCCTCTCTGGTGTCACTTTCCCCATTTTCTCTGTCTGGGAGCTTGGCTTCTCTCTCTCCTGTCGGCAGCTTCAGCCGCACGTGTGACCCCGCAGGAACTGCCTGAACTGGAGGGAAGTGGGAGAGAACTCTTTGTCAGGAACTGTAGTGACAGGACAAGGGGCAATGGCACCAAACTGCAAGAGTTGGAATAGATTTGATGATGGGAAGGAGTTCTTTACTGTGAGGGTGGTTGTCCCTGACCCAGGGAGCAGTGCAGAGAGGCTGTGGATGCCCCATGCCCAGGAAGATCCAAGGCCAGGTTGGACAGGGTCCAGAGCAACCTGGTGTGGTGGGAAGTTGATCAAGTAGAAACCAGATGATCCTTAGGGGCGCTTCCAAGCCAAAGCATTCAAGGATTTGAATCATTCTTCGATCCTCATCTCTCCCTGTGGAGTGGCCTTGAAGCTTCTGTGACATCACAGCTGCCAGAGTGTTCCATTTGGAAGGTCCAGGACCTGGAAAGGGGCACAGCAGACACGTCACCTGCTGCCAAGGGCCAGTTCTCACTCGCCCTTGGCTCTGCCCGTCAGTGCTGAGCTGTTGCTGCTGCCTGGGCTTTGCCTGCTGCCTGCTCTGGAGCCAATCCCAGCAGGATGTGCGCCACTGCTGCCCCAGTGGAGGTACAGTGCCATTCCAGGGAGGGGGGCAGCCTGCTTGGGCAGGCTGCAGCCAGGTGGCAATGGCTGGTGTGGGACAGCAAGCCCACCGTCAGATTGCGCTGCCTCTTGCAGACTGCCAGAGACACCGTGGAGGAGATGGAAGTGGACGTGGTGCTGGACAGGGAAGAAATGATGGAGGTGGACAGGGAAGAGACAGCTGAGGACATGGACGTCGACGTGGAGGACAAGATCGAGGAGATGGACATTGATGTGGAGGACAAGATCGAGGAGATGGAAGTCGATGGCAAGGTTGAGGAGGAGCCCATGGTCCTTGGTTGAAGATGGAGCTCCAGGAAGAAGAGAGGCAGATGCTTCCCATGGCCAGCCCACAGGCAGAGTGTGTCCCCTGAGGCCAGGCTGGGGCTGGGCTGGATGGCCCCGCTCAGGGACACGGTGCCCGGAGGGGCCCTGGATTGTGGTGGCACAAGCAGCACCCCCGGCCTGCCCTGCGCTTGCCGGGGGCCATGCCCGCCCTGCCAGCCCCGTCCCAGCCCCTGGGGCCCAGCTGCCAGCCCTCCTGAGCCACTGGTGGCAGCAGAGTCCAGCTCTGCTCCATCGTCCGTCCAGGACTGATGGAGATGATGGGCAGAGATGTGACCCCTCTGTACATATGTTCAAAAGCTTAGAGGCTTTCTGTAAATATGTTTGTAAGTTTGTTAGCCTATAGGCTCCCATGTAAATATGTTTGTAAGTTTGTTAGCCTATAGGCTCCCATGTAAATATGTTTGTAAGTTTGTTAGTCTATAGGCTCCCATGTAAATATGTTTGTAAGTTTGTTAGTCTATAGGCTCCCATGTAAATATGTTTGTAAGTTTGTTAGTCTATAGGCTCTCATGTAAATATGTTGTGCAGATTGTTAGTCTATAGGCTCCCATGTAAATATGTTCTGTAGATTGTTAGTCTATAGGCTCCCATGTAAATATGTTCTGTAGATTGTTAGTCTATAGGCTCCCATGTAAATATGTTCTGTAGATTGTTGTCGTTACAAGGATTGCTATCATTATTCATGTTCTGTAAATCCACAGTTTTGCCGAGTTTTGGGAAAAAAAAATATTGTTTATTTTTACAATCTCAGTTCACTTTGCAATTCCTTTGGGCACAGGCAGCTTTTGCACAGTTGTGGTTTCCACTTGTTCTGGGTTCCCAGGGCTGGAGGTGCCTGGGTTGCTGGCACGGCCAGCCCGGGGCTGGGGGTCCCTGTGCACAGGGGTCCCACTGACAGCACTCCTGGCACTGGGCACTGCTGCTGTTGCTGGGCTGGGGCAGAGCAGTGTCCCCAGGAGCAGAGCTGTCAGCAGCAGAGAGGGGGCTCTGACAGCAGTGGCCCCTGCAGCAATGCCCCAGAGCAGGCAGGAGCCCCTCAGCCACCCTTGCTGCTGGAGCCACGGGGCCTCCTGGGCCGAGAGCCGGCATCAGGCCACAGGGATGCAAAATCCACCTTCCTGTTCTGAAGGCCACGAGAGCCTTGGCAACTGTGGGACCTGGATCTGGGCTGCTGCAGGGGCTGATGTTTAAGGCTTGCAGCCTCCAAAGGCTCCGGGCTTTGCTTGCCAGCCTGCCTTGCACTGCCCTGTGCCCAGCTTGTTCAAGAGACAAAAGCCAAGCGAGGGGATCCCCACCCTGCCCCCATTGCTGCTGCTGGCCGCACACGGCCACTGGCCCCTGTCCCCCACTCGGGTGACAGCTGGAGGGGCAGGGCAGGCTGTGCTGGGCAGGGGGCGGGGGGCTTTGGGCCCGGTGGGTGCTGATGCTGGGGGCCATGGGCCCATGTCTACCTTTGCCTTCTTCTCTCCTCTCTGGTGTCACTTTCCCCATTTTCTCTGTCTGGGAGCTTGGCTTCTCTCTCTCCTGTCGGCAGCTTCAGCCGCACGTGTGACCCTGCAGGAACTGCCTGAACTGGAGGGAAGTGGGAGAGGACTCTTTGTCAGGAACTGTAGTGACAGGACAAGGGGCAATGGCACCAAACTGCAAGAGTTGGAATAGATTTGATGATGGGAAGGAGTTCTTTACTGTGAGGGTGGTTGTCCCTGACCCAGGGAGCAGTGCAGAGAGGCTGTGGATGCCCCATGCCCAGGAAGATCCAAGGCCAGGTTGGACAGGGTCCAGAGCAACCTGGTGTGGTGGGAAGTTGATCAAGTAGAAACCAGATGATCCTTAGGGGCGCTTCCAAGCCAAAGCATTCAAGGATTTGAATCATTCTTCGATCCTCATCTCTCCCTGTGGAGTGGCCTTGAAGCTTCTGTGACATCACAGCTGCCAGAGTGTTCCATTTGGAAGGTCCAGGACCTGGAAAGGGGCACAGCAGACACGTCACCTGCTGCCAAGGGCCAGTTCTCACTCGCCCTTGGCTCTGCCCGTCAGTGCTGAGCTGTTGCTGCTGCCTGGGCTTTGCCTGCTGCCTGCTCTGGAGCCAATCCCAGCAGGATGTGCGCCACTGCTGCCCCAGTGGAGGTACAGTGCCATTCCAGGGAGGGGGGCAGCCTGCTAGGGCAGGCTGCAGCCAGGTGGCAATGGCTGGTGTGGGACAGCAAGCCCACCGTGGGATTGTGCTGCCTCTTGCAGACTGCCAGAGACACGGTGGAGGAGATGGAAGTGGACGTGGTGCTGGACAGGGAAGAAATGATGGAGGTGGACAGGGAAGAGACAGCTGAGGACATGGACGTCGACGTGGAGGACAAGATCGAGGAGATGGACATTGATGTGGAGGACAAGATCGAGGAGATGGAAGTCGATGGCAAGGTTGAGGAGGAGCCCATGGTGCTTGGTTGAAGATGGAGCTCCAGGAAGAAGAGAGGCAGATGCTTCCCATGGCCAGCCCACAGGCAGAGTGTGTCCCCTGAGGCCAGGCTGGGGCTGGGCTGGATGGCCCCGCTCAGGGACACGGTGCCCGGAGGGGCCCTGGATTGTGGTGGCACAAGCAGCACCCCCGGCCTGCCCTGCGCTTGCCGGGGGCCATGCCCGCCCTGCCAGCCCCGTCCCAGCCCCTGGGGCCCAGCTGCCAGCCCTCCTGAGCCACTGGTGGCAGCAGAGTCCAGCTCTGCTCCATCGTCCGTCCAGGACTGATGGAGATGATGGGCAGAGATGTGACCCCTCTGTACATATGTTCAAAAGCTTAGAGGCTTTCTGTAAATATGTTTGTAAGTTTGTTAGCCTATAGGCTCCCATGTAAATATGTTTGTAAGTTTGTTAGCCTATAGGCTCCCATGTAAATATGTTTGTAAGTTTGTTAGTCTATAGGCTCTCATGTAAATATGTTGTGCAGATTGTTAGTCTATAGGCTCTCATGTAAATATGTTCTGTAGATTGTTAGTCTATAGGCCCCCATGTAAATATGTTCTGTAGATTGTTAGTCTATAGGCTCCCATGTAAATATGTTCTGTAGATTGTTGTCGTTACAAGGATTGCTATCATTATTCATGTTCTGTAAATCCACAGTTTTGCCGAGTTTTGGGAAAAAAAAATATTGTTTATTTTTACAATCTCAGTTCACTTTGCAATTCCTTTGGGCACAGGCAGCTTTTGCACAGTTGTGGTTTCCACTTGTTCTGGGTTCCCAGGGCTGGAGGTGCCTGGGTTGCTGGCACGGCCAGCCCGGGGCTGGGGGTCCCTGTGCACAGGGGTCCCACTGACAGCACTCCTGGCACTGGGCACTGCTGCTGTTGCTGGGCTGCGGCAGAGCAGTGTCCCCAGGAGCAGAGCTGTCAGCAGCAGAGAGGGGGCTCTGACAGCAGTGGCCCCTGCAGCAATGCCCCAGAGCAGGCAGGAGCCCCTCAGCCACCCTTGCTGCTGGAGCCACGGGGCCTCCTGGGCCGAGAGCCGGCATCAGGCCACAGGGATGCAAAATCCACCTTCCTGTTCTGAAGGCCACGAGAGCCTTGGCAACTGTGGGACCTGGATCTGGGCTGCTGCAGGGGCTGATGTTTAAGGCTTGCAGCCTCCAAAGGCTCCGGGCTTTGCTTGCCAGCCTGCCTTGCACTGCCCTGTGCCCAGCTTGTTCAAGAGACAAAAGCCAAGCGAGGGGATCCTCACCCTGCCCCCATTGCTGCTGCTGGCCGCACACGGCCACTGGCCCCTGTCCCCCACTCGGGTGACAGCTGGAGGGGCAGGGCAGGCTGTGCTGGGCAGGGGGCGGGGGGCTTTGGGCCCGGTGGGTGCTGATGCTGGGGGCCATGGGCCCATGTCTACCTTTGCCTTCTTCTCTCCTCTCTGGTGTCACTTTCCCCATTTTCTCTGTCTGGGAGCTTGGCTTCTCTCTCTCCTGTCGGCAGCTTCAGCCGCACGTGTGACCCCGCAGGAACTGCCTGAACTGGAGGGAAGTGGGAGAGAACTCTTTGTCAGGAACTGTAGTGACAGGACAAGGGGCAATGGCACCAAACTGCAAGAGTTGGAATAGATTTGATGATGGGAAGGAGTTCTTTACTGTGAGGGTGGTTGTCCCTGACCCAGGGAGCAGTGCAGAGAGGCTGTGGATGCCCCATGCCCAGGAAGATCCAAGGCCAGGTTGGACAGGGTCCAGAGCAACCTGGTGTGGTGGGAAGTTGATCAAGTAGAAACCAGATGATCCTTAGGGGCGCTTCCAAGCCAAAGCATTCAAGGATTTGAATCATTCTTCGATCCTCATCTCTCCCTGTGGAGTGGCCTTGAAGCTTCTGTGACATCACAGCTGCCAGAGTGTTCCATTTGGAAGGTCCAGGACCTGGAAAGGGGCACAGCAGACACGTCACCTGCTGCCAAGGGCCAGTTCTCACTCGCCCTTGGCTCTGCCCGTCAGTGCTGAGCTGTTGCTGCTGCCTGGGCTTTGCCTGCTGCCTGCTCTGGAGCCAATCCCAGCAGGATGTGCGCCACTGCTGCCCCAGTGGAGGTACAGTGCCATTCCAGGGAGGGGGGCAGCCTGCTTGGGCAGGCTGCAGCCAGGTGGCAATGGCTGGTGTGGGACAGCAAGCCCACCGTCAGATTGCGCTGCCTCTTGCAGACTGCCAGAGACACCGTGGAGGAGATGGAAGTGGACGTGGTGCTGGACAGGGAAGAAATGATGGAGGTGGACAGGGAAGAGACAGCTGAGGACATGGACGTCGACGTGGAGGACAAGATCGAGGAGATGGACATTGATGTGGAGGACAAGATCGAGGAGATGGAAGTCGATGGCAAGGTTGAGGAGGAGCCCATGGTCCTTGGTTGAAGATGGAGCTCCAGGAAGAAGAGAGGCAGATGCTTCCCATGGCCAGCCCACAGGCAGAGTGTGTCCCCTGAGGCCAGGCTGGGGCTGGGCTGGATGGCCCCGCTCAGGGACACGGTGCCCGGAGGGGCCCTGGATTGTGGTGGCACAAGCAGCACCCCCGGCCTGCCCTGCGCTTGCCGGGGGCCATGCCCGCCCTGCCAGCCCCGTCCCAGCCCCTGGGGCCCAGCTGCCAGCCCTCCTGAGCCACTGGTGGCAGCAGAGTCCAGCTCTGCTCCATCGTCCGTCCAGGACTGATGGAGATGATGGGCAGAGATGTGACCCCTCTGTACATATGTTCAAAAGCTTAGAGGCTTTCTGTAAATATGTTTGTAAGTTTGTTAGCCTATAGGCTCCCATGTAAATATGTTTGTAAGTTTGTTAGCCTATAGGCTCCCATGTAAATATGTTTGTAAGTTTGTTAGTCTATAGGCTCCCATGTAAATATGTTTGTAAGTTTGTTAGTCTATAGGCTCTCATGTAAATATGTTGTGCAGATTGTTAGTCTATAGGCTCCCATGTAAATATGTTCTGTAGATTGTTAGTCTATAGGCCCCCATGTAAATATGTTCTGTAGATTGTTAGTCTATAGGCTCCCATGTAAATATGTTTGTAAGTTTGTTAGTCTATAAGCTCCCATGTAAATATGTTTTTAAGTTTGTTAGCCTATAGGCTCCCATGTAAATATGTTTGTAAGTTTGTTAGCCTATAGGCTCCCATGTAAATATGTTTGTAAGTTTGTTAGTCTATAGGCTCCCATGTAAATATGTTTGTAAGTTTGTTAGTCTATAGGCTCCCATGTAAATATGTTCTGTAGATTGTTAGTCTATAGGCCCCCATGTAAATATGTTCTGTAGATTGTTAGTCTATAGGCTCCCATGTAAATATGTTCTGTAGATTGTTAGTCTATAGGCTCCCATGTAAATATGTTCTGTAGATTGTTAGTCTATAGGCTCCCATGTAAATATGTTCTGTAGATTGTTGTCGTTACAAGGATTGCTATCATTAATCATGTTCTGTAAATCCACATTTTTGCCGAGTTTTGGGAAAAAAAAATTTTGTTTATTTTTACAATCTCAGTTCACTTTGCAATTCCTTTGGGCACAGGCAGCTTTTGCACAGTTGTGGTTTCCACTTGTTCTGGGTTCCCGGGGCTGGGGGTCCCTGTGCACAGGGGTCCCACTGACAGCACTCCTGGCACTGGGCACTGCTGCTGTTGCTGGGCTGGGGCAGAGCAGTGTCCCCAGGAGCAGAGCTGTCAGCAGCAGAGAGGGGGCTCTGACAGCAGTGGCCCCTGCAGCAATGCCCCAGAGCAGGCAGGAGCCCCTCAGCCACCCTTGCTGCTGGAGCCACGGGGCCTCCTGGGCCGAGAGCCGGCATCAGGCCACAGGGATGCAAAATCCACCTTCCTGTTCTGAAGGCCACGAGAGCCTTGGCAACTGTGGGACCTGGATCTGGGCTGCTGCAGGGGCTGATGTTTAAGGCTTGCAGCCTTCAAAGGCTCCGGGCTTTGCTTGCCAGCCTGCCTTGCACTGCCCTGTGCCCAGCTTGTTCAAGAGACGAAAGCCAAGCGAGGGGATCCCCACCCTGCCCCCATTGCTGCTGCTGGCCGCGCGCGGCCACTGGCCCCTGTCCCCCACTCGGGTGACAGCTGGAGGGGCAGGGCAGGCTGTGCTGGGCTGGGGGCGGGGGGCTTTGGGCCCGGTGGGTGCTGATGCTGGGGGCCATGGGCCCATGTCTACCTTTGCCTTCTTCTCTCCTCTCTGGTGTCACTTTCCCCATTTTCTCTGTCTGGGAGCTTGGCTTCTCTCTCTCCTGTCGGCAGCTTCAGCCGCACGTGTGACCCTGCAGGAACTGCCTGAACTGGAGGGAAGTGGGAGAGGACTCTTTGTCAGGAACTGTAGTGACAGGACAAGGGGCAATGGCACCAAACTGCAAGAGTTGGAATAGATTTGATGATGGGAAGGAGTTCTTTACTGTGAGGGTGGTTGTCCCTGACCCAGGGAGCAGTGCAGAGAGGCTGTGGATGCCCCATGCCCAGGAAGATCCAAGGCCAGGTTGGACAGGGTCCAGAGCAACCTGGTGTGGTGGGAAGTTGATCAAGTAGAAACCAGATGATCCTTAGGGGTGCTTCCAAGCCAAAGCATTCAAGGATTTGAATCATTCTTCGATCCCCATCTCTCCCTGTGGAGTGGCCTTGAAGCTTCTGTGACATCACAGCTGCCAGAGTGTTCCATTTGGAAGGTCCAGGACCTGGAAAGGGGCACAGCAGACACGTCACCTGCTGCCAAGGGCCAGTTCTCACTCGCCCTTGGCTCTGCCCGTCAGTGCTGAGCTGTTGCTGCTGCCTGGGCTTTGCCTGCTGCCTGCTCTGGAGCCAATCCCAGCAGGATGTGCGCCACTGCTGCCCCAGTGGAGGTACAGTGCCATTCCAGGGAGGGGGGCAGCCTGCTTGGGCAGGCTGCAGCCAGGTGGCAATGGCTGGTGTGGGACAGCAAGCCCACCGTCAGATTGCGCTGCCTCTTGCAGACTGCCAGAGACACCGTGGAGGAGATGGAAGTGGACGTGGTGCTGGACAGGGAAGAAATGATGGAGGTGGACAGGGAAGAGACAGCTGAGGACATGGACGTCGACGTGGAGGACAAGATCGAGGAGATGGACATTGATGTGGAGGACAAGATCGAGGAGATGGAAGTCGATGGCAAGGTTGAGGAGGAGCCCATGGTCCTTGGTTGAAGATGGAGCTCCAGGAAGAAGAGAGGCAGATGCTTCCCATGGCCAGCCCACAGGCAGAGTGTGTCCCCTGAGGCCAGGCTGGGGCTGGGCTGGATGGCCCCGCTCAGGGACACGGTGCCCGGAGGGGCCCTGGATTGTGGTGGCACAAGCAGCACCCCCGGCCTGCCCTGCGCTTGCCGGGGGCCATGCCCGCCCTGCCAGCCCCGTCCCAGCCCCTGAGGCCCAGCTGCCAGCCCTCCTGAGCCACTGGTGGCAGCAGAGTCCAGCTCTGCTCCATCGTTCTTCCAGCACTGATGGAGATGATGGGCAGAGATGTGACCCCTCTGTACATATGTTCAAAAGCTTAGAGGCTTTCTGTAAATATGTTTGTAAGTTGGTTAGCCTATAGGCTCCCATGTAAATATGTTTGTAAGTTTGGTAGTCTATAGGCTCCCATGTAAATATGTTTGTAAGTTTGTTAGCCTATAGGCTCCCATGTAAATATGTTTGTAAGTTTGTTAGTCTATAGGCTCCCATGTAAATATGTTTGTAAGTTTGTTAGTCTATAGGCTCTCATGTAAATATGTTCTGTAGATTGTTAGTCTATAGGCTCCCATGTAAATATGTTCTGTAGATTGTTGTCGTTACAAGGATTGCTATCATTAATCATGTTCTGTAAATCCACAGTTTTGCCGAGTTTTGGGAAAAAAAAATTTTGTTTATTTTTACAATCTCAGTTCACTTTGCAATTCCTTTGGGCACAGGCAGCTTTTGCACAGTTGTGGTTTCCACTTGTTCTGGGTTCCCGGGGCTGGAGGTGCCTGGGTTGCTGGCACGGCCAGCCCGGGGCTGGGGGTCCCTGTGCACAGTGGTCCCACTGACAGCACTCCTGGCACTGGGCACTGCTGCTGTTGCTGGGCTGGGGCAGAGCAGTGTCCCCAGGAGCAGAGCTGTCAGCAGCAGAGAGGGGGCTCTGACAGCAGTGGCCCCTGCAGCAATGCCCCAGAGCAGGCAGGAGCCCCTCAGCCACCCTTGCTGCTGGAGCCACGGGGCCTCCTGGGCCGAGAGCCGGCATCAGGCCACAGGGATGCAAAATCCACCTTCCTGTTCTGAAGGCCACGAGAGCCTTGGCAACTGTGGGACCTGGATCTGGGCTGCTGCAGGGGCTGATGTTTAAGGCTTGCAGCCTCCAAAGGCTCCGGGCTTTGCTTGCCAGCCTGCCTTGCACTGCCCTGTGCCCAGCTTGTTCAAGAGACAAAAGCCAAGCGAGGGGATCCTCACCCTGCCCCCATTGCTGCTGCTGGCCGCACACGGCCACTGGCCCCTGTCCCCCACTCGGGTGACAGCTGGAGGGGCAGGGCAGGCTGTGCTGGGCAGGGGGCGGGGGGCTTTGGGCCCGGTGGGTGCTGATGCTGGGGGCCATGGGCCCATGTCTACCTTTGCCTTCTTCTCTCCTCTCTGGTGTCACTTTCCCCATTTTCTCTGTCTGGGAGCTTGGCTTCTCTCTCTCCTGTCGGCAGCTTCAGCCGCACGTGTGACCCTGCAGGAACTGCCTGAACTGGAGGGAAGTGGGAGAGAACTCTTTGTCAGGAACTGTAGTGACAGGACAAGGGGCAATGGCACCAAACTGCAAGAGTTGGAATAGATTTGATGATGGGAAGGAGTTCTTTACTGTGAGGGTGGTTGTCCCTGACCCAGGGAGCAGTGCAGAGAGGCTGTGGATGCCCCATGCCCAGGAAGATCCAAGGCCAGGTTGGACAGGGTCCAGAGCAACCTGGTGTGGTGGGAAGTTGATCAAGTAGAAACCAGATGATCCTTAGGGGTGCTTCCAAGCCAAAGCATTCAAGGATTTGAATCATTCTTCGATCCCCATCTCTCCCTGTGGAGTGGCCTTGAAGCTTCTGTGACATCACAGCTGCCAGAGTGTTCCATTTGGAAGGTCCAGGACCTGGAAAGGGGCACAGCAGACACGTCACCTGCTGCCAAGGGCCAGTTCTCACTCGCCCTTGGCTCTGCCCGTCAGTGCTGAGCTGTTGCTGCTGCCTGGGCTTTGCCTGCTGCCTGCTCTGGAGCCAATCCCAGCAGGATGTGCGCCACTGCTGCCCCAGTGGAGGTACAGTGCCATTCCAGGGAGGGGGGCAGCCTGCTTGGGCAGGCTGCAGCCAGGTGGCAATGGCTGGTGTGGGACAGCAAGCCCACCGTCAGATTGCGCTGCCTCTTGCAGACTGCCAGAGACACGGTGGAGGAGATGGAAGTGGACGTGGTGCTGGACAGGGAAGAAATGATGGAGGTGGACAGGGAAGAGACAGCTGAGGACATGGACGTCGACGTGGAGGATAAGATCGAGGAGATGGACATTGATGTGGAGGACAAGATCGAGGAGATGGAAGTCGATGGCAAGGTTGAGGAGGAGCCCATGGTCCTTGGTTGAAGATGGAGCTCCAGGAAGAAGAGAGGCAGATGCTTCCCATGGCCAGCCCACAGGCAGAGTGTGTCCCCTGAGGCCAGGCTGGGGCTGGGCTGGATGGCCCCGCTCAGGGACACGGTGCCCGGAGGGGCCCTGGATTGTGGTGGCACAAGCAGCACCCCCGGCCTGCCCTGCGCTTGCCGGGGGCCATGCCCGCCCTGCCAGCCCCGTCCCAGCCCCTGGGGCCCAGCTGCCAGCCCTCCTGAGCCACTGGTGGCAGCAGAGTCCAGCTCTGCTCCATCGTTCGTCCAGGACTGATGGAGATGATGGGCAGAGATGTGACCCCTCTGTACATATGTTCAAAAGCTTAGAGGCTTTCTGTAAATATGTTTGTAAGTTTGTTAGCCTATAGGCTCCCATGTAAATATGTTTGTAAGTTTGTTAGTCTATAGGCTCCCATGTAAATATGTTTGTAAGTTTGTTAGTCTATAGGCTCTCATGTAAATATGTTGTGCAGATTGTTAGTCTATAGGCTCTCATGTAAATATGTTCTGTAGATTGTTAGTCTATAGGCTCCCATGTAAATATGTTCTGTAGATTGTTGTCATTACAAGGATTGCTATCATTATTCATGTTCTGTAAATCCACAGTTTTGTCGAGTTTTGGGAAAAAAAAATATTGTTTATTTTTACAATCTCAGTTCACTTTGCAATTCCTTTGGGCACAGGCAGCTTTTGCACAGTTGTGGTTTCCACTTGTTCTGGGTTCCCGGGGCTGGAGGTGCCTGGGTTGCTGGCACGGCCAGCCCGGGACTGGGGGTCCCTGTGCACAGGGGTCCCACTGACAGCACTCCTGGCACTGGGCACTGCTGCTGTTGCTGGGCTGGGGCAGAGCAGTGTCCCCAGGAGCAGAGCTGTCAGCAGCAGAGAGGGGGCTCTGACAGCAGTGGCCCTGCAGCAATGCCCCAGAGCAGGCAGGAGCCCCTCAGCCACCCTTGCTGCTGGAGCCACGGGGCCTCCTGGGCCGAGAGCCGGCATCAGGCCACAGGGATGCAAAATCCACCTTCCTGTTCTGAAGGCCACGAGAGCCTTGGCAACTGTGGGACCTGGATCTGGGCTGCTGCAGGGGCTGATGTTTAAGGCTTGCAGCCTCCAAAGGCTCCGGGCTTTGCTTGCCAGCCTGCCTTGCACTGCCCTGTGCCCAGCTTGTTCAAGAGACAAAAGCCAAGCGAGGGGATCCTCACCCTGCCCCCATTGCTGCTGCTGGCCGCGCGCGGCCACTGGCCCCTGTCCCCCACTCGGGTGACAGCTGGAGGGGCAGAGCAGGCTGTGCTGGGCAGGGGGCGGGGGGCTTTGGGCCCGGTGGGTGCTGATGCTGGGGGCCATGGGCCCATGTCTACCTTTGCCTTCTTCTCTCCTCTCTGGTGTCACTTTCCCCATTTTCTCTGTCTGGGAGCTTGGCTTCTCTCTCTCCTGTCGGCAGCTTCAGCCGCACGTGTGACCCTGCAGGAACTGCCTGAACTGGAGGGAAGTGGGAGAGGACTCTTTGTCAGGAACTGTAGTGACAGGACAAGGGGCAATGGCACCAAACTGCAAGAGTTGGAATAGATTTGATGATGGGAAGGAGTTCTTTACTGTGAGGGTGGTTGTCCCTGACCCAGGGAGCAGTGCAGAGAGGCTGTGGATGCCCCATGCCCAGGAAGATCCAAGGCCAGGTTGGACAGGGTCCAGAGCAACCTGGTGTGGTGGGAAGTTGATCAAGTAGAAACCAGATGATCCTTAGGGGCGCTTCCAAGCCAAAGCATTCAAGGATTTGAATCATTCTTCGATCCTCATCTCTCCCTGTGGAGTGGCCTTGAAGCTTCTGTGACATCACAGCTGCCAGAATGTTCCATTTGGAAGGTCCAGGACCTGGAAAGGGGCACAGCAGACACGTCACCTGCTGCCAAGGGCCAGTTCTCACTCGCCCTTGGCTCTGCCCGTCAGTGCTGAGCTGTTGCTGCTGCCTGGGCTTTGCCTGCTGCCTGCTCTGGAGCCAATCCCAGCAGGATGTGCGCCACTGCTGCCCCAGTGGAGGTACAGTGCCATTCCAGGGAGGGGGGCAGCCTGCTAGGGCAGGCTGCAGCCAGGTGGCAATGGCTGGTGTGGGACAGCAAGCCCACCGTCAGATTGCGCTGCCTCTTGCAGACTGCCAGAGACACGGTGGAGGAGATGGAAGTGGACGTGGTGCTGGACAGGGAAGAAATGATGGAGGTGGACAGGGAAGAGACAGCTGAGGACATGGACGTTGACGTGGAGGATAAGATCGAGGAGATGGACATTGATGTGGAGGACAAGATCGAGGAGATGGAAGTCGATGGCAAGGTTGAGGAGGAGCCCATGGTGCTTGGTTGAAGATGGAGCTCCAGGAAGAAGAGAGGCAGATGCTTCCCATGGCCAGCCCACAGGCAGAGTGTGTCCCCTGAGGCCAGGCTGGGGCTGGGCTGGATGGCCCCGCTCAGGGACACGGTGCCCGGAGGGGCCCTGGATTGTGGTGGCACAAGCAGCACCCCCGGCCTGCCCTGCGCTTGCCGGGGGCCATGCCCGCCCTGCCAGCCCCGTCCCAGCCCCTGGGGCCCAGCTGCCAGCCCTCCTGAGCCACTGGTGGCAGCAGAGTCCAGCTCTGCTCCATCGTCCGTCCAGGACTGATGGAGATGATGGGCAGAGATGTGACCCCTCTGTACATATGTTCAAAAGCTTAGAGGCTTTCTGTAAATATGTTTGTAAGTTTGTTAGTCTATAGGCTCCCATGTAAATATGTTTGTAAGTTTGTTAGCGTATAGGCTCCCATGTAAATATGTTTGTAAGTTTGTTAGCCTATAGGCTCCCATGTAAATATGTTTGTAAGTTTGTTAGTCTATAGGCTCCCATGCAAATATGTTTGTAAGTTTGTTAGTCTATAGGCTCCCATGTAAATATGTTTGTAAGTTTGTTAGTCTATAGGCTCTCATGTAAATATGTTCTGTAGATTGTTAGTCTATAGGCCCCCATGTAAATATGTTCTGTAGATTGTTAGTCTATAGGCCCCCATGTAAATATGTTCTGTAGATTGTTAGTCTATAGGCTCCCATGTAAATATGTTTGTAAGTTTGTTAGTCTATAGGCTCTCATGTAAATATGTTCTGTAGATTGTTATTCTATAGGCCCCCATGTAAATATGTTGTGCAGATTGTTAGTCTATAGGCCCCCATGTAAATATGTTCTGTAGATTGTTAGTCTATAGGCTCCCATGTAAATATGTTCTGTAGATTGTTGTCGTTACAAGGATTGCTATCATTAATCATGTTCTGTAAATCCACAGTTTTGCCGAGTTTTGGGAAAAAAAAAAATTTGTTTATTTTTACAATCTCAGTTCACTTTGCAATTCCTTTGGGCACAGGCAGCTTTTGCACAGTTGTGGTTTCCACTTGTTCTGGGTTCCCGGGGCTGGAGGTGCCTGGGTTGCTGGCACGGCCAGCCCGGGGCTGGGGGTCCCTGTGCACAGGGGTCCCACTGACAGCACTCCTGGCACTGGGCACTGCTGCTGTTGCTGGGCTGGGGCAGAGCAGTGTCCCCAGGAGCAGAGCTGTCAGCAGCAGAGAGGGGGCTCTGACAGCAGTGGCCCCTGCAGCAATGCCCCAGAGCAGGCAGGAGCCCCTCAGCCACCCTTGCTGCTGGAGCCACGGGGCCTCCTGGGCCGAGAGCCGGCATCAGGCCACAGGGATGCAAAATCCACCTTCCTGTTCTGAAGGCCACGAGAGCCTTGGCAACTGTGGGACCTGGATCTGGGCTGCTGCAGGGGCTGATGTTTAAGGCTTGCAGCCTCCAAAGGCTCCGGGCTTTGCTTGCCAGCCTGCCTTGCACTGCCCTGTGCCCAGCTTGTTCAAGAGACAAAAGCCAAGCGAGGGGATCCCCACCCTGCCCCCATTGCTGCTGCTGGCCGCGCGCGGCCACTGGCCCCTGTCCCCCACTCGGGTGACAGCTGGAGGGGCAGGGCAGGCTGTGCTGGGCAGGGGGCGGGGGGCTTTGGGCCCGGTGGGTACTGATGCTGGGGGCCATGGGCCCATGTCTACCTTTGCCTTCTTCTCTCCTCTCTGGTGTCACTTTCCCCATTTTCTCTGTCTGGGAGCTTGGCTTCTCTCTCTCCTGTCGGCAGCTTCAGCCGCACGTGTGACCCCGCAGGAACTGCCTGAACTGGAGGGAAGTGGGAGAGAACTCTTTGTCAGGAACTGTAGTGACAGGACAAGGGGCAATGGCACCAAACTGCAAGAGTTGGAATAGATTTGATGATGGGAAGGAGTTCTTTACTGTGAGGGTGGTTGTCCCTGACCCAGGGAGCAGTGCAGAGAGGCTGTGGATGCCCCATGCCCAGGAAGATCCAAGGCCAGGTTGGACAGGGTCCAGAGCAACCTGGTGTGGTGGGAAGTTGATCAAGTAGAAACCAGATGATCCTTAGGGGTGCTTCCAAGCCAAAGCATTCAAGGATTTGAATCATTCTTCGATCCTCATCTCTCCCTGTGGAGTGGCCTTGAAGCTTCTGTGACATCACAGCTGCCAGAGTGTTCCATTTGGAAGGTCCAGGACCTGGAAAGGGGCACAGCAGACACGTCACCTGCTGCCAAGGGCCAGTTCTCACTCGCCCTTGGCTCTGCCCGTCAGTGCTGAGCTGTTGCTGCTGCCTGGGCTTTGCCTGCTGCCTGCTCTGGAGCCAATCCCAGCAGGATGTGCGCCACTGCTGCCCCAGTGGAGGTACAGTGCCATTCCAGGGAGGGGGGCAGCCTGCTAGGGCAGGCTGCAGCCAGGTGGCAATGGCTGGTGTGGGACAGCAAGCCCACCGTCAGATTGCGCTGCCTCTTGCAGACTGCCAGAGACACCGTGGAGGAGATGGAAGTGGACGTGGTGCTGGACAGGGAAGAAATGATGGAGGTGGACAGGGAAGAGACAGCTGAGGACATGGACGTCGACGTGGAGGACAAGATCGAGGAGATGGACATTGATGTGGAGGACAAGATCGAGGAGATGGAAGTCGATGGCAAGGTTGAGGAGGAGCCCATGGTCCTTGGTTGAAGATGGAGCTCCAGGAAGAAGAGAGGCAGATGCTTCCCATGGCCAGCCCACAGGCAGAGTGTGTCCCCTGAGGCCAGGCTGGGGCTGGGCTGGATGGCCCCGCTCAGGGACACGGTGCCCGGAGGGGCCCTGGATTGTGGTGGCACAAGCAGCACCCCCGGCCTGCCCTGCGCTTGCCGGGGGCCATGCCCGCCCTGCCAGCCCCGTCCCAGCCCCTGGGGCCCAGCTGCCAGCCCTCCTGAGCCACTGGTGGCAGCAGAGTCCAGCTCTGCTCCATCGTTCTTCCAGCACTGATGGAGATGATGGGCAGAGATGTGACCCCTCTGTACATATGTTCAAAAGCTTAGAGGCTTTCTGTAAATATGTTTGTAAGTTGGTTAGCCTATAGGCTCCCATGTAAATATGTTTGTAAGTTTGTTAGCCTATAGGCTCCCATGTAAATATGTTTGTAAGTTGGTTAGCCTATAGGCTCCCATGTAAATATGTTTGTAAGTTTGTTAGTCTATAGGCTCCCATGTAAATATGTTTGTAAGTTTGTTAGTCTATAGGCTCCCATGTAAATATGTTTGTAAGTTTGTTAGTCTATAGGCTCTCATGTAAATATGTTGTGCAGATTGTTAGTCTATAGGCTCTCATGTAAATATGTTCTGTAGATTGTTAGTCTATAGGCTCCCATGTAAATATGTTCTGTAGATTGTTGTCGTTACAAGGATTGCTATCATTAATCATGTTCTGTAAATCCACAGTTTTGCCGAGTTTTGGGAAAAAAAAATTTTGTTTATTTTTACAATCTCAGTTCACTTTGCAATTCCTTTGGGCACAGGCAGCTTTTGCACAGTTGTGGTTTCCACTTGTTCTGGGTTCCCGGGGCTGGAGGTGCCTGGGTTGCTGGCACGGCCAGCCCGGGGCTGGGGGTCCCTGTGCACAGGGGTCCCACTGACAGCACTCCTGGCACTGGGCACTGCTGCTGTTGCTGGGCTGGGGCAGAGCAGTGTCCCCAGGAGCAGAGCTGTCAGCAGCAGAGAGGGGGCTCTGACAGCAGTGGCCCCTGCAGCAATGCCCCAGAGCAGGCAGGAGCCCCTCAGCCACCCTTGCTGCTGGAGCCACGGGGCCTCCTGGGCCGAGAGCCGGCATCAGGCCACAGGGATGCAAAATCCACCTTCCTGTTCTGAAGGCCACGAGAGCCTTGGCAACTGTGGGACCTGGATCTGGGCTGCTGCAGGGGCTGATGTTTAAGGCTTGCAGCCTCCAAAGGCTCCGGGCTTTGCTTGCCAGCCTGCCTTGCACTGCCCTGTGCCCAGCTTGTTCAAGAGACAAAAGCCAAGCGAGGGGATCCTCACCCTGCCCCCATTGCTGCTGCTGGCCGCACACGGCCACTGGCCCCTGTCCCCCACTCGGGTGACAGCTGGAGGGGCAGGGCAGGCTGTGCTGGGCAGGGGGCGGGGGGCTTTGGGCCCGGTGGGTGCTGATGCTGGGGGCCATGGGCCCATGTCTACCTTTGCCTTCTTCTCTCCTCTCTGGTGTCACTTTCCCCATTTTCTCTGTCTGGGAGCTTGGCTTCTCTCTCTCCTGTCGGCAGCTTCAGCCGCACGTGTGACCCCGCAGGAACTGCCTGAACTGGAGGGAAGTGGGAGAGAACTCTTTGTCAGGAACTGTAGTGACAGGACAAGGGGCAATGGCACCAAACTGCAAGAGTTGGAATAGATTTGATGATGGGAAGGAGTTCTTTACTGTGAGGGTGGTTGTCCCTGACCCAGGGAGCAGTGCAGAGAGGCTGTGGATGCCCCATGCCCAGGAAGATCCAAGGCCAGGTTGGACAGGGTCCAGAGCAACCTGGTGTGGTGGGAAGTTGATCAAGTAGAAACCAGATGATCCTTAGGGGCGCTTCCAAGCCAAAGCATTCAAGGATTTGAATCATTCTTCGATCCTCATCTCTCCCTGTGGAGTGGCCTTGAAGCTTCTGTGACATCACAGCTGCCAGAGTGTTCCATTTGGAAGGTCCAGGACCTGGAAAGGGGCACAGCAGACACGTCACCTGCTGCCAAGGGCCAGTTCTCACTCGCCCTTGGCTCTGCCCGTCAGTGCTGAGCTGTTGCTGCTGCCTGGGCTTTGCCTGCTGCCTGCTCTGGAGCCAATCCCAGCAGGATGTGCGCCACTGCTGCCCCAGTGGAGGTACAGTGCCATTCCAGGGAGGGGGGCAGCCTGCTAGGGCAGGCTGCAGCCAGGTGGCAATGGCTGGTGTGGGACAGCAAGCCCACCGTCAGATTGTGCTGCCTCTTGCAGACTGCCAGAGACACGGTGGAGGAGATGGAAGTGGACGTGGTGCTGGACAGGGAAGAAATGATGGAGGTGGACAGGGAAGAGACAGCTGAGGACATGGACGTCGACGTGGAGGACAAGATCGAGGAGATGGACATTGATGTGGAGGACAAGATCGAGGAGATGGAAGTCGATGGCAAGGTTGAGGAGGAGCCCATGGTCCTTGGTTGAAGATGGAGCTCCAGGAAGAAGAGAGGCAGATGCTTCCCATGGCCAGCCCACAGGCAGAGTGTGTCCCCTGAGGCCAGGCTGGGGCTGGGCTGGATGGCCCCGCTCAGGGACACGGTGCCCGGAGGGGCCCTGGATTGTGGTGGCACAAGCAGCACCCCCGGCCTGCCCTGCGCTTGCCGGGGGCCATGCCCGCCCTGCCAGCCCCGTCCCAGCCCCTGGGGCCCAGCTGCCAGCCCTCCTGAGCCACTGGTGGCAGCAGAGTCCAGCTCTGCTCCATCGTTCTTCCAGCACTGATGGAGATGATGGGCAGAGATGTGACCCCTCTGTACATATGTTCAAAAGCTTAGAGGCTTTCTGTAAATATGTTTGTAAGTTTGTTAGCCTATAGGCTCCCATGTAAATATGTTTGTAAGTTTGTTAGCCTATAGGCTCCCATGTAAATATGTTTGTAAGTTTGTTAGTCTATAGGCTCCCATGCAAATATGTTTGTAAGTTTGTTAGTCTATAGGCTCCCATGTAAATATGTTTGTAAGTTTGTTAGTCTGTAGGCTCCCATGTAAATATGTTTGTAAGTTTGTTAGTCTATAGGCCCCCATGTAAATATGTTCTGTAGATTGTTAGTCTATAGGCCCCCATGTAAATATGTTCTGTAGATTGTTAGTCTATAGGCTCCCATGTAAATATGTTCTGTAGATTGTTGTCGTTACAAGGATTGCTATCATTAATCATGTTCTGTAAATCCACAGTTTTGCCGAGTTTTGGGAAAAAAAAATATTGTTTATTTTTACAATCTCAGTTCACTTTGCAATTCCTTTGGGCACAGGCAGCTTTTGCACAGTTGTGGTTTCCACTTGTTCTGGGTTCCCGGGGCTGGAGGTGCCTGGGTTGCTGGCACAGCCAGCCCGGGGCTGGGGGTCCCTGTGCACAGGGGTCCCACTGACAGCACTCCTGGCACTGGGCACTGCTGCTGTTGCTGGGCTGGGGCAGAGCAGTGTCCCCAGGAGCAGAGCTGTCAGCAGCAGAGAGGGGGCTCTGACAGCAGTGGCCCCTGCAGCAATGCCCCAGAGCAGGCAGGAGCCCCTCAGCCACCCTTGCTGCTGGAGCCACGGGGCCTCCTGGGCCGAGAGCCGGCATCAGGCCACAGGGATGCAAAATCCACCTTCCTGTTCTGAAGGCCACGAGAGCCTTGGCAACTGTGGGACCTGGATCTGGGCTGCTGCAGGGGCTGATGTTTAAGGCTTGCAGCCTCCAAAGGCTCCGGGCTTTGCTTGCCAGCCTGCCTTGCACTGCCCTGTGCCCAGCTTGTTCAAGAGACAAAAGCCAAGCGAGGGGATCCCCACCCTGCCCCCATTGCTGCTGCTGGCCGCACACGGCCACTGGCCCCTGTCCCCCACTCGGGTGACAGCTGGAGGGGCAGGGCAGGCTGTGCTGGGCAGGGGGCGGGGGGCTTTGGGCCCGGTGGGTGCTGATGCTGGGGGCCATGGGCCCATGTCTACCTTTGCCTTCTTCTCTCCTCTCAGGTGTCACTTTCCCCATTTTCTCTGTCTGGGAGCTTGGCTTCTCTCTCTCCTGTCGGCAGCTTCAGCCGCACGTGTGACCCCGCAGGAACTGCCTGAACTGGAGGGAAGTGGGAGAGGACTCTTTGTCAGGAACTGTAGTGACAGGACAAGGGGCAATGGCACCAAACTGCAAGAGTTGGAATAGATTTGATGATGGGAAGGAGTTCTTTACTGTGAGGGTGGTTGTCCCTGACCCAGGGAGCAGTGCAGAGAGGCTGTGGATGCCCCATGCCCAGGAAGATCCAAGGCCAGGTTGGACAGGGTCCAGAGCAACCTGGTGTGGTGGGAAGTTGATCAAGTAGAAACCAGATGATCCTTAGGGGTGCTTCCAAGCCAAAGCATTCAAGGATTTGAATCATTCTTCGATCCCCATCTCTCCCTGTGGAGTGGCCTTGAAGCTTCTGTGACATCACAGCTGCCAGAGTGTTCCATTTGGAAGGTCCAGGACCTGGAAAGGGGCACAGCAGACACGTCACCTGCTGCCAAGGGCCAGTTCTCACTCGCCCTTGGCTCTGCCCGTCAGTGCTGAGCTGTTGCTGCTGCCTGGGCTTTGCCTGCTGCCTGCTCTGGAGCCAATCCCAGCAGGATGTGCGCCACTGCTGCCCCAGTGGAGGTACAGTGCCATTCCAGGGAGGGGGGCAGCCTGCTAGGGCAGGCTGCAGCCAGGTGGCAATGGCTGGTGTGGGACAGCAAGCCCACCGTCAGATTGTGCTGCCTCTTGCAGACTGCCAGAGACACGGTGGAGGAGATGGAAGTGGACGTGGTGCTGGACAGGGAAGAAATGATGGAGGTGGACAGGGAAGAGACAGCTGAGGACATGGACGTCGACGTGGAGGACAAGATCGAGGAGATGGACATTGATGTGGAGGACAAGATCGAGGAGATGGAAGTCGATGGCAAGGTTGAGGAGGAGCCCATGGTCCTTGGTTGAAGATGGAGCTCCAGGAAGAAGAGAGGCAGATGCTTCCCATGGCCAGCCCACAGGCAGAGTGTGTCCCCTGAGGCCAGGCTGGGGCTGGGCTGGATGGCCCCGCTCAGGGACACGGTGCCCGGAGGGGCCCTGGATTGTGGTGGCACAAGCAGCACCCCCGGCCTGCCCTGCGCTTGCCGGGGGCCATGCCCGCCCTGCCAGCCCCGTCCCAGCCCCTGGGGCCCAGCTGCCAGCCCTCCTGAGCCACTGGTGGCAGCAGAGTCCAGCTCTGCTCCATCGTCCGTCCAGGACTGATGGAGATGATGGGCAGAGATGTGACCCCTCTGTACATATGTTCAAAAGCTTAGAGGCTTTCTGTAAATATGTTTGTAAGTTTGTTAGCCTATAGGCTCCCATGTAAATATGTTTGTAAGTTTGTTAGCCTATAGGCTCCCATGTAAATATGTTTGTAAGTTTGTTAGCCTATAGGCTCCCATGTAAATATGTTTGTAAGTTTGTTAGCCTATAGGCTCCCATGTAAATATGTTTGTAAGTTTGTTAGTCTATAGGCTCCCATGCAAATATGTTTGTAAGTTTGTTAGTCTATAGGCTCCCATGTAAATATGTTTGTAAGTTTGTTAGTCTGTAGGCTCCCATGTAAATATGTTTGTAAGTTTGTTAGTCTATAGGCCCCCATGTAAATATGTTCTGTAGATTGTTAGTCTATAGGCTCCCATGTAAATATGTTCTGTAGATTGTTGTCGTTACAAGGATTGCTATCATTAATCATGTTCTGTAAATCCACAGTTTTGCCGAGTTTTGGGAAAAAAAAATATTGTTTATTTTTACACTCTCAGTTCACTTTGCAATTCCTTTGGGCACAGGCAGCTTTTGCACAGTTGTGGTTTCCACTTGTTCTGGGTTCCCGGGGCTGGAGGTGCCTGGGTTGCTGGCACGGCCAGCCCGGGGCTGGGGGTCCCTGTGCACAGGGGTCCCACTGACAGCACTCCTGGCACTGGGCACTGCTGCTGTTGCTGGGCTGGGGCAGAGCAGTGTCCCCAGGAGCAGAGCTGTCAGCAGCAGAGAGGGGGCTCTGACAGCAGTGGCCCCTGCAGCAATGCCCCAGAGCAGGCAGGAGCCCCTCAGCCACCCTTGCTGCTGGAGCCACGGGGCCTCCTGGGCCGAGAGCCGGCATCAGGCCACAGGGATGCAAAATCCACCTTCCTGTTCTGAAGGCCACGAGAGCCTTGGCAACTGTGGGACCTGGATCTGGGCTGCTGCAGGGGCTGATGTTTAAGGCTTGCAGCCTCCAAAGGCTCCGGGCTTTGCTTGCCAGCCTGCCTTGCACTGCCCTGTGCCCAGCTTGTTCAAGAGACAAAAGCCAAGCGAGGGGATCCTCACCCTGCCCCCATTGCTGCTGCTGGCCGCACGCGGTCACTGGCCCCTGTCCCCCACTCGGGTGACAGCTGGAGGGGCAGGGCAGGCTGTGCTGGGCAGGGGGCGGGGGGCTTTGGGCCCGGTGGGTGCTGATGCTGGGGGCCATGGGCCCATGTCTACCTTTGCCTTCTTCTCTCCTCTCAGGTGTCACTTTCCCCATTTTCTCTGTCTGGGAGCTTGGCTTCTCTCTCTCCTGTCGGCAGCTTCAGCCGCACGTGTGACCCCGCAGGAACTGCCTGAACTGGAGGGAAGTGGGAGAGGACTCTTTGTCAGGAACTGTAGTGACAGGACAAGGGGCAATGGCACCAAACTGCAAGAGTTGGAATAGATTTGATGATGGGAAGGAGTTCTTTACTGTGAGGGTGGTTGTCCCTGACCCAGGGAGCAGTGCAGAGAGGCTGTGGATGCCCCATGCCCAGGAAGATCCAAGGCCAGGTTGGACAGGGTCCAGAGCAACCTGGTGTGGTGGGAAGTTGATCAAGTAGAAACCAGATGATCCTTAGGGGTGCTTCCAAGCCAAAGCATTCAAGGATTTGAATCATTCTTCGATCCCCATCTCTCCCTGTGGAGTGGCCTTGAAGCTTCTCTGACATCACAGCTGCCAGAGTGTTCCATTTGGAAGGTCCAGGACCTGGAAAGGGGCACAGCAGACACGTCACCTGCTGCCAAGGGCCAGTTCTCACTCGCCCTTGGCTCTGCCCGTCAGTGCTGAGCTGTTGCTGCTGCCTGGGCTTTGCCTGCTGCCTGCTCTGGAGCCAATCCCAGCAGGATGTGCGCCACTGCTGCCCCAGTGGAGGTACAGTGCCATTCCAGGGAGGGGGGCAGCCTGCTTGGGCAGGCTGCAGCCAGGTGGCAATGGCTGGTGTGGGACAGCAAGCCCACCGTCAGATTGCGCTGCCTCTTGCAGACTGCCAGAGACACCGTGGAGGAGATGGAAGTGGACGTGGTGCTGGACAGGGAAGAAATGATGGAGGTGGACAGGGAAGAGACAGCTGAGGACATGGACGTCGACGTGGAGGATAAGATCGAGGAGATGGACATTGATGTGGAGGACAAGATCGAGGAGATGGAAGTCGATGGCAAGGTTGAGGAGGAGCCCATGGTCCTTGGTTGAAGATGGAGCTCCAGGAAGAAGAGAGGCAGATGCTTCCCATGGCCAGCCCACAGGCAGAGTGTGTCCCCTGAGGCCAGGCTGGGGCTGGGCTGGATGGCCCCGCTCAGGGACACGGTGCCCGGAGGGGCCCTGGATTGTGGTGGCACAAGCAGCACCCCCGGCCTGCCCTGCGCTTGCCGGGGGCCATGCCCGCCCTGCCAGCCCCGTCCCAGCCCCTGGGGCCCAGCTGCCAGCCCTCCTGAGCCACTGGTGGCAGCAGAGTCCAGCTCTGCTCCATCGTCCGTCCAGGACTGATGGAGATGATGGGCAGAGATGTGACCCCTCTGTACATATGTTCAAAAGCTTAGAGGCTTTCTGTAAATATGTTTGTAAGTTTGTTAGTCTATAGGCTCCCATGTAAATATGTTTGTAAGTTTGTTAGCCTATAGGCTCCCATGTAAATATGTTTGTAAGTTTGTTAGCCTATAGGCTCCCATGTAAATATGTTTGTAAGTATGTTAGTCTATAGGCTCCCATGCAAATATGTTTGTAAGTTTGTTAGTCTATAGGCTCCCATGTAAATATGTTTGTAAGTTTGTTAGTCTATAGGCTCCCATGTAAATATGTTTGTAAGTTTGTTAGTCTGTAGGCTCCCATGTAAATATGTTTGTAAGTTTGTTAGTCTATAGGCCCCCATGTAAATATGTTCTGTAGATTGTTAGTCTATAGGCCCCCATGTAAATATGTTCTGTAGATTGTTAGTCTATAGGCTCCCATGTAAATATGTTCTGTAGATTGTTGTCGTTACAAGGATTGCTATCATTAATCATGTTCTGTAAATCCACAGTTTTGCCGAGTTTTGGGAAAAAAAAATATTGTTTATTTTTACAATCTCAGTTCACTTTGCAATTCCTTTGGGCACAGGCAGCTTTTGCACAGTTGTGGTTTCCACTTGTTCTGGGTTCCCGGGGCTGGAGGTGCCTGGGTTGCTGGCACGGCCAGCCCGGGGCTGGGGGTCCCTGTGCACAGGGGTCCCACTGACAGCACTCCTGGCACTGGGCACTGCTGCTGTTGCTGGGCTGGGGCAGAGCAGTGTCCCCAGGAGCAGAGCTGTCAGCAGCAGAGAGGGGGCTCTGACAGCAGTGGCCCCTGCAGCAATGCCCCAGAGCAGGCAGGAGCCCCTCAGCCACCCTTGCTGCTGGAGCCACGGGGCCTCCTGGGCCGAGAGCCGGCATCAGGCCACAGGGATGCAAAATCCACCTTCCTGTTCTGAAGGCCACGAGAGCCTTGGCAACTGTGGGACCTGGATCTGGGCTGCTGCAGGGGCTGATGTTTAAGGCTTGCAGCCTCCAAAGGCTCCGGGCTTTGCTTGCCAGCCTGCCTTGCACTGCCCTGTGCCCAGCTTGTTCAAGAGACAAAAGCCAAGCGAGGGGATCCCCACCCTGCCCCCATTGCTGCTGCTGGCCGCACACGGCCACTGGCCCCTGTCCCCCACTCGGGTGACAGCTGGAGGGGCAGGGCAGGCTGTGCTGGGCAGGGGGCGGGGGGCTTTGGGCCCGGTGGGTGCTGATGCTGGGGGCCATGGGCCCATGTCTACCTTTGCCTTCTTCTCTCCTCTCAGGTGTCACTTTCCCCATTTTCTCTGTCTGGGAGCTTGGCTTCTCTCTCTCCTGTCGGCAGCTTCAGCCGCACGTGTGACCCCGCAGGAACTGCCTGAACTGGAGGGAAGTGGGAGAGGACTCTTTGTCAGGAACTGTAGTGACAGGACAAGGGGCAATGGCACCAAACTGCAAGAGTTGGAATAGATTTGATGATGGGAAGGAGTTCTTTACTGTGAGGGTGGTTGTCCCTGACCCAGGGAGCAGTGCAGAGAGGCTGTGGATGCCCCATGCCCAGGAAGATCCAAGGCCAGGTTGGACAGGGTCCAGAGCAACCTGGTGTGGTGGGAAGTTGATCAAGTAGAAACCAGATGATCCTTAGGGGTGCTTCCAAGCCAAAGCATTCAAGGATTTGAATCATTCTTCGATCCCCATCTCTCCCTGTGGAGTGGCCTTGAAGCTTCTGTGACATCACAGCTGCCAGAGTGTTCCATTTGGAAGGTCCAGGACCTGGAAAGGGGCACAGCAGACACGTCACCTGCTGCCAAGGGCCAGTTCTCACTCGCCCTTGGCTCTGCCCGTCAGTGCTGAGCTGTTGCTGCTGCCTGGGCTTTGCCTGCTGCCTGCTCTGGAGCCAATCCCAGCAGGATGTGCGCCACTGCTGCCCCAGTGGAGGTACAGTGCCATTCCAGGGAGGGGGGCAGCCTGCTAGGGCAGGCTGCAGCCAGGTGGCAATGGCTGGTGTGGGACAGCAAGCCCACCGTCAGATTGTGCTGCCTCTTGCAGACTGCCAGAGACACGGTGGAGGAGATGGAAGTGGACGTGGTGCTGGACAGGGAAGAAATGATGGAGGTGGACAGGGAAGAGACAGCTGAGGACATGGACGTCGACGTGGAGGACAAGATCGAGGAGATGGACATTGATGTGGAGGACAAGATCGAGGAGATGGAAGTCGATGGCAAGGTTGAGGAGGAGCCCATGGTCCTTGGTTGAAGATGGAGCTCCAGGAAGAAGAGAGGCAGATGCTTCCCATGGCCAGCCCACAGGCAGAGTGTGTCCCCTGAGGCCAGGCTGGGGCTGGGCTGGATGGCCCCGCTCAGGGACACGGTGCCCGGAGGGGCCCTGGATTGTGGTGGCACAAGCAGCACCCCCGGCCTGCCCTGCGCTTGCCGGGGGCCATGCCCGCCCTGCCAGCCCCGTCCCAGCCCCTGGGGCCCAGCTGCCAGCCCTCCTGAGCCACTGGTGGCAGCAGAGTCCAGCTCTGCTCCATCGTCCGTCCAGGACTGATGGAGATGATGGGCAGAGATGTGACCCCTCTGTACATATGTTCAAAAGCTTAGAGGCTTTCTGTAAATATGTTTGTAAGTTTGTTAGCCTATAGGCTCCCATGTAAATATGTTTGTAAGTTTGTTAGCCTATAGGCTCCCATGTAAATATGTTTGTAAGTTTGTTAGCCTATAGGCTCCCATGTAAATATGTTTGTAAGTATGTTAGTCTATAGGCTCCCATGCAAATATGTTTGTAAGTTTGTTAGTCTATAGGCTCCCATGTAAATATGTTTGTAAGTTTGTTAGTCTATAGGCTCCCATGTAAATATGTTTGTAAGTTTGTTAGTCTATAGGCTCCCATGTAAATATGTTTGTAAGTTTGTTAGTCTATAGGCTCTCATGTAAATATGTTGTGCAGATTGTTAGTCTATAGGCTCTCATGTAAATATGTTCTGTAGATTGTTAGTCTATAGGCTCCCATGTAAATATGTTCTGTAGATTGTTGTCGTTACAAGGATTGCTATCATTAATCATGTTCTGTAAATCCACAGTTTTGCCGAGTTTTGGGAAAAAAAAATATTGTTTATTTTTACAATCTCAGTTCACTTTGCAATTCCTTTGGGCACAGGCAGCTTTTGCACAGTTGTGGTTTCCACTTGTTCTGGGTTCCCGGGGCTGGAGGTGCCTGGGTTGCTGGCACGGCCAGCCCGGGGCTGGGGGTCCCTGTGCACAGGGGTCCCACTGACAGCACTCCTGGCACTGGGCACTGCTGCTGTTGCTGGGCTGGGGCAGAGCAGTGTCCCCAGGAGCAGAGCTGTCAGCAGCAGAGAGGGGGCTCTGACAGCAGTGGCCCCTGCAGCAATGCCCCAGAGCAGGCAGGAGCCCCTCAGCCACCCTTGCTGCTGGAGCCACGGGGCCTCCTGGGCCGAGAGCCGGCATCAGGCCACAGGGATGCAAAATCCACCTTCCTGTTCTGAAGGCCACGAGAGCCTTGGCAACTGTGGGACCTGGATCTGGGCTGCTGCAGGGGCTGATGTTTAAGGCTTGCAGCCTCCAAAGGCTCCGGGCTTTGCTTGCCAGCCTGCCTTGCACTGCCCTGTGCCCAGCTTGTTCAAGAGACAAAAGCCAAGCGAGGGGATCCTCACCCTGCCCCCATTGCTGCTGCTGGCCGCACGCGGTCACTGGCCCCTGTCCCCCACTCGGGTGACAGCTGGAGGGGCAGGGCAGGCTGTGCTGGGCAGGGGGCGGGGGGCTTTGGGCCCGGTGGGTGCTGATGCTGGGGGCCATGGGCCCATGTCTACCTTTGCCTTCTTCTCTCCTCTCTGGTGTCACTTTCCCCATTTTCTCTGTCTGGGAGCTTGGCTTCTCTCTCTCCTGTCGGCAGCTTCAGCCGCACGTGTGACCCCGCAGGAACTGCCTGAACTGGAGGGAAGTGGGAGAGAACTCTTTGTCAGGAACTGTAGTGACAGGACAAGGGGCAATGGCACCAAACTGCAAGAGTTGGAATAGATTTGATGATGGGAAGGAGTTCTTTACTGTGAGGGTGGTTGTCCCTGACCCAGGGAGCAGTGCAGAGAGGCTGTGGATGCCCCATGCCCAGGAAGATCCAAGGCCAGGTTGGACAGGGTCCAGAGCAACCTGGTGTGGTGGGAAGTTGATCAAGTAGAAACCAGATGATCCTTAGGGGCGCTTCCAAGCCAAAGCATTCAAGGATTTGAATCATTCTTCGATCCTCATCTCTCCCTGTGGAGTGGCCTTGAAGCTTCTGTGACATCACAGCTGCCAGAGTGTTCCATTTGGAAGGTCCAGGACCTGGAAAGGGGCACAGCAGACACGTCACCTGCTGCCAAGGGCCAGTTCTCACTCGCCCTTGGCTCTGCCCGTCAGTGCTGAGCTGTTGCTGCTGCCTGGGCTTTGCCTGCTGCCTGCTCTGGAGCCAATCCCAGCAGGATGTGCGCCACTGCTGCCCCAGTGGAGGTACAGTGCCATTCCAGGGAGGGGGGCAGCCTGCTAGGGCAGGCTGCAGCCAGGTGGCAATGGCTGGTGTGGGACAGCAAGCCCACCGTCAGATTGTGCTGCCTCTTGCAGACTGCCAGAGACACGGTGGAGGAGATGGAAGTGGACGTGGTGCTGGACAGGGAAGAAATGATGGAGGTGGACAGGGAAGAGACAGCTGAGGACATGGACGTCGACGTGGAGGACAAGATCGAGGAGATGGACATTGATGTGGAGGACAAGATCGAGGAGATGGAAGTCGATGGCAAGGTTGAGGAGGAGCCCATGGTCCTTGGTTGAAGATGGAGCTCCAGGAAGAAGAGAGGCAGATGCTTCCCATGGCCAGCCCACAGGCAGAGTGTGTCCCCTGAGGCCAGGCTGGGGCTGGGCTGGATGGCCCCGCTCAGGGACACGGTGCCCGGAGGGGCCCTGGATTGTGGTGGCACAAGCAGCACCCCCGGCCTGCCCTGCGCTTGCCGGGGGCCATGCCCGCCCTGCCAGCCCCGTCCCAGCCCCTGGGGCCCAGCTGCCAGCCCTCCTGAGCCACTGGTGGCAGCAGAGTCCAGCTCTGCTCCATCGTCCGTCCAGGACTGATGGAGATGATGGGCAGAGATGTGACCCCTCTGTACATATGTTCAAAAGCTTAGAGGCTTTCTGTAAATATGTTTGTAAGTTTGTTAGCCTATAGGCTCCCATGTAAATATGTTTGTAAGTTTGTTAGCCTATAGGCTCCCATGTAAATATGTTTGTAAGTTTGTTAGCCTATAGGCTCCCATGTAAATATGTTTGTAAGTTTGTTAGCCTATAGGCTCCCATGTAAATATGTTTGTAAGTTTGTTAGTCTATAGGCTCCCATGCAAATATGTTTGTAAGTTTGTTAGTCTATAGGCTCCCATGTAAATATGTTTGTAAGTTTGTTAGTCTGTAGGCTCCCATGTAAATATGTTTGTAAGTTTGTTAGTCTATAGGCCCCCATGTAAATATGTTCTGTAGATTGTTAGTCTATAGGCTCCCATGTAAATATGTTCTGTAGATTGTTAGTCTATAGGCTCCCATGTAAATATGTTCTGTAGATTGTTGTCGTTACAAGGATTGCTATCATTAATCATGTTCTGTAAATCCACAGTTTTGCCGAGTTTTGGGAAAAAAAAATATTGTTTATTTTTACACTCTCAGTTCACTTTGCAATTCCTTTGGGCACAGGCAGCTTTTGCACAGTTGTGGTTTCCACTTGTTCTGGGTTCCCGGGGCTGGAGGTGCCTGGGTTGCTGGCACGGCCAGCCCGGGGCTGGGGGTCCCTGTGCACAGGGGTCCCACTGACAGCACTCCTGGCACTGGGCACTGCTGCTGTTGCTGGGCTGGGGCAGAGCAGTGTCCCCAGGAGCAGAGCTGTCAGCAGCAGAGAGGGGGCTCTGACAGCAGTGGCCCCTGCAGCAATGCCCCAGAGCAGGCAGGAGCCCCTCAGCCACCCTTGCTGCTGGAGCCACGGGGCCTCCTGGGCCGAGAGCCGGCATCAGGCCACAGGGATGCAAAATCCACCTTCCTGTTCTGAAGGCCACGAGAGCCTTGGCAACTGTGGGACCTGGATCTGGGCTGCTGCAGGGGCTGATGTTTAAGGCTTGCAGCCTCCAAAGGCTCCGGGCTTTGCTTGCCAGCCTGCCTTGCACTGCCCTGTGCCCAGCTTGTTCAAGAGACAAAAGCCAAGCGAGGGGATCCCCACCCTGCCCCCATTGCTGCTGCTGGCCGCACACGGCCACTGGCCCCTGTCCCCCACTCGGGTGACAGCTGGAGGGGCAGGGCAGGCTGTGCTGGGCAGGGGGCGGGGGGCTTTGGGCCCGGTGGGTGCTGATGCTGGGGGCCATGGGCCCATGTCTACCTTTGCCTTCTTCTCTCCTCTCAGGTGTCACTTTCCCCATTTTCTCTGTCTGGGAGCTTGGCTTCTCTCTCTCCTGTCGGCAGCTTCAGCCGCACGTGTGACCCTGCAGGAACTGCCTGAACTGGAGGGAAGTGGGAGAGGACTCTTTGTCAGGAACTGTAGTGACAGGACAAGGGGCAATGGCACCAAACTGCAAGAGTTGGAATAGATTTGATGATGGGAAGGAGTTCTTTACTGTGAGGGTGGTTGTCCCTGACCCAGGGAGCAGTGCAGAGAGGCTGTGGATGCCCCATGCCCAGGAAGATCCAAGGCCAGGTTGGACAGGGTCCAGAGCAACCTGGTGTGGTGGGAAGTTGATCAAGTAGAAACCAGATGATCCTTAGGGGTGCTTCCAAGCCAAAGCATTCAAGGATTTGAATCATTCTTCGATCCCCATCTCTCCCTGTGGAGTGGCCTTGAAGCTTCTGTGACATCACAGCTGCCAGAGTGTTCCATTTGGAAGGTCCAGGACCTGGAAAGGGGCACAGCAGACACGTCACCTGCTGCCAAGGGCCAGTTCTCACTCGCCCTTGGCTCTGCCCGTCAGTGCTGAGCTGTTGCTGCTGCCTGGGCTTTGCCTGCTGCCTGCTCTGGAGCCAATCCCAGCAGGATGTGCGCCACTGCTGCCCCAGTGGAGGTACAGTGCCATTCCAGGGAGGGGGGCAGCCTGCTTGGGCAGGCTGCAGCCAGGTGGCAATGGCTGGTGTGGGACAGCAAGCCCACCGTCAGATTGCGCTGCCTCTTGCAGACTGCCAGAGACACCGTGGAGGAGATGGAAGTGGACGTGGTGCTGGACAGGGAAGAAATGATGGAGGTGGACAGGGAAGAGACAGCTGAGGACATGGACGTCGACGTGGAGGATAAGATCGAGGAGATGGACATTGATGTGGAGGACAAGATCGAGGAGATGGAAGTCGATGGCAAGGTTGAGGAGGAGCCCATGGTCCTTGGTTGAAGATGGAGCTCCAGGAAGAAGAGAGGCAGATGCTTCCCATGGCCAGCCCACAGGCAGAGTGTGTCCCCTGAGGCCAGGCTGGGGCTGGGCTGGATGGCCCCGCTCAGGGACACGGTGCCCGGAGGGGCCCTGGATTGTGGTGGCACAAGCAGCACCCCCGGCCTGCCCTGCGCTTGCCGGGGGCCATGCCCGCCCTGCCAGCCCCGTCCCAGCCCCTGGGGCCCAGCTGCCAGCCCTCCTGAGCCACTGGTGGCAGCAGAGTCCAGCTCTGCTCCATCGTCCGTCCAGGACTGATGGAGATGATGGGCAGAGATGTGACCCCTCTGTACATATGTTCAAAAGCTTAGAGGCTTTCTGTAAATATGTTTGTAAGTTTGTTAGTCTATAGGCTCCCATGTAAATATGTTTGTAAGTTTGTTAGCCTATAGGCTCCCATGTAAATATGTTTGTAAGTTTGTTAGCCTATAGGCTCCCATGTAAATATGTTTGTAAGTATGTTAGTCTATAGGCTCCCATGCAAATATGTTTGTAAGTTTGTTAGTCTATAGGCTCCCATGTAAATATGTTTGTAAGTTTGTTAGTCTATAGGCTCCCATGTAAATATGTTTGTAAGTTTGTTAGTCTATAGGCTCCCATGTAAATATGTTTGTAAGTTTGTTAGTCTATAGGCTCTCATGTAAATATGTTGTGCAGATTGTTAGTCTATAGGCTCTCATGTAAATATGTTCTGTAGATTGTTAGTCTATAGGCTCCCATGTAAATATGTTCTGTAGATTGTTGTCGTTACAAGGATTGCTATCATTAATCATGTTCTGTAAATCCACAGTTTTGCCGAGTTTTGGGAAAAAAAAATATTGTTTATTTTTACAATCTCAGTTCACTTTGCAATTCCTTTGGGCACAGGCAGCTTTTGCACAGTTGTGGTTTCCACTTGTTCTGGGTTCCCGGGGCTGGAGGTGCCTGGGTTGCTGGCACGGCCAGCCCGGGGCTGGGGGTCCCTGTGCACAGGGGTCCCACTGACAGCACTCCTGGCACTGGGCACTGCTGCTGTTGCTGGGCTGGGGCAGAGCAGTGTCCCCAGGAGCAGAGCTGTCAGCAGCAGAGAGGGGGCTCTGACAGCAGTGGCCCCTGCAGCAATGCCCCAGAGCAGGCAGGAGCCCCTCAGCCACCCTTGCTGCTGGAGCCACGGGGCCTCCTGGGCCGAGAGCCGGCATCAGGCCACAGGGATGCAAAATCCACCTTCCTGTTCTGAAGGCCACGAGAGCCTTGGCAACTGTGGGACCTGGATCTGGGCTGCTGCAGGGGCTGATGTTTAAGGCTTGCAGCCTCCAAAGGCTCCGGGCTTTGCTTGCCAGCCTGCCTTGCACTGCCCTGTGCCCAGCTTGTTCAAGAGACAAAAGCCAAGCGAGGGGATCCTCACCCTGCCCCCATTGCTGCTGCTGGCCGCACGCGGTCACTGGCCCCTGTCCCCCACTCGGGTGACAGCTGGAGGGGCAGGGCAGGCTGTGCTGGGCAGGGGGCGGGGGGCTTTGGGCCCGGTGGGTGCTGATGCTGGGGGCCATGGGCCCATGTCTACCTTTGCCTTCTTCTCTCCTCTCTGGTGTCACTTTCCCCATTTTCTCTGTCTGGGAGCTTGGCTTCTCTCTCTCCTGTCGGCAGCTTCAGCCGCACGTGTGACCCCGCAGGAACTGCCTGAACTGGAGGGAAGTGGGAGAGAACTCTTTGTCAGGAACTGTAGTGACAGGACAAGGGGCAATGGCACCAAACTGCAAGAGTTGGAATAGATTTGATGATGGGAAGGAGTTCTTTACTGTGAGGGTGGTTGTCCCTGACCCAGGGAGCAGTGCAGAGAGGCTGTGGATGCCCCATGCCCAGGAAGATCCAAGGCCAGGTTGGACAGGGTCCAGAGCAACCTGGTGTGGTGGGAAGTTGATCAAGTAGAAACCAGATGATCCTTAGGGGCGCTTCCAAGCCAAAGCATTCAAGGATTTGAATCATTCTTCGATCCTCATCTCTCCCTGTGGAGTGGCCTTGAAGCTTCTGTGACATCACAGCTGCCAGAGTGTTCCATTTGGAAGGTCCAGGACCTGGAAAGGGGCACAGCAGACACGTCACCTGCTGCCAAGGGCCAGTTCTCACTCGCCCTTGGCTCTGCCCGTCAGTGCTGAGCTGTTGCTGCTGCCTGGGCTTTGCCTGCTGCCTGCTCTGGAGCCAATCCCAGCAGGATGTGCGCCACTGCTGCCCCAGTGGAGGTACAGTGCCATTCCAGGGAGGGGGGCAGCCTGCTAGGGCAGGCTGCAGCCAGGTGGCAATGGCTGGTGTGGGACAGCAAGCCCACCGTCAGATTGTGCTGCCTCTTGCAGACTGCCAGAGACACGGTGGAGGAGATGGAAGTGGACGTGGTGCTGGACAGGGAAGAAATGATGGAGGTGGACAGGGAAGAGACAGCTGAGGACATGGACGTCGACGTGGAGGACAAGATCGAGGAGATGGACATTGATGTGGAGGACAAGATCGAGGAGATGGAAGTCGATGGCAAGGTTGAGGAGGAGCCCATGGTCCTTGGTTGAAGATGGAGCTCCAGGAAGAAGAGAGGCAGATGCTTCCCATGGCCAGCCCACAGGCAGAGTGTGTCCCCTGAGGCCAGGCTGGGGCTGGGCTGGATGGCCCCGCTCAGGGACACGGTGCCCGGAGGGGCCCTGGATTGTGGTGGCACAAGCAGCACCCCCGGCCTGCCCTGCGCTTGCCGGGGGCCATGCCCGCCCTGCCAGCCCCGTCCCAGCCCCTGGGGCCCAGCTGCCAGCCCTCCTGAGCCACTGGTGGCAGCAGAGTCCAGCTCTGCTCCATCGTCCGTCCAGGACTGATGGAGATGATGGGCAGAGATGTGACCCCTCTGTACATATGTTCAAAAGCTTAGAGGCTTTCTGTAAATATGTTTGTAAGTTTGTTAGCCTATAGGCTCCCATGTAAATATGTTTGTAAGTTTGTTAGCCTATAGGCTCCCATGTAAATATGTTTGTAAGTTTGTTAGCCTATAGGCTCCCATGTAAATATGTTTGTAAGTTTGTTAGTCTATAGGCTCTCATGTAAATATGTTGTGCAGATTGTTAGTCTATAGGCTCTCATGTAAATATGTTCTGTAGATTGTTAGTCTATAGGCTCCCATGTAAATATGTTCTGTAGATTGTTGTCGTTACAAGGATTGCTATCATTAATCATGTTCTGTAAATCCACAGTTTTGCCGAGTTTTGGGAAAAAAAAAATTTTGTTTATTTTTACAATCTCAGTTCACTTTGCAATTCCTTTGGGCACAGGCAGCTTTTGCACAGTTGTGGTTTCCACTTGTTCTGGGTTCCCGGGGCTGGAGGTGCCTGGGTTGCTGGCACGGCCAGCCCGGGGCTGGGGGTCCCTGTGCACAGGGGTCCCACTGACAGCACTCCTGGCACTGGGCACTGCTGCTGTTGCTGGGCTGGGGCAGAGCAGTGTCCCCAGGAGCAGAGCTGTCAGCAGCAGAGAGGGGGCTCTGACAGCAGTGGCCCCTGCAGCAATGCCCCAGAGCAGGCAGGAGCCCCTCAGCCACCCTTGCTGCTGGAGCCACGGGGCCTCCTGGGCCGAGAGCCGGCATCAGGCCACAGGGATGCAAAATCCACCTTCCTGTTCTGAAGGCCACGAGAGCCTTGGCAACTGTGGGACCTGGATCTGGGCTGCTGCAGGGGCTGATGTTTAAGGCTTGCAGCCTCCAAAGGCTCCGGGCTTTGCTTGCCAGCCTGCCTTGCACTGCCCTGTGCCCAGCTTGTTCAAGAGACAAAAGCCAAGCGAGGGGATCCTCACCCTGCCCCCATTGCTGCTGCTGGCCGCGCGCGGTCACTGGCCCCTGTCCCCCACTCGGGTGACAGCTGGAGGGGCAGGGCAGGCTGTGCTGGGCAGGGGGCGGGGGGCTTTGGGCCCGGTGGGTGCTGATGCTGGGGGCCATGGGCCCATGTCTACCTTTGCCTTCTTCTCTCCTCTCTGGTGTCACTTTCCCCATTTTCTCTGTCTGGGAGCTTGGCTTCTCTCTCTCCTGTCGGCAACTTCAGCCGCACGTGTGACCCCGCAGGAACTGCCTGAACTGGAGGGAAGTGGGAGAGAACTCTTTGTCAGGAACTGTAGTGACAGGACAAGGGGCAATGGCACCAAACTGCAAGAGTTGGAATAGATTTGATGATGGGAAGGAGTTCTTTACTGTGAGGGTGGTTGTCCCTGACCCAGGGAGCAGTGCAGAGAGGCTGTGGATGCCCCATGCCCAGGAAGATCCAAGGCCAGGTTGGACAGGGTCCAGAGCAACCTGGTGTGGTGGGAAGTTGATCAAGTAGAAACCAGATGATCCTTAGGGGCGCTTCCAAGCCAAAGCATTCAAGGATTTGAATCATTCTTCGATCCTCATCTCTCCCTGTGGAGTGGCCTTGAAGCTTCTGTGACATCACAGCTGCCAGAGTGTTCCATTTGGAAGGTCCAGGACCTGGAAAGGGGCACAGCAGACACGTCACCTGCTGCCAAGGGCCAGTTCTCACTCGCCCTTGGCTCTGCCCGTCAGTGCTGAGCTGTTGCTGCTGCCTGGGCTTTGCCTGCTGCCTGCTCTGGAGCCAATCCCAGCAGGATGTGCGCCACTGCTGCCCCAGTGGAGGTACAGTGCCATTCCAGGGAGGGGGGCAGCCTGCTTGGGCAGGCTGCAGCCAGGTGGCAATGGCTGGTGTGGGACAGCAAGCCCACCGTCAGATTGTGCTGCCTCTTGCAGACTGCCAGAGACACGGTGGAGGAGATGGAAGTGGACGTGGTGCTGGACAGGGAAGAAATGATGGAGGTGGACAGGGAAGAGACAGCTGAGGACATGGACGTCGACGTGGAGGACAAGATCGAGGAGATGGACATTGATGTGGAGGACAAGATCGAGGAGATGGAAGTCGATGGCAAGGTTGAGGAGGAGCCCATGGTCCTTGGTTGAAGATGGAGCTCCAGGAAGAAGAGAGGCAGATGCTTCCCATGGCCAGCCCACAGGCAGAGTGTGTCCCCTGAGGCCAGGCTGGGGCTGGGTTGGATGGCCCCGCTCAGGGACACGGTGCCCGGAGGGGCCCTGGATTGTGGTGGCACAAGCAGCACCCCCGGCCTGCCCTGCGCTTGCCGGGGGCCATGCCCGCCCTGCCAGCCCCGTCCCAGCCCCTGGGGCCCAGCTGCCAGCCCTCCTGAGCCACTGGTGGCAGCAGAGTCCAGCTCTGCTCCATCGTCCGTCCAGGACTGATGGAGATGATGGGCAGAGATGTGACCCCTCTGTACATATGTTCAAAAGCTTAGAGGCTTTCTGTAAATATGTTTGTAAGTTTGTTAGCCTATAGGCTCCCATGTAAATATGTTTGTAAGTTTGTTAGCCTATAGGCTCCCATGTAAATATGTTTGTAAGTTTGTTAGTCTATAGGCTCCCATGTAAATATGTTTGTAAGTTTGTTAGTCTATAGGCTCTCATGTAAATATGTTGTGCAGATTGTTAGTCAATAGGCTCTCATGTAAATATGTTCTGTAAATTGTTAGTCTATAGGCTCCCATGTAAATATGTTCTGTAGATTGTTGTCGTTACAAGGATTGCTATCATTAATCATGTTCTGTAAATCCACAGTTTTGCCGAGTTTTGGGAAAAAAAAAATTTTGTTTATTTTTACAATCTCAGTTCACTTTGCAATTCCTTTGGGCACAGGCAGCTTTTGCACAGTTGTGGTTTCCACTTGTTCTGGGTTCCCGGGGCTGGAGGTGCCTGGGTTGCTGGCACGGCCAGCCCGGGGCTGGGGGTCCCTGTGCACAGGGGTCCCACTGACAGCACTCCTGGCACTGGGCACTGCTGCTGTTGCTGGGCTGGGGCAGAGCAGTGTCCCCAGGAGCAGAGCTGTCAGCAGCAGAGAGGGGGCTCTGACAGCAGTGGCCCCTGCAGCAATGCCCCAGAGCAGGCAGGAGCCCCTCAGCCACCCTTGCTGCTGGAGCCACGGGGCCTCCTGGGCCGAGAGCCGGCATCAGGCCACAGGGATGCAAAATCCACCTTCCTGTTCTGAAGGCCACGAGAGCCTTGGCAACTGTGGGACCTGGATCTGGGCTGCTGCAGGGGCTGATGTTTAAGGCTTGCAGCCTCCAAAGGCTCCGGGCTTTGCTTGCCAGCCTGCCTTGCACTGCCCTGTGCCCAGCTTGTTCAAGAGACAAAAGCCAAGCGAGGGGATCCTCACCCTGCCCCCATTGCTGCTGCTGGCCGCACGCGGTCACTGGCCCCTGTCCCCCACTCGGGTGACAGCTGGAGGGGCAGGGCAGGCTGTGCTGGGCAGGGGGCGGGGGGCTTTGGGCCCGGTGGGTGCTGATGCTGGGGGCCATGGGCCCATGTCTACCTTTGCCTTCTTCTCTCCTCTCTGGTGTCACTTTCCCCATTTTCTCTGTCTGGGAGCTTGGCTTCTCTCTCTCCTGTCGGCAGCTTCAGCCGCACGTGTGACCCTGCAGGAACTGCCTGAACTGGAGGGAAGTGGGAGAGAACTCTTTGTCAGGAACTGTAGTGACAGGACAAGGGGCAATGGCACCAAACTGCAAGAGTTGGAATAGATTTGATGATGGGAAGGAGTTCTTTATTGTGAGGGTGGTTGTCCCTGACCCAGGGAGCAGTGCAGAGAGGCTGTGGATGCCCCATGCCCAGGAAGATCCAAGGCCAGGTTGGACAGGGTCCAGAGCAACCTGGTGTGGTGGGAAGTTGATCAAGTAGAAACCAGATGATCCTTAGGGGCGCTTCCAAGCCAAAGCATTCAAGGATTTGAATCATTCTTCGATCCTCATCTCTCCCTGTGGAGTGGCCTTGAAGCTTCTGTGACATCACAGCTGCCAGAGTGTTCCATTTGGAAGGTCCAGGACCTGGAAAGGGGCACAGCAGACACGTCACCTGCTGCCAAGGGCCAGTTCTCACTCGCCCTTGGCTCTGCCCGTCAGTGCTGAGCTGTTGCTGCTGCCTGGGCTTTGCCTGCTGCCTGCTCTGGAGCCAATCCCAGCAGGATGTGCGCCACTGCTGCCCCAGTGGAGGTACAGTGCCATTCCAGGGAGGGGGGCAGCCTGCTAGGGCAGGCTGCAGCCAGGTGGCAATGGCTGGTGTGGGACAGCAAGCCCACCGTCAGATTGCGCTGCCTCTTGCAGACTGCCAGAGACACCGTGGAGGAGATGGAAGTGGACGTGGTGCTGGACAGGGAAGAAATGATGGAGGTGGACAGGGAAGAGACAGCTGAGGACATGGACGTCGACGTGGAGGACAAGATCGAGGAGATGGACATTGATGTGGAGGACAAGATCGAGGAGATGGAAGTCGATGGCAAGGTTGAGGAGGAGCCCATGGTGCTTGGTTGAAGATGGAGCTCCAGGAAGAAGAGAGGCAGATGCTTCCCATGGCCAGCCCACAGGCAGAGTGTGTCCCCTGAGGCCAGGCTGGGGCTGGGCTGGATGGCCCCGCTCAGGGACACGGTGCCCGGAGGGGCCCTGGATTGTGGTGGCACAAGCAGCACCCCCGGCCTGCCCTGCGCTTGCCGGGGGCCATGCCCGCCCTGCCAGCCCCGTCCCAGCCCCTGGGGCCCAGCTGCCAGCCCTCCTGAGCCACTGGTGGCAGCAGAGTCCAGCTCTGCTCCATCGTCCGTCCAGGACTGATGGAGATGATGGGCAGAGATGTGACCCCTCTGTACATATGTTCAAAAGCTTAGAGGCTTTCTGTAAATATGTTTGTAAGTTGGTTAGCCTATAGGCTCCCATGTAAATATGTTTGTAAGTTTGTTAGCCTATAGGCTCCCATGTAAATATGTTTGTAAGTTTGTTAGCCTATAGGCTCCCATGTAAATATGTTTGTAAGTTTGTTAGCCTATAGGCTCCCATGTAAATATGTTTGTAAGTTTGTTAGTCTATAGGCTCCCATGCAAATATGTTTGTAAGTTTGTTAGTCTATAGGCTCCCATGTAAATATGTTTGTAAGTTTGTTAGTCTGTAGGCTCCCATGTAAATATGTTTGTAAGTTTGTTAGTCTATAGGCCCCCATGTAAATATGTTCTGTAGATTGTTAGTCTATAGGCCCCCATGTAAATATGTTCTGTAGATTGTTAGTCTATAGGCTCCCATGTAAATATGTTCTGTAGATTGTTGTCGTTACAAGGATTGCTATCATTAATCATGTTCTGTAAATCCACAGTTTTGCCGAGTTTTGGGAAAAAAAAATATTGTTTATTTTTACAATCTCAGTTCACTTTGCAATTCCTTTGGGCACAGGCAGCTTTTGCACAGTTGTGGTTTCCACTTGTTCTGGGTTCCCGGGGCTGGAGGTGCCTGGGTTGCTGGCACGGCCAGCCAGGGGCTGGGGGTCCCTGTGCACAGGGGTCCCACTGACAGCACTCCTGGCACTGGGCACTGCTGCTGTTGCTGGGCTGGGGCAGAGCAGTGTCCCCAGGAGCAGAGCTGTCAGCAGCAGAGAGGGGGCTCTGACAGCAGTGGCCCCTGCAGCAATGCCCCAGAGCAGGCAGGAGCCCCTCAGCCACCCTTGCTGCTGGAGCCACGGGGCCTCCTGGGCCGAGAGCCGGCATCAGGCCACAGGGATGCAAAATCCACCTTCCTGTTCTGAAGGCCACGAGAGCCTTGGCAACTGTGGGACCTGGATCTGGGCTGCTGCAGGGGCTGATGTTTAAGGCTTGCAGCCTCCAAAGGCTCCGGGCTTTGCTTGCTAGCCTGCCTTGCACTGCCCTGTGCCCAGCTTGTTCAAGAGACAAAAGCCAAGCGAGGGGATCCTCACCCTGCCCCCATTGCTGCTGCTGGCCGCGCGCGGCCACTGGCCCCTGTCCCCCACTCGGGTGACAGCTGGAGGGGCAGGGCAGGCTGTGCTGGGCAGGGGGCGGGGGGCTTTGGGCCCGGTGGGTGCTGATGCTGGGGGCCATGGGCCCATGTCTACCTTTGCCTTCTTCTCTCCTCTCTGGTGTCACTTTCCCCATTTTCTCTGTCTGGGAGCTTGGCTTCTCTCTCTCCTGTCGGCAGCTTCAGCCGCACGTGTGACCCCGCAGGAACTGCCTGAACTGGAGGGAAGTGGGAGAGAACTCTTTGTCAGGAACTGTAGTGACAGGACAAGGGGCAATGGCACCAAACTGCAAGAGTTGGAATAGATTTGATGATGGGAAGGAGTTCTTTACTGTGAGGGTGGTTGTCCCTGACCCAGGGAGCAGTGCAGAGAGGCTGTGGATGCCCCATGCCCAGGAAGATCCAAGGCCAGGTTGGACAGGGTCCAGAGCAACCTGGTGTGGTGGGAAGTTGATCAAGTAGAAACCAGATGATCCTTAGGGGTGCTTCCAAGCCAAAGCATTCAAGGATTTGAATCATTCTTCGATCCCCATCTCTCCCTGTGGAGTGGCCTTGAAGCTTCTCTGACATCACAGCTGCCAGAGTGTTCCATTTGGAAGGTCCAGGACCTGGAAAGGGGCACAGCAGACACGTCACCTGCTGCCAAGGGCCAGTTCTCACTCGCCCTTGGCTCTGCCCGTCAGTGCTGAGCTGTTGCTGCTGCCTGGGCTTTGCCTGCTGCCTGCTCTGGAGCCAATCCCAGCAGGATGTGCGCCACTGCTGCCCCAGTGGAGGTACAGTGCCATTCCAGGGAGGGGGGCAGCCTGCTTGGGCAGGCTGCAGCCAGGTGGCAATGGCTGGTGTGGGACAGCAAGCCCACCGTCAGATTGCGCTGCCTCTTGCAGACTGCCAGAGACACCGTGGAGGAGATGGAAGTGGACGTGGTGCTGGACAGGGAAGAAATGATGGAGGTGGACAGGGAAGAGACAGCTGAGGACATGGACGTCGACGTGGAGGACAAGATCGAGGAGATGGACATTGATGTGGAGGACAAGATCGAGGAGATGGAAGTCGATGGCAAGGTTGAGGAGGAGCCCATGGTCCTTGGTTGAAGATGGAGCTCCAGGAAGAAGAGAGGCAGATGCTTCCCATGGCCAGCCCACAGGCAGAGTGTGTCCCCTGAGGCCAGGCTGGGGCTGGGCTGGATGGCCCCGCTCAGGGACACGGTGCCCGGAGGGGCCCTGGATTGTGGTGGCACAAGCAGCACCCCCGGCCTGCCCTGCGCTTGCCGGGGGCCATGCCCGCCCTGCCAGCCCCGTCCCAGCCCCTGGGGCCCAGCTGCCAGCCCTCCTGAGCCACTGGTGGCAGCAGAGTCCAGCTCTGCTCCATCGTCCGTCCAGGACTGATGGAGATGATGGGCAGAGATGTGACCCCTCTGTACATATGTTCAAAAGCTTAGAGGCTTTCTGTAAATATGTTTGTAAGTTTGTTAGCCTATAGGCTCCCATGTAAATATGTTTGTAAGTTTGTTAGCCTATAGGCTCCCATGTAAATATGTTCTGTAGATTGTTAGTCTATAGGCTCCCATGTAAATATGTTCTGTAGATTGTTAGTCTATAGGCTCCCATGTAAATATGTTCTGCACATTGTTAGTCTATAGGCTCCCATGTAAATATGTTCTGTAGATTGTTAGTCTATAGGCTCCCATGTAAATATGTTCTGTAGATTGTTGTCCTTACAAGGATTGTTATAATTAAACATGTTTTGTAAATCCTCAGTTTTGCTGAGTTTTGGGAAAAAAAAAATATTGTTTATTTTTACACTCTCAGTTCACTTTGCAATTCCTTTGGGCACAGGCAGCTTTTGCCCAGTTGTGGTTTCCACTTGTTCTGGGTTCCCGGGGCTGGAGGTGCCTTGGTTGCTGGCACGGCCAGCTCAGGTCTGGGGCTCCCTGTGCATAGGGGACACGCGTGGCCTTTCCTCCGGGCCTCTCCGCTCATTCTCAGTCCTATTTTTAGATTTCCCCATCTCAACAAGGCTTTAGGAAACAGCTTTGTATGCTGCCAGGGACAGTCCCTGCCCGCTGTCATTCCCAGCCCGGCGGCGTTCCACAACCTCTTCCGTGTGGGACAAGTCCTCTCACAGGGGTTACCTCGTGACCCCTGCCTGTATCTGGGTGACACCGTGTGACGAGGCAGCACCACCCCAGGGTGCTCCTGGATGTACCCAGCACAGGAAGGACAACGTGGAGCTGCTGGAACAAATCCAGAGAGGCCACGGAGCTGCTCCCAGGGCTGGAATCCCTCTGCCATGGAGCCAGGCTGGGAGATCTGGGGGTGCTCACCTGTAGAGGAGAAGCTCCAGGGAGAGCTCAGAGCCCCTGCCAGGGCCTAAAGAGGCTTCAGGAGAGCTGGAGAGGGACTGGAGACAAGGGATGGAGGGACAGGACACAGGGAATGGCTTTAAGCTGAAGAAGGAGAGATTTAGATGGGATATTGGGAAGGAATTGTTCCCTGGGAGGGTGGGGAGACCCTGGAACAGATTTCCCAGAGCAGCTGTGGCTGCCCCTGGATCCCTGGAAGTGCCAGGCTGGACAGGGCCTGGAGCAGCCTGGCACAGTGGAAAATGTCCCTGCCCATGGCAGGTGGTTTGACATTAAATGATCCTTAAGGTGCCTTCCAGCCCAGTTCATTCCATGATCCTGTGGTGATATTCCAGTGAATTATTAGGAAATGGATAATGCCACAGGAGCACAGAGACCCTCCAGGTCTGCCACAGCCTCAACAGGAGGAACAGGCCTGGAATGACATCCATTAGGGAAACAAACCAAAAGGCACATTCCATTTCAGCTCCCTGAGTGATAAATCTGTCAAAATAGTTACAGCTTTTGCCCTCTCAGGTTGTCAAAGTTTCACGCAGAGGAAAAGGTGCAAATCCCTTTGAAACTTGTGCAGTCTCTGCCATCAGCAGCCACATCCAGGCATATAAATGTTAAATATTCCAGAGGGGAACAATTACAGCACAAGGCGGGGGTTTACAGCCTCCCATCAGTGCTTGGCACAACTGGGAAGGTAATTCTTTGGGTTTTGGTGTTTTTTAATATCACGATGATGTGAAAACTGGGAATTTCATATGAAAGGCCCAAATCATCACCAATGTTTGAACTGAACTCATCCATGAGGCAAAGCATCAGCTGAGCATGATATAATTTTTATTTTGGGCAATATTCACCCTTTTTTTCAAACCTAGACAGGCCACCAGGGAGAATTCCCTCCTTTTCCCAAGCCAATGCACAAGTCCTTTGCTGCATCATGAATAGAAAAAAGACAAAGAAATTGTAAAATCAGAATATATTTAATAAATCCCAGACAAACAATGGGATTTCTCTGGGAAAGTGGGAAAAAAATGAGCCTATTGGGGGAGAGATCCACAGGACTGAGATGAGCCATGGAAGGTTCGGATGTGGCTTCATCCTGCTCAGGGATGGAGCTGGAGATTACAGCAATTCCTCCTTCTAGGGAGACAAAGGTGCCTTTGTGCTCATCCTTCCCTCCTGCTGGGTTGTGCAGGGGAGCACCATTAATAATCCAACTCGTGAGCTCTTTTCCCTGCAAAACTCCTGGCGGTAATCACCAAACAGACACCAGGTGACAATTCCCAGCGGCTGTAAGGACCAAACAGACACCAGGTGACAATTCCCAGCGTGCCCTCCCTGGCTGGGGCCATTGTGCCTGGAGCCCTGGGGAGCTGAGGGAAGGATAAGCACACCTGGAGCTGCTGGGAAGGGACCACAAAAGGTCTTTTTTCCCCCCTGGATTGTGCAAGGTCTGTTCAGGAGAGCAGCTCCGGTGTCACTTTGGGTGTGACAGGGCCAGCCCCGTGCTTCAGTCAACAACCAGGGCTAAGCACAGTTCAAGCCCCGTGTTCCTGCCAGCTTTGAGAGCAGCTTAAACTGTTTAAGCAGCTGCTCTGCAGTTTAAGATTAAGCCGGTCTTTTGAGCAGCCTAAGCAGTTTAAAATACTCCAAAGCCTTAACATTAGAGCCAGTTTAAGTTGCTGTAGGGGCTTAAAGCAGGGATGTGCAGCTGGTATCTTCACAGGGTCTGCCACAGGATGGGGCTCTGTAGGCTCTGAGAAGCCCTGGGGATCAGGGCATGGAGGTTTGCAGAGGGCACAGTCCTCTGCCAGCCTCTCCTGCCCTTGTCCAGCCCAGATTTCTGGGGCTGTGCTAGCTGGAAAACACTCTGCCTTTATCCTGCAGCATCACAGGACTTGCTCCTTCAACCTCCCAGCCAAGGAAAAGGGGAAAACCAGCTCCAGAAACCTTTTTGTCTTAAACCTGGGGAAGGAAGGAGAGATGTCTTGCCCTGAGCCCAGCCAGGATGGAACAGGAGATTTTGGAGCAGCCTGGAAGAAAGTGCCACTCTCTGAGAGCCTGGGTTGGGGAGACCTTTAAAATAGGAGCCCTTGGGATGCTGCAGGACTGCCCTTCAAGGAGCAGAGAGGCTGAAGGAGGCTTAAGCTACTTTAATTCTGCCTCAGGACTCACTGCAGCCTTAAGGCCTTTAAGCCCTTGGGTGACACCAAGGGTTTATGCTCTTACACAGCTTTAAACGGGGCTTAAACGCTTGCTCACCTTCATGTGGGACACTTCCCTCCCTCCTGGACAGCTTCTCCCTCCTGCAAAGAGGGTCTGGATCCAGTGGTGCCACCTGGGAGGGGCCCCACAGCACAGCCTTGGGGTGTCATTCCCATTCCTACAGCTCCAGGGAGTGACAGTGGGGGAAGAGTGGCACTTCCAGCTCCCCAAAAGCTTTTGGTGAAGGGCAGAGCTCTGGGCATGAGGAGATGAGGGCAGTAGTGTCACCTGGGAGACCTTCCCCTCCCTGCTGGTGGTGACTGAGAGCAGCACAGGGTGTTTTTGGTGTCAAACACATTCCCAGAGGGTTCTGTCCCCCATTCCTGCAGGATCAGGGCTGGGATAACCCCGTGCTGCTGACAAGAACCTGTCTATAATCCTTTCCTTCCTGCAGGACACTTCCCCAAAGTGCAGCTCCCAGTTTGGGGTTTGTGATGCTGGCCTTTGTCCTGCCCAGGCTCAGATGGGAGGGGAAAAGCCCTCAGGGATATTTTAGTGTTCCTAATTCCTTGTGGGATGGCTGCAGAGCTCAGGAGCCCCCCATGCCCTGGCTTCCTCTGCACCTGCCTGTCACCTTATCCCAGAACCATCCAGGGGCCAGGCCGAGCTCCCAGAGCCTCGTCCCTCCCTGCACTGGAGATGTGGAATGCCAGCCTGGAGAAATCACTCTACAGACTCCTCTGTTGTGGAGAGAAGCGCCTTCAGTCCTGGGGACAGCCCTGGTGCCTGTCATCTCTGCAGGTGACTGGGGGTCTGCTGCAGTTTTTAATTCCATGGATGTGCAGCCCCTGCCAGACCTTCCCGTGGATGCAGCATCCTGGAAAGATGGATTCATGCCACTGATAACATTGTGCACACAAAAATCATGGAATCACTGAGGTGGGAAAAGCCCTCCAGGATCATCGAGTCCAAGCTGTGCCCCATGCCCTTCTTGTCCCCAGCCCAGAGCTCTGAGTGCCACCTCCAGGCATTCCTGGGACACCTCCAGGGCTGGGCACTCCAAACCTCCCTGGGCAGCCCCTGCCAAGGCCTGAGCACCCTTTCCATGGGGAAATTCCTGCTGGTGCCCACCCTGAGCCTGCCCTGGCACAGCTGGAGGCTGTTTCCTGTCACTTGGACACCTCTGAGTGGCATGAGGAGCAGCAAGAGCCATAAAAATCCCTTTTGTTTGGCATCTGGGAGGCTCCTTTTGGAAGCTGACATAAGAATTCCTCCTGGTTGGGTTCCTCCTCTCTTAAAAACTGAGAACTTCAGGCCAAGATATAAATTCACCCCTTGGTGAGAATGTGTCCCCAGCTCGGTGGCATCCATCAGAGCGCCATTCAACAATTAGCACCCCGGTAAGGAGCAGAGGGGATAAAAGCAGGGAACGTGGCAGGGAATGTTTGGGTTTGCAGGTGGAGAGGGCTCCCTGCACTGTCCCATTGGACCTGAAAGGCTGCAAACCCCACAAACAGGCTGGGATGTGGGATTTGGGACACAGCCTGGCCAGACCTCACTGTGGAAACCCCATGGACAAAAGGACCTGTCTGGATTGCTGGATGTTTCTTCCCTTCATTTTGCAGACTTTGACAAGAAAGGCTGCACCATTTTCCTCAGCACAGGAGCCCCTCCAGTCTGCCTGTGCCTTAGGCTGGAAATGGAGCGTGTCATTCTGTTACCATCACAGAGCTGGGGCAGTTATCCTCTGTTCATGGGGCAGTTTTCTTTATCTCTCCCACAGCCAATCCTCCCTCCAGGAGATCTCTTCTGTTCATGGCCACTGAGTGTCCCTGCATGGCTGAGAAAATTCCATCATCCATGGGGAGATGCTCCGCCCAGGGGAGGAGCCAAGCATTCCTACCTGGATACAATCTGACCTTGGAACACCACAGCAGCCTTTGCCCACTGCATTCCCAGAGGAGCAGCTTTCTTCCCCACTGCATTCCCAGAGGAAGCCCAGGCCCATCTCCAGCAGCCCTGGAGCTTCAGAGGAAAACTCCACCCTTGTGCAGGACCCCTGCTCCAGCAGAAGCACAGCTGGCACTGCAGGAGGGCTGAGCCACCATGGGATGGGACTGCTGCCACCAGCCTGACCCACAGGCTGCCAGGGCCTGCTCTGACTCTGGCAGTGTTTGTTTTTGTTTGTACTATTGCATTTGTATTTTTAGTTTCCCTAGTAAAGAACTGTTATTCCTATTCCCATATCTTTGCCTGAGACCCCCTTAATTTCAAAATTACAACAGGTCAGAGGGAGGGGGTTTACATTTTCTATTTCAGGGGAGGCTCCTGCCTTCCTTAGCAGATACCTGTCTGTTCAAACCCAGATGCCCTGGTTTTCAAAGGCACTGGAAGAATTTGTGAATCCTCCAATCCTGTGTCCTTGCCACCCAAAGAGAAGCAAAGCAGAGCAGCTGTGAACCAAAACTGCTTCAAAAGCATTCCCAGAGCCCCCCTTTTTTTAGATGGGAACACAAAAACTGGGGCTTGCAAATCTGCAGCTGGCAGGGGCCTTGTTTGCTGTTGCAGCAGGTGAGGCCAGAGGGCCCTCTGACAAATGCCACGTTGGATTTTTCCAACCCATCTCCTTCTCCTGCCTATGGAATTTGAGCGTGGAGCTCTCAGCCCAGCTGTGCCATCACAGAGTCTTGGGAGAAGCAGCTGAGTCGGGTCCAGATTGATTAGAGCTGGTTTTAAATTAATTTGACTGGGAGGGGCATGGAGGACCTCAGAGTCACTTCTATATTTTGATTTTTCACGCTGGGATTGTGCTCTTGATGTCACTGTTCCAACTGCTACACTTGAAAGTGCCCATAATATCCAAAAATGTCTTTGTTATCTAAATAAAAGGTTGCATTTCAGGTAAAAGAGGGGTTTAATAACCATAATTTTCCCTTCCCTCTGCTAATTTGGCCAGCTGAAAGGAGCGTCTTTTGTGCCGTGAGGCTGCACAGGAACATCGGGAGCCCCTGCCTCGCTCCCTATTTTTGCAAACCAAATTTCACATGCAGGTGCCTCAGTGTGGGTGGAATTTGGGCTCCCAGGATTTTAAATCCTATACTTTTGGCACATGTAGCTGCACCTAATGGATTTTTAGGGCAGGAGAGTTCTGTCCATTCTCCCCATGATTTGTGGGGTATCTCAGCAGGATCTGGACCATTTTCCCCTCTGGAATCCCCCTTGGAGGGGTGGTGAGGTGTCCCTGACACCTCCTCAACAAAGAAACTTCATTAGTATTGAAATCCTTTATCTGTTCTGTTCACACCAGTTTAAACCCAGACCTTGAGGAATACTGGGAAAAACAAGAGATTTGTCAGGGATTTTGCACCCATCCACTGTGGGCAGAGAAAGCTCGTTAGCTGCTCCCTAATGAGCCAGCCTGCAAGTCCGGGAAACCTGAGACTAAAAATATGCCAAGATGGAGCAGAATAAAACATTCCCGTTTTCAAAGAGGGAAAATTGGGAAGGGCTCAACAGCACAGACACAGAGGGGCTCTGTGTGATCAGCCCCACAGAATTTCCTCCTGTTTTCCCATTTACCAGCTGCTCCCCAAGAGCTGCCACTGGCCCAGCTTCCCTCTTGCCAGGCAGGAGATGTGAAGCTGGAGGTGTCGGAGAGGGGAAAGGGGGAATTGGATGCTGTGGCTTCCTGGGATAGTTCCAGCCTGTTTAGTGTTGTTTTTAGGATGTGGCTGCTGGAAATGAAGTGCTCTTAGAGGGGCAATTCCTGTCTCCTGCTGGGGAGCAGAGAGACGTGGACAGGGCTGAATGGGGTGAAGTTTTTCAAGGTGCCTGGGTTCTCCCATAGATTTTTCACCCTGGACTCTCCTTGATCCACAGAGGTGCCTTTGGGGACCATCTGGGGCTTGAGGCACCTTCAGGAGGGTCCAGCTCCAGCACATTTGGGGTTTGCCCAGAGAAGCCACAGCCTCTGCTGGACCTTTCTCCTCAGCTGAGCTGCCCACTCTGCTCTGCACCCTTTTGGCTCCTCCAGTCCTTTTCCCCCATTGCTCTTTCCCATCTCTGATCCCCAGCCAGCACCACAGACCTGGACCCCCCAAAAAACCTGCACAGATGCAGCCTGGAGTAGGGCAGGAATGTGGGATCCCCTAGTGAGAAAAACCATGCTCCCTTCCAAGAATTTAAAATGTCTATTAAACCTTATCAAAAATACAACGGAAGACTGAATAGAGAAAATATTACAGTGTTGGGAGCAGAGGATTTTCCCCACCATGTGCTCACCCACACAATGGAGGTTTCACCTTTTAACCCTTTAGCCCCGCCAGAGTTCTGTCCATCGACTCCTCCTCCTCTGTCCAGTGCTGGAGATCACTTCCTGACACCTTGATTGGAGGTCAGGTGCTGCCACAGTAACGAGCCGACCCTCCCAAATGTCCCAAACCCAGGCACCCCTGATAGCACAGGGTGGGTAAAACATAGCTATAAATCTGTAAAACTTCTCCTGACATATACACAGGATATTTGACTTTGAATTGTGAGAGTCAGCCACCCTCTCACTCATCCATCACACCCTTCCTGCCCTGCCCATGCTGTCAGGTCCCACTCCATGCTGGCTTTGGGGTCAGATGGGTTTCCCACCATCCCTGCTGCCCTGGGATGTGGTTGCCATGGCAATCCATGCCCGAGGTCCTGTGGGGAACAGCATCCCCAGCTCCTTCCTGCTCCTGCTGGACAATTCCTGCATCCCAGGCTGAGGGAGGACCCTCAGGATCTGCTCCCCTGCAGCCCCTCACACTTTTGTCACTGTTTCACCTCCAGGCTGCTGCAAACCTGACATTGCCAAGCAGGATGAGCCAAGGAGTGGCATTTTAGGCTTCCCAGAAATGTCATGGAGATATTATCTGACAACATTACAAAAAAAAAAAAAAACCAAAAAAAAACAACCTCACCCATGCAAGCTGTTCGTGAAAAGAGTTTCTGAACCCATTTTCTAATTGCTCTCTGTCATTAAGAGGGATCAAAGTGAGCCTGAACCATTTGAAAACATGTCTGGAGCCAGAACCCATGAGCTTTGTCTTCTAACAGACATTTAATAGGTGGCTGATTAATATGAAAGTGCTGCTTCCTTCAAATATCAATATTAACTTGAACTTTGGCTTAAGTAAGCTGGAGCCTATATTTGAAAAAGTAATGTGTTAAATAAAAACCAGTCATCCCCCAGTGGAATATTTTCCTTGCACTGCTTTTCGTTCCTGGCCCTCAGGTAACAACCTGAGCCCGTTTTTCTGCCCACAGATGCACAAAGGGAGCTGTAAGTCCTGGGAAGCTGGATTCCCAGCTCCTGAGGCAAACAGTGGGATAAGAACACACAGGAATGGTTGGGCACGAGTGATTAACGGAGCTGCTTCATCACCAACCATGCTGGATCCAAAAAAACATTGCAAATATTCCATCAGGAGAGAAATGACCCCAATAAAGAGTTTGCTGAGCTGCCTGCCAGGGAAAGCTGCATTTCTGTGGCCCGAAGTGCCTGGGTTTATTCCCTTTTCCTGCCCTATCCTGGGATCCTTGCTGAGTGCTGCTGATTCCTTGGTTGTGGGGTATTTTTCTCTGTTGTTAATGAACTGCCAAAAAATAAAACTGAAGCCAAGTGTATCTGCATGGCAAAGAGCTGCTTTTAATTGGCTTTGGGTTGGTCAGTTTGTTGGGAGGACAAACTCCAAGACTCTTCCTCTTCCAAGGAAAAGAGCTGCTGCAGCAGAGACTCAGGGGAAAATATGGGAAAAGGGGAGGGAAAATGAGCCTGGACCACTTCAAGGGGGTGAAATGAATCCGTGTGTGGGAATGAATCCCCCAGGGCTGGATCTGGGCCTTGGTAGCTGTGGTGTGGTCAGAGGAGCCTTGGCAGGTTCCTGCAGGATTTAGGGATGGCAGCTGAATCCCAAGGCTGGGACAGCTCAGCATTGGCAGCACTTCCCAGGAAAACAGGGTTTGTGCTTCCAGAATAAATCCTGCAGGGAATGAACAACTCAGTCCTGACTCCTGGGGAGCCCTGGCTGAGGGGAATGGCAGGGTGTGTCCTGCAGCCTCTCAGGAACATTTCAGGAGATTAAATTTGCTGCCAAAATGGACATCAGCCCAATTTGGGAAGAAGATGGGAGCTCTGCTTTAAGGATTTGAGGGACAAGAAGAGGTTTTATTCCATTTCCTTGGATGCTTCCACAGCAAAGCAAGGAAAACACCTGGAGAGAGAACACATGCTTGGATGGGAGGGCAAGGTCAGCCCCAGCTGATCCAGGACAACAGATCCATCACTCCAAACTCCCTCCAGTTCTGTAGAAGGAGTACTGAGATTGTACCAGATAAATTCCCAAGCAAAGGGAAGGTGGGAAAAGCTTTTCTCCAGTCAGGGGCCTGGGGAGGGCAGCCACAAATAGGGGCTCAGTGTCCCCAAATCCCAGAGCAGCTGAGCTTGGAGGACACCCCTGGAGATCACCTGGCCCAACCCCTGCACAGGCAGAGTCACCCAGAGCAGGTTTCCCACATCCTGGTGGAGTTTGGGGATCTCCAAGGATGGGAACATCACAACCCTTTGTGGCCACCTGTGAACTCCAAGAATGCACTTCCCAATAAAATCTTCTCACATGAGAGAAAATTCCCGTATTTCTGTGTGTGCCTGCTGCCTCCTGGCCTGTCACTGGGACACTGGGAGCACAAAGCTCCCACCAGCCCATTGCTCCAGCCTGTGAATGTCCCTGTGAGGAATGATTTGTCCATCAGGTGTTTTATGGAATCATGGAATGGTTTGGGTTGGAAGGGATCTTAAAGCCCATCCAGTGCCACCCCTGCCATGGCAGGGACACCTTCCACTGTCCCAGGCTGGCCTTGGGCACTGCCAGGGATCCAGGAGCAGCCACAGCTTCTCTGGGCACCCTGTGCCAGGGCCAGCCCACCCTCACAGAGAGGAATTCCTTCCCAATATCCCATTTAAATCTCCCATTTTCTGGCTGAAATCCATTCCCTTTTCCCTGAGGAACAGGACCCTCTGTCCCACCTGCTGCCCCATTTCCTCCCAGCCACGGACAGACACAGTGACCTCACTGGAGATGTTTTCCCCCTGCACAATTATTCCAGGGCTTCCAGTTGTGGCTTCCTGCTGGAGTTGGGAGTGGTGTGATCCCCCTCAAAGGAGCTGGTATGTTTTTCCAGGTTTGCAGGGTTAAAAACCACAGGGAGCAGTTGCCTGGAGCTGGAAGCTGTGAGCCCAGTGTGGGATTCCCACAGGAATTTTGGGACAAACCCAGCCAGTCTGGCTATAAAGCAGTCTGGTGACACACTTGGGACCTCCTGCGCCTGGGAAATCTCATGGCTGCCATGCAGAGGCAGAAGATGGAAATCCATGGCCAGAGGAGCAGGAGATGGGAGTCAAATGAAGGATTCCTGTGCCTGGAGAAGGAATTCAGCAGGTCTGGAGCCTCTCCTGCACTCAGGGGATGGACTGAGCCCTGATCTCTCTCCTAGGGTCCAAGGTGGGAAGAGCTGGGGACAGGACGTAATTCCTCATGGGAATAATCCTGGATGAAGCAGCACAAGAGCCTTCAGGAATCTGGAGGGGGCCTTCTGCACCCAGGATGCATCAAGACATTCCAGAGGAATCCCTTCAGGCTGGATTCCAGCCCCTGGAGCTGTGGGGACACAAATGCCAGTGGAGGATGAGGGGAAAGTGCCCTGGGTGCTGTTTGCTGGCACGGGGCTGCTGCGAGTGCAGCAGTTGAAGCGTGTCAATAATAAACCAACAGAGCATTGCCAGCAGAAAATGGCATTTCAATGGCACTTTGTTGTAATAAAAAATTTCCATTGTAATACACTGATTTCAAGGAAAATTTAATTTGGGGAAAAGAAAGGGGAAAAAAGAGAGAGAAGACATTTTGTGAGCGGTGAAAGCTCGAGCACCTCTCTTGCAGTGAGTACTTCATTTGTTGCTCCACAATTGACTTTATTTCCCAGCTCGTTCACCATCCTGCAATTATGGAATTTGAAGGAAGTACTTAGCTCCGATCCAGCCTCGACTTTTGGCAGCTCTTGCCAGATTGGAGGGAACTTGCAGCAGAGCCAGGTGTTTGTGGTGGAGCTTGTTTCAGATGGAAAATGTTCCTGGGAACGGCACTTCCCTTGGGCTGAGCTGGGCTGTGGCAGCAGATCGAGGCCTCCAGACCTCCCGAGCCTTTTTCCAATCACAGAATCATGGAATTATCCAGGTTGGAAAAGACATTTGAGATCATCAATTCCAGCCTCTGACCCCCCACCACCTTCTCAACTAAACCATGGCACCGAGTACCACATCCAGGCTTTCCTTAAACACCTCCAGGGACAGGGACTCCACCACCTCCCTGGGCAGCCCATCCCAACCTTGCTGCTTCCTCTGAACAACGCACTGCTTTGGCCACCTTGAGCTTCCTGGTCATTCCTGGTTTTCTTCCTGCCCTCAGAGAAGCCCTCAGACCCCTCTGACAAATCCCCATCCCTGCAGCTTTTCCAAGTGCTTCCCTCAGCTCTTCCTTTGTTCTGCTTTGGGCAATTCCATTGCTCCCGTTGCTTGTGGAAGAGGAATAGGAATTCCTTCTTTCCCTGCTGCTCTGGCTGAAGGATGGCAGCAACTCCCAGCCTTTGGAATGTTCTCCTGGCCTCTCCCAGAGCCACAGGGTCCTGGTAACTCCACATGCCCCAGGATGCAGCCTCCCACCCGCTCCTGCCACTTCCAGGGATGGATCGAGTGCTTCTCCACCTCCTGGCATGGAAAAACACGCACTGCCCTCCTGGATGCTCCCACGAGATTTTAGGGAGATATAAATAAGCCCCAACCAAGCCAAAGTGTCCATAAACACCACACAGGTCAGTGAGGTTCCAGATCTCATCCCAGGAAAGCAGACAAAGACTCCAGATTTAAACCTTGGCCAGGATAAAGGGCAGGCAGCGCATCTTGGCCATCAGGATTAGGGTAAGGGGATTACAGCACCTGCCCAAGTCTCTCTGAACTTCAAAGGCTCGTGGCCCTCATCTTTTCAGATGTATCCCAGAGTAATTAAGGAAAGCAACCTTAAAAGTAATTAATTTGGGCAGCTTGAGGAGCTTCTGGGGGTCTCCCTTGCTGGAAAAGCCCAGCTACCATCTCTGATGGGAGATCCAGGCTCCTGCTCCAGCCTGGTGCCTCCTCCTGCTGGGTCTTTCCCAGCTCTGCAGGTGCAGGGGTGAGGAAGGGGCCAGAATTCCTGCAGGGATGGCAGCTGGGTGGGTCAGTGATGCTGGAGCCCCTCTGGCCATATCCAAGATGCGGAGCAAACCTGCCAGGAGCAGTCACTTGTCATGGAAAAGCACATTTTAGGAAGCCTGGGATCAGGATGAGCTCCGATCCCCTGTGAGCCCTTCCTGCAGCAGGAAGGTGGCAATGCCAGGACCTCTGGGACCTGCTGCTCTCCTGAAGCCTCTCCAGTGCTTACTGGGATTCAGGATTCATCCCTAGGCTGGGAAAACAGCTTTTTCTGGATGATTCCTGCTTTCCAGCCTGGCTTGCAGCAAGTAGAGGCAGCATCCTTCTGGGCTCTCTGTGACTCACTGTGCCACCCACCTCCCCAGAATGGGAATGTTTGGGCTTTAACGAGCACGCCCAGCCCTGGAAATTGCTTGTGGAGTATTGATTGGTGTCCAGGCTGCAAGGAAAAGGGATTTTCAGTCATTAGCTGGGAGATGTCAGGGCTGTGGGACTGATCTGAAAGCGGCACAGAAATAGGAATTATTCCTCTTGTTTTGTTTGGGGGTTTTATTTCCTCTCCATCGAGTCTCAGCTAACATTTACAGGAGCCCAGCCTGGATGCTGCTGCTGAGGGGGAGGTGTGGAAAAACAGCACAGCCACACCTGAAACAGGAAAAATGGGAATTTTCTCATCCTGTGGATCCAAATGTCATCTGTGGATGCCTGGAGATAAAGGGTTCCTCCTTTATGCCCCGTAAGAGCAGACTGGTGCAACTGGTACCCCAGGGAGCAATCCCTGCATCCCTCCTTCCCTCCCTCAGGAATGAGTCATGGAGGAAACGTGTCCAGCTCCTTCCCGAGCACTCACCTCGCTCCAATTAGGCAGGAAAAATGTGTGGAAATGAAAGGAGCTGTGTGTAATTTCCAGCAGCTGGAACTTCCCCGCTCTCCTCCCAAGATGGTTGAATTCCAATCGATCTGGGCATGTGGAGCTCACTCTCACTCTGCACATCTTCACTTAATGCCTCCCAAAATATTTTGGCACTGTCTGTGTGCCCATTGTTCCTGTGGGGAATGGCAGGGGCACAGGAAGAGGCAGTGTCCCCAGAGGAAATATTCCCAGCTCCTGTTGGCACTTTCAGCCGAGCATTCCCACCTCTGCCCGGCCACTTTGTGCTTTTTTTAGGATCTGCTTTGGATTCCCAGGAGCAATTCTCCTCCTGTATTGACTGGTGGTTGGCATTTCATCCCATGGAAAAACACAGGGAGACAGAGCTGGTCTTCAGGACAGACCCAAATCTGCCATGAACTGGCAATTTCCAGCCCCACAGGCAGCAGCTCTTCCTTAGGATCTGAATTAGGGAGTTCAGGCAGAGCCAGGCAGCTTTCCCTGCCTCCAAGCCTTCTCCCACAGGACCCTGTGGATTTCAGGGTCCCTTTGGAGCTCTGATCCAGCTCTGTGCCCCCTGGAACCCCTCGGAGCCATCTGCAGGGATGGGTTGCAGGATCCAGAGCAGCTTTGCTCCTGCAGTTCCCAGCATTCCCAGAAAATCTGAGCTCCCTAAAGCTCCTCCAGTGCTGGCCTGGAGATGCCACCCCTCAAATTGTGTCAGTCAATATTTCTCCTGGAATATCCACGTCACCATCCCTCGGGAGTGACTTGGGGTGGCTCCTCCACCTAAAAGTGCCTTTTCCCAGAGCACCCTGGGCTCTTTTGGGAAGGTGATTCCTATTTCCCGGTGCTGCTGTGCAGATTTGCTGCTCACACCTCGAGGCAGGTGCACTTCCAGCCTCTGCAGCTCCCAGAGCCTTCCTGCAGCACCCAGACTCTTCCCGAGGGACAGCCAGGCAATCCAGCTCCCTGCCAGCCATCCCTGGGATGCACAGAGAGATGCAGGGGAGGGAGGAAGCCTGGGAGCCCCTCTACCTCCCTGAGCCATGCTGCCAGGGCAGCCTTCAGTGAAATATCAATAACTCCTGGCTATCAGAAAAATAAATCCAGCCCAAAAGTGCCAATTCCTGGGCTGCACGTGTGCCCCCCCCTGCTCCCCCTCAGCCCCACGATCGATCTCTGTTTAATTAAACCCTGGCAATGACTCTCACGTGGGGGTAATTCTGCTGACTCGGCCACTCGGGGATTTTTATGCATCTCTTTCTGCTTTGCCTTCCCATTAACTTATTTTTCCCTTTGTAATAAGGGCTTGTCAGTGTAATTTATCCAGCAGTGCAGGAAGCACGGCCAGCCCGGGGAGCCATTCACAGCTTGCCAGGGATAAACACAATTACACATTTTTAAATGTCAGCCTTCAGGAGAAGGAATGAAAAAGGTAAACTCTATAAATTGCAGAGAGAGACACAGAGAGAGAGAGCTGCTCTCTCTTTGAGGAACTTCCACATCCGTGGGCATGTCCTGCATCTCTGGGATGCAGAGGAACAAAGGGAAGGCCTCGAGGAATCCATAGAAAGTGGCAGCATCTCTTGTGCTCTGCTGTGGAGGGTTTTAAAAAGCAGCTGGTGAAGCGTGGTGGCCTGGCAAGTGTCCCCTCCTTGTCACCCACTGCAGGCCAGATGCATGGGGAGAGCCCTGCTGCACCCTGCTCATCTCCCAGCAGCTGCTTTGATCTCGCTGCCATGAAAAGAGGAGAGTTCAGCTGGATTAAATGAGAGCCACTTACATAATCTGTTTAAAATTCCAGCAGCACATATCCAGGGAAAGGAGGAGAGCAGCCAGTGACTCCTGCTCGTTCTGCCGGCAAGGGGGGAGCTCTGCTGCTGCTGCCCCGCTCCTGGGGGGCTTGGGGCTGGGTGGGAAGCACCCCCAGGGGACAGGTGACAGCCACCATGGCACTGAACCATCCTGGATAGCTCTGGAATGGGATAAAAGCTGGCATGGAGAGGGGAGACTCGTAATTACCAGGCCCTATTAAGGAGCAGCAGTTTGGGTCCTATCAAAAGCCATTTTTTGGGAGGGTGTTGTTTTGGGGGATGCTGTGCCAGTGGTTTTTGGCTGGGATAATTCTCCTGCTCCGAGCCTGGAGCAAGTGGGATCCAGAGCAGCTTTGCTCCTGCAGTTCCCAGCATTCCCAGAAAATCTGAGCTCCCTGAAGCTTCTCCAGTGCTGGCCTGGAGATCCCACACCTCAAATGGTGTTTGTCCCTGAATGTCCACATGGCCATCCCACGGGTATGACTCAGGGTGGCTGTCCCTCGTGGCTGCTCCACCTAAAGTGCCTTTTCCCAAAGCATCCAGGTGCCAATGGGAATCCCATTCGTCTCCCTCTGGGATTTCCCACCTTCCTTGGCTGGGGAGAGAAAATGGATTAGTGGGGCCTCCTCATCTGCCTCCTTGTAGCCTGGGTGTGAGGAAGGAAAAGGATGGGGCTGGACGTCTGCAGGGCTGGGAGAGAAACTGGAATTTCTTGCTAAGGATCCTGTCCCACCATGCTGGAAGCTGGAAGGGTTTAGGCTGGGGAGGAAGGAGAAGAGGCTGGTGGGCTCAGAGGGCTCCAGAAAGATGGAGTTTGGGAATAGAGGGACTTTTCCCATTGGACTGGGAGGATGCTGGAGCAAAACAAGGTGAGGGATAGGCAGGGAGCGTCTCTTGATGCAGGGAGAGGAGGGAACCCCGAGAGCACAGTTTGGGGTCTCCTTCAGCTCTTGGGTGGTGCTGGAAATGGGAAGCCACCAAAACAGGCACAGCCACCACCGGAGGACAGATTCGGGGTGGTTGTGGATGGGAGGAGCATTCCAGGGCACTGAGTGGGGTCAGCAGTGGTGAAACCGGGGCACTGAGGGGCCGGGGGGGGGGTGGGATTCACCAGGAGGAGCTCAGGGGAAGCTCCTGACCCCGTGGAGGTGCCACAAGGGCAGCCCAGAGCAGCCCTTGGTGGAGGGTGAGCAGGGAGTGCTGGGGATGGGGAACAGCACAGCAGGTGGGCCCAAGGCCAGGAAAGCAGGAGCAGCCTTTGCCAGAGGGTGCAGATCCCTGGAGAGGGCTGGAAACACTGGGAGAAGCGGCCTGGGGAACGGAGCTCAGGGCAAATTGAGAGGTGGGGAGACTTTTGGGCCTTTCCAGAGGCTATGAAACCTTTTCACAGGAATGCTGCTGGACATCAGAAGGGGTGAACTGGTAGCCCTGTGAGCTGGCAGGAGCCTGTGTGCTGGGCTGTGCTGCCCTGGCAGCCCCAGGGCCTGATCTCTGAGCTGGCTGTGGAAAAGGGGCTGCCACGGCCACGGCAGCTCCTCTGCTCCCTCCCTGCAGAATCCTGTGGGCTGCACCTTGCAGGGTGCTGCTTCCACGCTCAGGCCATGCTGATGAGCTGCTCAGAGCCTGCCTGGCCTCCAAGGGTTTCAAAGGGAGAGGGACAGGCAGGAATAAGCAGAGCATCTCCCAGAGCTGCCCAGAATTTATTCATCTGATGGTTTCATGCAAGGCCAGGGAGATGAAACAGCACCGAGGCAACATTCTACACCAAACTCAGCTTATTTCCCGAGTTATAAAGGCTTTAACACAGCTCCTGATGTGTTGGACCAAGTTTCTAGTTCTTTCTAGGACTTGTTTCTAGTTCCATTTATCTGTGAATGATGTCTGTATTATTCCATGGCATTTCTAAGTCAGCATTTCTCATCTCAAGGTTTGTATACAGACGCACACCGTGTGAGCCTTCTGTCAAACTTTAAACATTTTCTGTAAATCCATTTCTCACACTGATGCAGCCAAACTTCAGTTTACACCCTAGGGCAGCTCCTGCTTGGGCTGGGGCAGCTGGGGATAGCACCAGAGGCTGCACTGAGGGCAGAGGACATGGCCTGGACTCTGCAGGGGCTGCAGGAGCCTTCCTGAGGGCTGGCACTGCTGGCAGCAGAACTGCACTGAGCTCTCTGGGGCCCTCCAACTCAGATCTCAGGAGGCTGGAAACCACTGAGCACAAAGATGATCAGGAATTTAGGGACAGGACAAGAGGGAGTGGCTCAAAATGACAGAGTTTAGGTTGAATATGTGGAAGGACTTGTTTCCTGGGAGGGTGGGGATGTCCTGAGGTTGCCCAGAGAAGCTGTGGCTGCCCCTGGATCCCTGGAAGTGTCCAAGGCCAGGCTGGATGGGGCTTGGAGCAGCCTGGGATGGTGGAAGGTGTCCCTCCCATGGCAGGGGTGGAACAAGACAAACTTTGAGGTCCCTTCCAACCCAAACCATTCCACGATTCAAGAGCAGCACAAGATGTTTTGAGCAAAGCAGAGGAGTGGTGTGAGAAGTGCAGCTGGGATAGCAGCTCTGAAAATAAACTAATTTAACATCACTGAGAGTAAAAAAACCAAAGTTATTTCTCATTCAGTGCTGCCTGAACAGCCAGCCCTGCTCTCCTGGCTGCCTCTTCAGGTACAAGCACCTCTTGAGCTGGATGCTTTTTCTGAGTCTCCTGTTTAGCCTCCAGAAAAAACTCCCCAGTCATTAAGTTTAGGACTCTGCTGGCAAAGAAGAAAGTGCTGTGGGATCACAGCAGAGAGCAGAGTGTCTTTAATGAACAAACAAAGCAGCAACTGCGACCAGAGAAAACAAAATGCTGGTCCCAGACAGCCCAGGTTGCCAGACAAAGAGTTTGGAGGAGGAGGAAGCAAGGAAGTTGTTTGCAGAGCGAATGCCAGGATGAAAGGGAGAAAATTAAACCAGAGCTTTTTATGGCATTGCTGGAGGAAAAGACAAGGAAACAACGCTGGCAGAAATCAACTTTGAAACACAAACAGCTGCTACTACACCCATCAGAGCTGGACACAAAGAGACTGCAGAGATGGCTGGAATTGGGGCTGTTTGAGGGCTCTGGCAGCTCTGTGAACACAGAAGGGCTCACAGACCCTGTTCTCTCCCTGCTGCAGTGGATGGAGCCACAGCAACCCTGGAAAAAGCATCCAGGGAAGGATGGAAGCACTGGGACACCAGGGCAGGCAGTGCAGGGGGGCTGGGAATGCAGGGATGTCCTGGGGCAGGGACGGAACCAGCTCCCAAACACTGGAATTGTTTGGAACTGTGGAATCAGGACTGGCAAGGGATAGCCTCAAGACCTGTCACCTCAGCAGGTGAAGGGGCTGCAGTGGAGGCTCCTAAAAACCTCATGGTGCTGTCCCTGCCTTCCTGTAGAGCAGTCTGGACCTCCCCAGGCTGAACCCATGATCCCCTTTGGCGTGGTGTCAGCTACTTTCCCTGGACTGAGTTGCTTTATCCTTCTTTTTCATCAGTGGCATGGTAAAAGTCACTGCAAAGTGCCATTGGTTTGGGGTGACAGTGAGCAAAACCAGCCTGGAATCGCCTTTAAACCTAAGGAGTTAGGTCTGGCATCTCCTTTAAACCTTGGGGTAATCATTGGTTGCTCCAAGGAACATGTTCCTCCCTTTAGCTCCTCTGTAGCTGTCAAACACAGTGAGCTCCCTGGACTTTGCCACCTGCAATCCCAAGAAAACCCCAATCACATCCTGGTTTTTGGGACTTCCCCCTCCCCCAGTAAAAATGAGAAGTTCTGTTCAAGAGGAACCTGCTGGTCTGTGACTGATGTGGCTCCAGAATCATGAGCAGCAATTTCAGGCTGAGGGAAGGAATCAATAATTGAGATCACACCAAAATCCACCCTGGATTCACCAGGCAAATGCAGCCTGGCCTTTCAGAGCCTCAGAGATGTGTCTGCTCCTCCCCAGCAGGAAAAGCAGGGAATAACTTTTCCTAAAACTCATTCAGGGGCCAGCTCAGACCTCACTGCCCCAAAAAATAAAGGCCTTTGGCTGGCTCAGGAAAGGTCTATGTGTGCTCAGATGTGCTGCACTTCTGAGGAGAGGCACAGGAGTTGTGTCTGGAGGCTCCTTCCAGGCCTTGGATCCAAACATTCCATGCCCACAAGCCCGAGCTGTGCCCAGATGCCCTCCCCAAGCTGTTCCTGCCAGGATGATTGAGTTCCCAGCCGTGCCACTGGGGCTGCAGGTGCCTGGCAGCTCCTGCTGCTGCTTTCCAAGGGTTTGTGGTAGCTCCACCTTTGATCCGGGAGTTGATGTTGGTGGCTCTGCTGCTCCAGCTGTTCCTGGCTTGCCTCGTGCCCGTGCTGTTTTGTATTCCTACAAAGTTCTGGGCCTGGACTGGAACATGGAGCTGGCAGGTTTAGGATCCTGATTAGCTTTCTCTGCCTGTCTTTTGAAGGGTTTTTTTCCCTTTATGACCACCAGGTTCTCAAGGTCTGTTGGAAGTCAGCAGATGTTTGCTGGAATGGGCTCCAGCTCCTGCCTGTGCTCCCATTATCCAGCATTTTCTTGGGAGTGAGTGCAGTCATGGAGCAGACTCTCCCCCTCATCCCACTGGATGGTGTCATTTTAATAACAAATAATCCTTTTCAGGCTTATTATGGGCTCTAATCCCGTCCTCCAAGATGTTTGCAGCTCCTTCCACACTAAACCAGCCCGTTTAATGAGCATCTCCACGGGGCAGCAGCCAGGTCCCTAATGAAAAATGGAATAACATTGGACAGATGTGCTTTAGAAAAGCCTCCTTGGGGCTTCTCCTTCTGACAACGACTCACTCACAGCTCCTCTGAAAACCCCAAGTTTTCAGCAACTTTTTTGCTCATGCTGGATGAAATTCTCCCCAAATGTTTTCCACATCTGTAGATTTCCATGCTTGAGTTTGCTGCAGGATGGCCCAAACCCCCTCTAAATTTGGTGTACAAGGTCTCATCTGCTGGCACTGCTCACCCTGCTGCCTGGAACAGCTGTGATAATCAGGAAAAATGAGATTCAAAACCTTCAAGATGGAAAAAGTCCATAGCTGACTCTTTTTTTATTTTTTTTTTTCTTTTTGGAGCAGCATCTGCATCATACTGTTAGAAAAATGAGTCTAACTTTGAAAGGAGAATTCCTACAAAACACCTCATTTTATTTGACCAAGAAATCCCAAGAGACTTCTCCTAGGAAGCCTTCAAATATCAGCACTGGGCATTTAGTGGTTGCACATCCTCTCAGCTCTGCCACTAAAGTAATTTTCTTTTCTCCAAATTTCATCTTAATGGTGGTTTATAGCATATGTTCACCGTGTTATTCATTAGCTCAGGGTAAATAAACCTAAAAATGAGGCGAAAACCTACAATAAATATGAACAGTAAAAGAGTGGCTCAAGAAAAATTTGAGGAGAAGTGAAGCAGGAGGATTTTTTCCCCTACTTTGGCCATTAGTGTGTTGTTTGGAAATCACTCAGGCATCCCTGTTTACTTTTCCTGACAGGAATTATGTGATTACAGCACATTATGATCCCAATTTCTGGCAGAAAGGCTGGCTGGAGGACACTTAGGTGAGGATCAGGAGGGGAAACTGGCTGGATTTTGAAAGCTGTTATGATGGGTGAGCAGGGGGGGCCTCAGGGGTGCCCACAATAATGGTGGAAAACCTCTGAAATTTCCACCTGAACTGAGGGGTTGGGGAGGTGCTGCTGAGCAGTTCCTGGTCAAATGGAATGCTTGGAGCAGATCAGGCCATGGTGTTGTCCAGCCAAGCCCTGGAAAGCTCCAGAGGGAATTCCCACTGCTCCTCTGAGGAGCTCAGAACTTCCTGAGGTCCAGCCCATGCCTGCAGTGCTGCTCTGCCCCTCTGGGAGGGTCTCCATGGTCCTGTTTGGCCTTCAGGAAGGTGAAGGACACAGTTAGGTCTCCCCTGAGCCCACTGGTGGCCACACTGACCCATGTCCCCTGGCCTGTCCTGATGGAGATGAAAGGATATGGAAAAGTGTTTGGACTCTCTGGGTTAGAATCCACAGACCCCGAACACCTTGGTGGCCTCTGTTGTCTCATCCTGCTTTTCCCACGTCACCCTTGAACTCGGGGCCCAAAACTGGTGGTGCCCAAATTGTGACACCCCCCAGCACTGGGATTGGGAATTCCTTCACTCTCCTGCCCTGCTCCCCCCATGCAGGATGAGCTTTGAATTCTTCAGGATGAGGGGGCTGGGGGCTGGTTCCCAGCCTGGAATGGTGCCAGGAACTTCTTGTGGAGTTGCTGTTGGCCCCATCCTAAGGTTCTCCAGGTTCCTGAGGAGTGGAGCTCCCTGTTTGCTGTGTCCATCACCCTCTAATTCCATAATGCCCCCAAAGCTGCTGAGGGCATGGGGACTGTCCCCATCCGCATTTCCCCAACACAGTTTGGATTATTCAGGATGACTCGGTGCTGGTTTTCCTCACCAGCCTGTCATTCCCAGCCTGGAATGAAGCCAGGCATGAGGATAACCGACAGTTTTGGTGGAATTCCTTTTGGGCCCATCCTCAGGCTCCCCCAGGCCCCTCAGGAGTGGAGCTGTGTCCATCATCCTCTAATCCCATGGTGTCCCCAAAGCTCCAGAGGGGATGGGGACCCCCTGCAATCTCCTGGCCATGTTCCCCCCATGCAGTATAAGGCCTGAATTATTTAGGATGAGGGTGCTGGGGTTGGTTTGTCAGCCTGGAATGGTGCCAGGCACAAGGACAGTCCCTGCTTCTCCTTGAACTCTGTGGAATTGCTGTTGGCCCCATCCTCAGGCTCCCCCAGGTCCCCCAGGAGTGGAGCTGTGCCCATCACCCTCTAATCCCATGGTGTCCCCAAAGCTGCTGAGGGGATGGGGACTGTCCCTGTCCATGTTTCCCCCCAGTTCAGGGTAGGGTTTGGATTATCAGGGTGATTTTGTGCTGGTTTTCATCCCTCATTCCCAGCCTGGAATGAAGCCAGACATGAGGAATATCCACAGCCTCTGCTGAATTCCGTGGAGCTCCTGTTGGTCCCATCCTCAGGCTCCTCCAGGCCCCTCAGGAGTGGAGCTGTGTCCATCACACCCCCCCCAACCCCATGGTGCCCCCAGAGCTGCTGAGGGTGGCTCTGGCTGCTCCTGATGAAGATATTGACCCACACCAGCCCCACTATTGACCCCCGAGGCTCTGATGATTCCTGGCTGCCAAGCAGAGGTGGACCCATCGATCCCTGGCCAATTTTCCAGCCCTCTAACTGTGCTTTCATCCAGCCTGAACTTCCCCAGCTCCCAAATGAGAACGCTGAGGGAGACGAGGTCCAAATCCTGATCAGCCTGTGCTGAAGGAAGGCCAACTGTGGGGTCATTAAATGCAAGCCAGCTCTGCTCCAGGAGCCCAGCATGGAGAGATTGCAGCAGCTGCAGGAGAGCCATGCCAGCTGCAGGGCACGGCAGCAACAGCACCAACACGGGCATTAACTCCTGCTGACAGCTCCTGAGGAATTCCACAGGATTCCACACCAGCCCCGGTGCAGGCTCCCTCCTGCCTGGCAGGCTGTGGGGCAGGGATGGACAGGCAGCAGCAGCAGCCTCTGTTTTGCTGTGTAATCACCCTGAATTTTGTGCTGACAGCGCTGGCTCCTCAGGGCCACAGAAAAGCAATTAAAAACGGTGTTAAAAATCATTACAGAAGTCAAGCCTTGCACCCAAAGCTGCTGCGAGGCCCTGCGAGTGAGCAAAGCACTGGGGAGAGGAGGAATTCAGCTGGGAATATGAGGCCTTTTGGTGTTTATCCACTTGTTTGTGATTTGCAAGCTCCCATCCATTATGGATGTGGTGGCCTCCTCTTCAGATGGACTCGTGCTGCCAGATGTATTATTAAGACTTATGGTGATAAACAAAGAAGAAAACATTTAATTGACCCCAAATGACTGTTGCTGTTGGTGTCAAACAGATGAGAACAGAGCCGGTCAAGTCAAATCACAAATCTGCAGCTGCTCGAGGCATTTTCCTAAAGACCTGAGACAGCTGCGCAGTGCAATTTCTCTCACTAATGATTCCTAAATTAAGAAATTAACCCCCTTCCACCAGCATTTGGATGGTGCTGGAGTGGGAGACAGGAACAAAAATTGGAGCGGAGTGCGTGGCAATAGCAACTGTGGACACTGCCAAAAATACTTCTCATTTCTGAGCCCCAGTGCCTGCAGAAATCAAACCACTCCACTGCCAGCTGTGGCCCTGGGAGGGAGGGGACAGTCCCCAAAGGCTGGGGAGCCCTAGGAGGGGTTGGTGGGGTAGAGCTGGACCTGCCCCAGCCCTGAACCCCCAGCCCTGGGCTGAGCCCAGTGTGGGCAGCAGGGCTGGGGGGATTCTGCCCCTGTGCTCAGGTGAGCCCCCACCTGCAGAGCTGCCCCGGCCCTGGGCCCAGCACAGGGAGGAGCTGGAGCTGCTGGAGCCAGCCCAGAGGAGGCTCCAGGATGAGCAGAGGATGGAGCAGCTCTGCTGGGAGGAAAGGCTGGCACAGCTGGGATTGTTCACCTGGAGAGGAGAAGCTTTGGGGTGAGCTCAGGGTGGCCTTGCAGGACCTGAAGGAGCCACAGGAAACCTGGAGAGAGACAATTGACAAGGGAAGGAGGGACAGGACAAGGGGAATGGCTCCCAGTGCCAGAGGGCAGGGATGGATGGGATATTGGGAATTAGGAGTTGTTCCCTGGCAGGGTGGTCAGGCCCTGGCACAGCGTGCCCAGAGAAGCTGTGGCTGCCCCTGGATCCCTGGAAGTGCCCAAGGCCAGGTTGGAGCAGCCTGGGACAGTGGGAGGTATCCCTGCCATGGCAGGGGTGGCACTGGATGGACTTTCAGGTTCCCTCCAGTCTAAACTCTGATTCTACAATTTTGAGATCAGCTCATGACACCTCTCAGTGTTTCTCCTGGGGCTGGTGAGGATGTTTGGTGCTATTTCAGCTCAGCTGTGTGTTCCCAAGCACTCCAGAGGGATCCAGGCTGTTGAGGAACCTCATACTGCATTTTCTCCATGTCGTGACCATGCCAGGCTGCTCCAAATCATGGAACTGCTAGGAGGGAGCTCCAAAGAAGCAGCAGCAGGGCTGGGATGGAATTGCTGAGGGATGAATGGCCCTGCAGTGATTCCCCTTCCATGAAAAATTCCTGCACTGGGAGGCGAGGCAGGAGCAAAGGGAATTCTTTATCTCTCTGCTGAGTAAGTCCATTCTTGGTGGAGCTGAGCTGAGCTTTTTGATCCCTGTGATTCCAGTAATTGCCACTGGTGGTGTCCCAGCTTTGTCGGGGGCTAGCACTGCCTTTGATCTGGCTACCTTTGAATGTGACTCCAGATCAGCAGGGTCAGGATGTGGCAACATGACAGGAAACTTCCAAGCTCTTGGAGAATCAGGGAACGCTGCTGGGGTTTGCAGAGTGTCCACAAAATGCTGCTTTTCCTACCCTTTCCCTGCTCTTTCTGAAGGCATTCAGAAATGGGGGATGCCTGGAGATGTTGTTTTTAGCTCTCACTCAATGTTCTTCCCCCATCACCAAGAACTGTCTGATGTGTTTATTTTTGGGTGTGTGATCTTCTTAGAGATTGCTTTTACCCCTCTGAAGGGAAAGTCATGGACTTTTTGAGAGTTCAGGCTCCTTTCTCCCATCCTCCCACCAGATCATTGTTTCCATCATCTGCACATTTGCATAATTCCTTTCCTTCATGCCTTTCTCAAGAATTCTCACTTATTTGCCAATTTTAACAGTTCTGCAGTGCTTTGAGAGATTTGGAAAGAGCAGAAGTTCCCTGAACACAAAACCTTTGATATTTCAAGCCATTTCCTCATTTCTATTTAGGTCAACACCTGGTTGGGGTGGGAAGCTCAGGGCAGGGTGAGTTTCTTTCCTGGTCATTCCACTCAGCCCTTTGCATTCTCCTGGAGTCCAGCACATTCTCTGCTGTGTCAGATGTGCCCAAATGCCAAAATGTATTAATTACCTTCCAAAAAGCTTACACAGAGCTTTGATTTCCTCAGTGCACATAAATCTTGTTTGCTGCGCGTTCTTCTTTCCAGGTGCCTGGTGCTGAGATGAGGCTTTGGATAACTTTGGAGTCTTGGATCTCTCCTTCCCAGGAGTTGTGAGATTGAACTCTTGCACTGAGTAATGCTCCCAGAGGCACCTTCCTCTAATCCATACTGCACAAGGAAATCCTTTGGAATGCAGGAGATGGTGACAGTTTTACTCTCATTTCCGCAAGGAACCTTTGGCTCATCTTTCCCTGCAAAAATTCCTCTGCCCCAGGGATGTGCCTGATGATGTGGTCAGGGTGATTCGTTCTCTGGAAGGGATAATTAAAGAGAGGGATGGGATATTGGGATGAAATTCCCCCTGGGAGGGTGGGCAGGCCCTGGCACAGGGTGCCCAGGGAAGCTGTGGCTGTCCCTGGATCCCTGGCCAGGCTGGACACTGGGGCTTGGAGCAGCCTGGGACAGTGGGAGGTGTCCCTGCCATGGCACAGGGTGGAATGAGATGAGCTTTAAGGTTTTTTCCACCCCAACTCAGTCTGGGATTCTGTGACAATAAAAATCTTGGATGGTGGGGCACTTTAGGGGCGCCTCCACTCTGTACTCAGAGACTTCCCCTCGATCCAGGAAAAGCCAGAAATGAGGTTTTTTTGTTGCTTTTCTCCTCGGGAGCCTCAGATGGATCTGAAATTCCCTTTGTAGTTTGCTGCACTCAGCAGTCTCCAGTGCTTTCCTAGGCTTGGAAACCTCCTTGCCCTGCTTCACCGCTGAGTTTTTCCTGCCTCCTCTGTGGAAGGTCCTGGCAGGAGATGGTCCTGCACAGATCCTGGGACTTCCTGTGTCACCAAGACCTGCACAGACACACCTGCAGCACCAGGCACCAATTCCCCTGAATCCCTTCCCTTCCCTTCCCTTCCCTTCCCTTCCCTTCCCTTCCCTTCCCTTCCCTTCCCTTCCCTTCCCTTCCCTTCCCTTCCCTTCCCTTCCCTTCCCTTCCCTTCCCTCTTCTCCTTTCCCCTTTTCCTCTCCCCTTTTCCCTTTCCTTTCTTTTCCTTGCCCCTTTTCCTTTCCCCTTCACTCAACCCTTTCCTTTCTTTTTCCCTCCCCTTTGCCTCTTCCCCTTCTCCCCTTCCCTCAACCCTTTCCCCTTTCCTTTCCTTTCCTCTCCCCTTTTTCTCTCCCCTTTTCCTTTCCCTCCACCCCTTCCCAGACTCACTTACATTTCCCTCTCCCAGGCAGCCAAGATGAGCCTGCTTTGGCTGACTGAGGCTGCCTTCAGTCTGCCCTGCCTGCCTACATTCCCTCTTTTATTATTATTATTATTATTCCGGCTAGGAATGATATGTTGTCTTTAAATCCTTGCTGACTGCTTAAAATTCTCCCACATCTTTGGAGTGTTTAATTATTCCCCTTCAGGAGCGGGTTTAAATTGACTGACTTCCTTTCAGGCTCTGATTTCACATGGAATGGCAGCGCTGCTGAAATTATTCCAAGCTCCCTCCCTCCCTCCCCCGTGCTGCTGACTGACCTGGGAAAAGCAGCACTTCCAAGCCACCCTTCCCTGCTCAGCTGGCTGGAATTCCCTGCCTTCCTCCTTTTCCAGCCCGCGGATGGGACACGGAGCATCCCCCGGCAGAGGTGCGGCTTTAGGCCGGCTCAAAGCGTGGGTGGTATTTTGGTCCCGGTTTTGTCTCCAGCTCCCTTCTCCAGAGGGATTACTGATGTTCATTAGCTGCTAATTGGTGCTGGCGAGCTGCGACTCTCCCCCCCCAGCCTCGCAGCTCCTCGGAGCAGCAGCCGGTGCTTAATTGCTAAGTCTGAGTGAAGCTGGGGGTTCGTAACTTGCCCGACTTCTGTTCTCTGCCTGCGCCTGACAATTACGCGCGGGTTTGATTAGGAAAATTTTGATGGGTTTTACTGTTCGAGCTCTTTGATGTTTGGAGGGAGCTTTAGCTGCACCGCTGAGCTGCTCCTGGAAAAACGTGCCAGAGCATTCCTGAGGCACGGGGAAAACGGGAAATGCTGGAACAGCGCCTTTGGAGTGGCCTTTTGTAGCCACATCTCTGCTCCTCGTGGTCACTGGCCCAGGCACAAACAGGGGCTGGCGTTTTTTCCTCCAAAAACCAGTTTGAATTTGTTGATTTGCCTGATTGAATCAAATTTGCCTGGGATATGCCCCAGTTTTGACTCCCTAATCTGTTTTTGAGTGGATCTCTGTGGGTAAACATGGAAACCAGGGAGGCTGAGATAACTGAAAATGGGGGGAGCAGGCTCAGGGTTGAACCTGGTCCATTTTGTCTCTCTTCCTGAGACACCATTCAGCCACTTTAGCTGACCCAAAACTGCCGTGCAGGGATCCAGACCCTCAAATCCAGGAGCTCTGGGCACATGAAAATATACATTTTTTATGGAGTTTTGCAATTGGCATGTCCAAGACCACGAATTTTGTTGATTTCCCTGCTTTAATCAAATTTGCCAGGAAAATGCCCCAATTTTGACTCCCTAATCTGGTTTTGAGTGGATCTCTGTGGGTAAACATGGGAAACAGGGGCAGGTTGGTGCCTGATTCCTGGTGGGAATAACTCAAATTGGGGGAGCAGTCTCAGGGTCTGTTCTGACCCTGTAGCTCTCCCTGTCCCGGTGCCTGAGACCCTTCCACACCCAAAATTGCTGTGCAAGAATCCAGAATCTCTGATCCAGGAGCTCCAGGCACATGAAAATGTGATGTTATAGGGAATTTTGTGATCGGCACACCCAAAACCAAGGTGTTTGTTGGTTTGCCTGCTTGAATCAAATTCATGGATGGGGTGGCAGAGGCCCCCGAGCCCACAGGTTGGATTTTTTGTGGATTTTTTCCTCTTTAAGCAGGAATTCCCTCATTCCTGTGCTCTGTGGATTTGTTTGCTGCTCTCCCAGCACCTCTGTGCAAGGCCAGGACTTGTCCTCTGCAAAATGTCACAGCCTAAGCCTTGAGCCTGGCTTAGCCCAGTGTTTTAAACCTAAAGCTTGGCTTTATGTCATGTTAAATTCGTGAACCCCAACTGCCAGGCACTGAACTTCTTGGACCAGAGAAGGGATTTTTGATAATTGTGGGCTTTTTTTCTGATTTGCAAATTCCAAAAGCTTCCTCATTGCACCATTTATGGCCTAAATCATTGCAAAGCTGAGCTGCTCTTTATTTTGCACTCATGGCTGGTTCCTTCCCGTGGTCCTAATATTCCACAGGGTTTCTGACAAGTCCAAGGACCTCATATAGACCAAATAAAAGGGGAACAAAACAAGGAAAGGCCATCACTGTCCCTGCTGCTCCCCAAATCCAGCTGGGGTTCAGCCACAGAGGGATGTGAGAACCAAATGAAGGATCAGGATAAATCCTCCTGTCAGGGCTGAGAAAAGCAACTTTTAAACTCAAAATAATCTCAGTGTTTTCTCCATCTGGATTTTGGCCAAAAATTATCCCAGAGCAGCCTCTTCCACACTTCTGGGGCTCCAAGCAGAGAGGAGATGCCCAGGGAGAGCTCTCAGGGCAGCTCCTGCACCTGGCTCAGGCCTGGGATGGTCCTGCAGGGAGGAATTTCAGGAAATCAGGAGAGGAGAGGAGGAGCAACATTGCAGTGCCAGGTGTGATTCCCCCTCGCTGCTGGGATTGTTTGGAGGTATTTTAATAAGTCCCTTCCTGCAGCTCCCACTGGCAACCAGGTAAGGGCACACCTAGAAGACTGTAGGGATGTGGAAGCTCCTGGATGCTGCTGAGGGCCTCGCCCTGAGGGAATAACATGTTTCCTTCCCAGCCAAGGCTCAGGAATCCAATTGTGCTCTTCCCCCTAATTGAAATGAAAAATGCTGCCATATCAAGCCATTGAAAATATTACAAGCTTATAACTTATTAATTTACTGTGGGAGCTGTGCCCTGAAATGTGAATCAAATCCTGAATGAGATTGTTTGAGGTAATTCACAGGTTTGGATGTGCCATGTCCTCCCTTTTCGCTGGAATTTGTTGTTGCTGGGCAGGATGACAGCCTGGAGATGAGACCTCATTTTAGATTTTACAGATGCTGCGAGTGTGAAAATGAATGAAACCTGAGAGTGTAATGTTGCATGTTATTCAATTATTATCCTTCAGCTGGGGCCAGGGACCTTCTCCAACACCAAATCCAGGCTGGAGAAGCAGGAGACAGCATGGAGTGAAACTCGAGCATGGAAATTCCTGACCTGCAAAGGATGGATCTTCCCGAGCATTAAATGGGCTGAGCCCTGAGGTGCAGTCCAGGTTTTTCCCAAGTAAATGCAGTTTCCATGGAGTTCAGGGCGTTTTCCCCTCGGGCTGCTCTGAGGGAGAGCCAGGAGGATCCACACAGGCTGAGCATCTCCTCAGGAGGAGGGTTTTGCTTTCCATAAGTGGGAAATGTATGGAATTGGCTCCAAACCTGTGGGTGCTGGATCCAAGGATTGTCCCTGGTGTTTCCAGAGGGGACAATGGAGCTCTCATTTCAGTGCTGCCCAGAGCAGTTCTGGCTGCCCCTGGATCCCTGGCAGTGCCCAAGGCCAGGCTGGACACTGGGGCTTGGAGCAGCCTGGGACAGTGGGAGGTGTCCCTGCCATGGCAGGGTGGGATGGGATGGGCTTTGGGTCCCTTCCAACCCAAACTGTGATTCCATTATTCTGATATCAGCTCGTGCCACCCTCTTGGTGTTCTCTGGGGCTGGTGAGGATATTTGTGCTGGCTACAACTCTCCTGCCTGCAGAGCAGCCTCATTCCCTACTCCCATCCCATCCCATCCCATCCCATCCCATCCCATCCCATCCCATCCCATCCCATCCCATCCCATCCCATCCCATCCCATCCACCCCATCCACCCCATCCACCCCATGCCAAGCACAGAGCTGAGCTCTGGCTCTGGGGGCACAGAGTGTTGTTTGCTTGATTAAATTTTATTTTTCCTGAGCTCTGCTCCATTTTCCTGTTCCAAACCCCACTGTGCCTTCGGGACCCCCTTTGTCACGGGGGTCCCAGGGGAAGCAGCACTGCAGGGATGGATGGATGGAGCCTGCTGAGATCTCTGGGGCGCATCAGAGAGGATGGGAGCCTCCAGCCCAGGCTGCTGAGGGAGGGGAGCTCCAGGAGCTGGGGGCAGCTACCAGCACAGCCAGCCTGGCCCTGCCACACCCCCGTCAGGCTCAGCCCCCAGCTGGCAGCCCTGCCAGCACGCAGGGGAGCAGCCATGTTGCAAATGTAGGTGAACTTAATGGGAAGAAATGATGATGTTTAATTTTATTTTAGAAGGTTGAATGATTTCTTTATTATAATTATGTTAAAATACATTAATATACTATATAAAGGAAGATATTCAAACTATAAACTTACTTGTTCTAACTATATCTCTAACTAACTCAACTTGTGACTGTCGAGAGTCTAGGTACAGGTGGATCTGATTGGTTATCAGGCTCAACAAGCTTCACTAGAATTCAATTAAGCAATTACCCTAGGTAAACAATTCTCTAAACACATTCTACATGAGAAAAACAAGTAGAAGAAATAGAAACTGTTTTCTCTTTTTTTTCTCTCTGTGCACCTTTATGAAAAATCGAGAGAGAGATAGAAATGTGCTTGCCACACAGCCAGAGCTGGCTGAGCACTGGCTCTGCAGTGAGGGCTCACAAACGGCCTGAAAACCACCAGGAGTGGCAGAGGGGAGGCCAAAACATCCCCAGTGCATCTGGTGCCTCTGGGAGCTCCTGCATCCCTCTGACAGAGCTGTGCTGGGCTGCTCAGAGCCCTCAGAGGGGGAACTTTGCTGGGCCCCCTCTCCCAAGGATCAGTGCCAGGGGCAGCCGTGGTTGTGGGTCACGGTGGGAGGGCAGGACCTGTTCTGAGCTGGTTTTCCTTTTCCCAGCCTTTGTTGCTTGCCAGGCCACTGCTGCAGAGACATTCTGGACCAGGTTTCATGGTAAAATTTCCCCAGCCTGTGGATTTGATGCTTTTTATCCAGGATAAAGGGAAGGATGTGCTGCTGGGGCATTCTGTGCTGTGGGGCATCCCCCAGGCAGGAGCTGCCCCAGGGTTTGGACTTGGGGCACCCCCTTCTTTGCTGCTTTGTACCCCAGCCCAGCAGCTCATCCTGCTAATTATAATTATAAATGTAAATAATGATCATTTGCTGCATGGATGGCCAGCAGGTCTCCCAAAATGAGGGGTGTGAGCCCCATCCCAGCCTTCCCTGGCTGGGTGTGACTCTGTCTCTCTGCAGGTGCTCCCTGCTGGGTTGTTCCCCTCTCCCCCTGCTCCATCCTGGCTCCAGCTCTGCTCCCTTCCAGCATCTCTGGCTCCTGGGAGCACCTGCACCCCTCCAGCACCCTTGGGTGTGGTGCTGAACACCCAGGAGCTGCTGCAGGGGCAGGGGGGGCTGTTAACAGCAGGATCCCATTTCCTGCCTCCCTGTGGACAGCAGGAGCAGAAGGAAGGCAGAGAAGGTCAACCCTAGGTTGGAGCAAAGATTGTGCACTCACAAAGGGGAAAAAAGGAGGATTAGGGGAGCCTGAAGGGGTTCTGGCCCAGCTTTCACTCCACACAGATTGCCATCGTATGCTGAAAAAATGCCACAAAGGAGTTCTGGGCTTTTCCTGCTCAGAAAAGCCTCCTCAGGCTTCTCCCCCTCCTGCTGCCCCTTGTCCAGAGATACTTTCCAGGCACAGTTCCCAGAGAGCAAAATCCAGCTTGGACACAAAGAGAGATCCCAGGAGATGTGAACTGCAGGTTGAGGCTCGAGGAGGAGAAGGGTGGAGCCCTGTGTGCCTGGGGAAGGTCCAGGGGTCCATTGGAACCTGGAGAGGGATGGAGCAGCATCCTGGAGCTGTCCAGAGGCTGGAGGAAGGGGCTTCGGATGCCGGGGGATGGGATGCCGGGGAATGGGGATGCAAGGACTGAGCCTTCCCAGCAGCAGCAGCTCCGGACTGTGCAGCACTCCTGGCTCTTTCCCGGTGCCCTGCCCTGCTCCTGCCACCTGGCTGGGATGGGGAGCAGCTGCTCCAGCCCCTTCCCAGCTGTTTGCCTCATACCTGCTCTGTGCCACCCCTCAGGCCAGCTCTGCTGTGGGGATGGGTGCCCATCTCAGCCGTGTACCCTGGCTCCTGCCCGCTGCTGCTTTCCCAGCAAGGAGAACTGCTCCTGGGCAGCCTGGCCCTGCTGCGGGGCTGGCACGAGGCACAGCGGGCTCTGGGGACGTAGGGACGGCAGAAAATGTTCATCCCTCATCCAAGGCCAAGCCACGGTGCTCAGGGAGCTCTGCAAGCCCTGCAAAGGCCAGTAAAGAGGAGAAAATCCAAGCCCAGTGTGCCGAGGAGGGGATGGAGACATCAAGGATGGTGCCACAGACGGGCTGGAGGAGGAGCTGCTGGACTGCTCTTCTGTGGCCGCAGGGCTTGGCCCAGCAGGTGGGACCCATCCAGGGCTGGAAGAGCCGATTTCATCCAGCAGCTCTGCAGCACCCCCGGGGCCGGGGTGGTTTTCAGCTGGCACCTGCAGCCCCGCGCTGATTTAGCATGAAAATGCTCGGTGTAAACACCGCGCTCCGTCCTTGCCGTGACATTCCACATTTCACAACACTTGGAGGGCTTCTGGCACCAGAGCAGGGAAGCACACGGACTGCTCTGGAAGCAGAGCAGGAGCACTGGATGTCCAAAGCATCCATTCCTGCTCTGTTAGTGTTGGACAAATATTGACTCCTGGCCACTGCCAGTCCAGCCCTTCAACCGCTGAATGCTCAAGGCTACTTGGATAAACAAATGCTTTCTCATGAATATTCTTATTTTAGCACATCCCCAGCATAATAATGGCTGGATGGAGGCTCATTATGCTTTTTCTCTGCTGGCAGTTGGAGGTGACATTGTATGGCACTCGGGTGGCACAGGAAAGGAGTGTCCCACTGGAGAGGGTCACTTGTCCAGGGCACAGGGCAGCTGTACAATTCCTGGTTTCTGCCTGACCCTGAGCAATGCAAAAATAAATTGCAATTCCTGCTCTGGCATGAGGGAGGGAGGAGCAGCCAGCACAGCCCTGTCCGTGGCACAGATGCCATCCTTCATTCAGTGCTCATGCTGCTGCTGGCCACAGCCCAGGGGCTGCAGGTGAGGAGAACCTGGATTGCTCCCCAAAATCTCCTTCCAGCAGCAGGGGATGCCGGGCTGGGCTTCAGGCTGGGACAACCTCCCTCGGCTGCAGGAGCCCTCTGAGCCTTCCTGCCCTTGGCCAGAGAGTGAGGGGTGACTGTCCTGTGCCACCAGGGTGTGGCAGTGCCACGGTCCTGCTGAGCTGGGACATACCAGAAGCTCCCTGGAGAGCTGACAGGGGAGAATCATGGAATTGTGGAATGGTTTGGGGTGGAAGAGAGCTTAAACTGATCTTGTTCCACCCCCTGCCATGGCAGGGACACCTTCCACTGTCCCAGGTGCTCCAAGTCCCAGTGTCCAACCTGGCCTTGGACACTGCCATGGATCCAGGGGCAGCCACAGCTGCTCTGGGCACGCTGTGCCAGGGCCTGACCACCCTCCCAGGGAACAATTCCTGCCCAATATCTGATCTGAAGCTACTCTGGCAGTGGGAAGCCATTCCCTCTTATCAATTGTTTCTCTCCAGGTTTCCTGTGGCTCCTTCAGGCCCTGCAAGGCCACCCTGAGCTCAGCCCAAAGCTTCTTCTCTCCAGGTGAACAATCCCAGCTGTGCCAGCCTTTCCTCCCAGCAGAGCTGCTCCATCCTCTGCTCATCCTGGAGCCTCCTCTGGGCTGGCTCCAGCAGCTCCAGTTCCTCCCTGTGCTGGGCCCAGGGCTGGGGCAGCTCTGCAGGTGGGGGCTCACCTGAGCACAGGGGCATAGGGGCAGAATCAGTCCAGGGCATGGGAGGTTCTGGAATGGGAAAACATCCTGGCTTCCAAATGTTCTTCAGCTCCAACCCTAAACTACTCTTGACCCACACACTGGGTTAGAACAGACCCCACTAATCCTGGCACAGCTATCCCAGAGCCCATTGCTGTTTCTCACTTTTGGGATGGGGATGCAGCTCATGGTCAGCTGGGTTTGGAGTCAATAATTCCCCTTAAGGTGACCTTGCTGAGCACCTGGGGACACCTCCTGCTCCTCCTGCTGCCAGCAGGACCCTCCTTGTGCTGCCATCCATCCCCCAGTGTGGCTGGGAACAGCAGCATCCCACCTGGAACCACTCCAGGGGTGTTTTCCATGGATCCAAGTGGCTCCACAGGGCTGGGCTGATAGCAGGGGAAGCTCTGGAAATTATTTGGGATAAACCAGAAGCAGAGGGAACAGAGGATGAGGTTTTCCAGAAGAGCTCCCCCTGTGAACATTCAGGTCCAGAATAAAAATTTGCCCTCTTAATTCTGGACTAATTACTCTAATTATTTCCATTGACTCCATGCTCAAATTCTGTACAGGATCTAAAATTTGTGCCTGTCCCTGTCCCCCTGATGAGATCACCCCGAATCCCAAGGAGATGAATTCCTGACTCTCCCAGGCATCCTGCTTATTCCTTAATCCATTTAGAGTGTTTTGATTCCATGGTGATAAGGACGTTATAAATGCTAATTGATAAATGAGATCGGCTTTCACGCAGGGCAGAAATAGTCAAATGCATACAGAATTGTTATTATTTAAACCTCAACAAGGTTTTATTATTTAAACCTCAACAAGGCTTCCCAGTCCTGGATAAACTCAGTGAAAACTTGTCCTTCCCTTCCCTTCCCTTCCCTTCCCTTCCCTTCCCTTCCCTTCCCTTCCCTTCCCTTCCCTTCCCTTCCCTTCCCTTCCCTTCCCTTCCCTTCCCTTCCCTTCCCTTCCCTTCCCTTCCCTTCCCTTCCCTTCCCTTCCCTTCCCTTCCCTTCCCTTCCCTTCCCTTCCCTTCCCTTCCCTTCCCTTCCCTTCCCTTCCCTTCCCTTCCCTTCCCTTCCCTTCCCTTCCCTTCCATCACCGCTGGATGCTGGGAGCTCCCAGGCTCTCCAGGATGGCTGGGAAAGCTCTGAGGGATTGAGAAGCATCTGTCAGGTGTCTCAGAGTCAGGATGGGCAGTGCCAAGGCTTCAATCTGCCCTTTCCCCCTCTTTGTTTGCTTCTCTGGGGAGGAAGAGTTGAGCCAGGCTGGGAAGCGGAAAGCTGGTTCAGATCATCCCAAGGATGAGCTGAGGTGCTGGGCCTTTGGATCCCGTCCCTCAAAGGCGTTTTTCTCTCAGCAGCAGGAGAAAGGGACTTGTCTGAGGTTGAAAGATGTGGCTGGGGTGTGTATTCCATCACCATCTGTCAGAGCTGGGGCAGATATCCTCTGTTCATGGGCAGTTTTCTTTATCTCTCCCACAGCCAATCCTCCCTCCAGGAGATCTCTTCTGTTCATGGCCAGTGAGTGTCCCTGCATGGCTGAGAAAATTCCATCATCCATGGGGAGATGCTCCGCCCAGGGGAGGAGCCAAGCATTCCTACCTGGATACAATCTGACCTTGGGAACACCACAGCAGCCTTTGACCACTGCATTCCCAGAGGAGCAGCTTTCTTCCCCACTGCATTCCCAGAGGAAGCCCAGGCCCATCTCCAGCAGCCCTGGAGCTTCAGAGGAAAACTCCACCCTTGTCCAGGACCCCTGCTCCAGCAGAAGCACAGCTGGCACTGCAGGAGGGCTGAGCCACCATGGGATGGGACTGCTGCCACCAGCCTGACCCACAGGCTGCCAGGGCCTGCTCTGACTCTGGCAGTGTTTGTTTTTGTTTGTACTATTGCATTTGTATTTTTAGTTTCCCTAGTAAAGAACTGTTATTCCTGCTCCCATATCTTTGCCTGAGAGCCCCTTAATTTCAAAATTGGAACAGGTCAGAGGGAGGGGGTTTACATTTTCCATTTCAGGGGAGGTTCCTGCCTTCCTTAGCACCCACCTGTCTGTTCAAAGCAAGACAGAGCTCCAGGGAGAGCTCAGAGACCCTTCCAGGGTCTAAAGGGGCTCCAGGTGAGCTGGAGAGGGACTGGGAACAAGGGATGAGCAACAGGACAAGGGGAATGGTTTCCACTGCCAGAGGGCAGGGATGGATGGGATATTGGGAATTAGGAATTGTTCCCTGGGAGGGTGGGCAGGCCCTGGCACAGGGTGCCCAGAGCAGCTGGGGCTGCCCCTGGATCCCTGGCAGTGCCCAAGGCCAGGCTGGACACTGGGGCTTGAAGCAGCCTGGGATGGTGGAAGGTGTCCCTCCAAGAGGTGGGGGGATTTAAGGTTCTTTCCAACCCAAACCATTCCACGATTCTGTCAATACAAAATCAGTTCAGGCATTTACAAATATTTTTATTTCTCTGCTGTTCATTTTTCTGGAGCACTCAGCCTGGTTTGACTCCTGCTGTGTCCATGGGAACCCTGGAAGTGCCCTGGATGTTTGCTCAGCACACCTGAATGTGTCTTCTTCATTCCTAGAAGGAATGGTGGCTCTCCTTGCTGGCTCACCACAAACCGAGTTTACAGTCAGAAAAACATCCCTAATTTATTCAAACCATCACAGGATTGTTCATAATGGAAGATTCACAATCTTCTTTGTCCCAGCTGGAGGCTCTGGCTCCAGGTTTTCCAGGGACTGATGGCCTCTCCTCCCAGCCCTGCCCCAAGGCTGCAATCCCCTGCTCCTTGCAGTGATGCTCCCAGCCCCGCATCCCAGGGCTGCTCCCATCCCTGGAGCCCTGGGGTACCCTGGGGAGCCTGTGACGCCTTGTGAAGGCTGAGCTAAAACAGAGATTGGACAGAGTTAAAGAATAAAGTAGGGATTTCTTAGGAGGCCTCAATGGATCCACCTTGACAGCACAAGAGCCCAGCCAGGGCTGCACCCAAGATGAACCAAAATGGTCCCAAAATGCACAACCGCTCATGGGAGCTCTCACTTTGATCAGTTCTGCTCCATTTGCACATTGGAGTTCATTGTCCAATTCCAGCTCCAGCCCATGCAGTCCCATCCTGCTTGTTTTCCTCTCTTCATCCCACGTTGTTTGTGCTCGTGGGCCTGAAATTTGGATCATTTGTCCTTGGTCCCCAGATGGAGCAGGAATTGTTTTGTCTCCCTACTCTATGGAGAGAGCTCACCATCCCATAATATGAGTCCCAGACTTATACACTAAAGCAGCACAGAATGTGGAACATAGAAAAGCCAAAACCTGGGGCATCCCCTGCAGAGCTTTCCCGAGCTCTCCCTTCCCCTTTTCTGTGCGAGCAAAGGCTCAGAGGTGCTGGAGTGTCAGCCCGGGCTCCCACCAGTGCGTCCCCCTCTCTCTGTGCCTCCCCTCCTGCTCCTGCCCCGGCGACACCAGGAATTCCTTGCCTCGGTGGCTTTTTCAGCTGCAGTCTCAGCATGAAAAATAGCAGCAAAATTCCTGGCTCAGCCAAGCCACGCCGTTCCCTGGCTCCTGTCGGGAGGAGCGGGCTCCAGCCGGGCTGCGCAGCCAGAGCGGCTCTGCTGCTATTTTTGCCAAATGCTGACACGAGGCACTCGGAAGCTGCCTCTGCCCGGGCTGCAAATCAGCCCCCAGAACTGAGCCGGCATCCTCGGGATGCTGCGCCCTGCTGCTGACCACAGCACTCCCAAAAAACGCCATTTCCCATTCACTGGGAGTGGGATTGTGCTTCCCAAAGCCCCTGGGAATGAGGACAAGTGGCAGCTCCATGGAGAGGGCACAGCATCACCCGAGGAGCAGCAAGGCTGGAATGGCATCCTGAGGGGGATGGAATGAGACCTCATATTCCCAAAAATTCAGGGTTTCACCTCCCCTGATTTAGTCCATGGAGAAGTGTAGCAAATATTTTATACAAAACTGTAAGTACAGCAATAAAATAATTTGAATGAGCTCCAAGACATTGGAATAAACAACCCTGGGGATCTGTCGGTCCAAAAGATAAATAATAAATCCATCATGATTCATTAAAACTTCTGTTAATCATTACAACTTCTGAAAATCATCGCTCCTGGCCTTTCTGGACCTGAAAGCTGTGAGCAGAAAGCTTTGAACTAAAAGGCAGCACAAAAATTCCACATTGGGAAGGTGGTTTGTGATCACCAATCACCAACAAAGGCCCAGGTGGATTTTAGTGGGAGTGGGATTGCTCCAAAGGGTTTTTTGGAGTGGCTGTGATGGTCACGAGGGAGAAGCAGCCCCACATTGTGCAGGGAGGGTCTCAATGTCCCCTACAGCCCCCAACAGCTGCAGACCCAGCAGAACTGGACATCGCCACCTTGTTTGCTTTTAGGAATTGCCAAAATTCCTGCTGCTAATGGGATCTGGGAAGAGCCACACACAGCAATTATCCCAGCTTACTGCAATTGGCTGGATTGTCCAAAAATCACCAAGATAAAGCAAATGAATCCTCCTGTAAGCAGGACAAGATCTCCCAAAGAATATTCCCGTGGCTGGGCTGTCGCTCGCACGCTAGATCATTCTCCAGTCCACCAAATCCCGGAGTATTCCCATTCCCAGGGGTTTTTATGTTGTTTATGCTGAAAGGAGAGACACTCCAGGCACAAAATATCAGCTGGGACCAGGCCTTGGCCCAGAGCCCTTCCAGTGGCCTTTCAGTGCTCAGAGCAAGCAAATTTTCTGTCCAGGAAAACAGACTGGAAAAGTAGGAAAATCATAGACAATTTGGTCCAGGAGCACTCTTTGGCAAAGACACATTGAAATTTGGTGATGGCAGTGATAAAACAAAGCCTTGTGCTTTGGAAGGGCCTGGAAGTACAGGCAAATATTCCACAGGGGAAAAGGGTTGGCCTGGCAAAGGGAATGTTGGCTTTTGGCAGGAATTTGGTCAACTCCCCCATATGAGGGAATATTTGTTGGGAAAAAAAAGATTAGAGGCAAATCAGCCTTACCACTGCTTTTCCCTGGCCATCCCAGATGGAGAGCAGCAATTCCAATATTGATTTAGCAGGATGGACTCACATGGACTGAAAACTTTGCTTGGCAAAGGCTTTTTCCCTGGATTTTGCCATGATCTGTGCTCCAGTGCAAACAACCTGCACCAGGCAGGGTCTGGCTGTTCCCTGCACTCCTCCACTCCCAAAAGCTGATTTTTGCCAGAATCTGGTGGCTCCTAGATGGGAACAGAGGCTGCTTAGGGATCCCCAGGGATCCTGTGCCGCATTCCACCCAGGCTTGGTCCCAAATGCCACCTGAGGCTTCCTTCTACCCAGAGCTGCTGGAATGGGAGGTCATGGAGAGGCAAGGACACCTTCCAACATCCCAGGCTGCTCCCAGCCCCAGTGTCCAACCTGGCCTTGGGCACTGCCAGGGATCCAGGGGCAGCCCCAGCTGCTCTGGGCACCCTGTGCCAGGGCCTGCCCACCCTCCCAGGGAACAATTCCTAATTCCCAATATCCCATCCAGCCCTGCCCTCTGGCAGTGGGAGCCATTCCCCTTGTCCTGTCCCTCCATCCTTTGTCCCAGGTTCCTCTCCAGCTCTCCTGGAGCCCCTTTAGGCCCTGGAAGGTGTTAAAGGATTCTGCTTCATCATTTGAAATCTGCTTTCGTGTACCTTCCACTGTCCCAGACAGCTCCAAGCCCTGTCCAACCTGGCCTTGGATGCTGCCAGGGATCCAGGGGCAGCCACAGCTACTCAGGGCAACCCTGAAGTGAATTTTGGATGTGCCAGTGCTGCCACTGATGATGGGGACAGGTCTGTGCATCACTGCTGTGTTTGCAGAGCAGGATTTGGGCTGTTTGGGAGGTTCATCCTAGGCTTTGAACAGGAACACAAGTGATGGAAAAAGGCAGCAAAGCCTTTGGGATGCAGCAGAGCCAAACAGGAATTTTGGATGCAGGGAGCTGAGATATCCAGGCTCAGCCATCTCCCTCAGCTCCCTGTGGGCACCCTTCCATGTCTGGAATGTCAGAGAATCTGTGCCCCAGCTTGGGGGAGCCGAGGTGGCGGCCCAGGAGTGCAGAGAGCAGCAGAGCTCCCCGTGCTCTGTGGAACTCCTGGTGCGGGGTATGGATGTATTTGTGGATTCCTTGTGACATTTTTATTAGGATGAGATAGTTCCCCTGAAGGGGGATGAATAATGGAGAGGCAGCCTTTGGATGCAGGGAAGAGGGAGGCAGGGGTTGCTCTGCCTGGAGACACCTTGCTGAGTGCACCTCCCTTCCCCCCTCCACATCCCACCTGCCCTCCCTTCACATTCCCAGACCCTCTCCCTCTTTCCAGAGGGATCTCCACTGCCCAAGCACCTGCTGTTGGATCACGGGGCAGGGAAAGGAGCAGCAGGATGCTGCCAAGGGGGGGTTGGAGGCAAGGAGTGGAGGTGGGATGAGAAATCCCACCAGGGTATCCTGTGGGGATTTCTGGGAAGCCTTGGAAAGCTGAGAGCGTGAGGCCAGCTGGGCTCGCACTCAGGGCCTGGGGGGGCTCTGCTGTGCTTGTGGGGTGAGTGGGGGGAGTGGGGGGAGTGGGGGGAGTGAATCTGCTGGGTTTGGAGGAATCTCCTCCTGGACATTGTGGATGGGAGCTCTGATGCCACGGGCTGGCTTTGGAGATGGGAAGAAACTCAACAGGATCTGTTTCCGTAGCAACCCTGCTCCAGAGCTGGAAGCAGCACCATGGCCCCATCCCTGCAGCAGTGTGGGAAGGCCCTGCAAGGGTGGGGGCTTCCAGACAAAATCCTGTTCCCATCCCTGCCTGGCACCAGGAGAGAGACTGGAGTTTGATCTGCATAGGATGGGGTGTGGGGCTGGAGCCACCCATTCATCCCATCCCATCCCATCCCATCCCATCCCATCCCATCCCATCCCATCCCACAGGGCAGGATGCTGCTTCTTTTTCTGGGGATCCCCTTTCCTCACTGTGCACCCCAAGAAAAAATCCCATGGGGAAGCTGTGCACCTTCCCAGGATATCAGGGATGGATGGATGGATGATGGATGGATGGATGGATGGATGGATGGATGGATGATGGATGGATGGATGGATGGATGGATGGATGATGGATGGATGGATGGATGGATGGATGGATGGGGGATGGATGGATGGATGGATGGATGGATGGATGGATGGATGGATGATGGATGGATGGATGGATGGATGGATGGATGGAGGGAAGGATGGATGGATGGATGGATGGATGGATGGATGGATGATGGATGGACGTGGATGGATGGATGGATGGATGGATGGATGGATGGATGGATGGATGGATGATGGATGGATGGATGGATGGATGGATGGAAGGATGGATGGATGGATGGATGATGGATGGATGGATGGATGGATGATGGATGGACGTGGATGGATGGATGGATGGATGGATGGATGGATGGATGGATGGATGGATGATGGATGGATGGAGGGATGGATGGAGGGAGGGATGGATGGAGGGAGGGAAGGATGGATAGAGGGAGGGATGGATGGGGGGAATTGCTGCAGAGTGCTGTGGCCTCAGGGATAAATATTACCACGTAAGGCCATTTATATCCCTCCAAAGAGAGCATCCTGGCTAGAATTAGTTACATTAAAATGTCTGTCGCTGAGTATTAATTTGGATATTAATATGTCACTAGAATGGACTTTATGGGTGCCATAAATCCCGGGATTAATCAGGAGCATTCCTGGGCCTGGCTGTGGCTGCTCTGCTGGCTCAGGGCTGTGCTGGAGGGTGGCACGAGGCACCTGCTGCTGGTGTCCCTTGTGCCCCATCCCTGCCAAACCCACTCTGTGGTGTCCTGATGGGAGCAGAGGAACAGCCCTGCCCCAGGAGGGCTGGAAGGGCAGAATTCATCCCCGTGCTCACTGGGATGGGGAAGGAGGGCTCGGGGTGACAACCCAGGGTGGCTTTGGAGGGGAAGAGTGTGCACAGGGGATCTGGAGAGGCTTTGGGGTTTCGCCATGGGACAGCACTGACACTGCAGGGGACAACAGAACAGTGGGACTGGGCACAAGACCAGTCCCCAAGCACCCTCAGCTGCTGGGCTGGGCCCACCAGGGACAGCAGCTGGGGCCACCAAGGTGCCACCCACCCAGGGAAATGCAGAGACAGCAGCACAGGGGTACTTCTGGAGCTCTCGGGGTTGGTTGGCTCTGGGTCTTCCTTTTCTCCCCCTTTCCTTCTGTGTCTGCTGCTGTCACACCATGGATTTGTGGAATGGCTTGGGTTGGAAAAAACCATAAACTCATTCAGTGCCACCCCCTGCCATGGCAGGGACACCTTCCACCATCCCAGGGTGCTCCAGCATGGCTTTGGACACTGCCAGGGATCCAGGGGCAGCCACAGCTTCTCTGGGCACCCTGTGCCAGGGAGGAATTCTTTCCCAATATCCCATCTAAATCTACCCACTGTCAGCTTAAAGCCATTCCCTGTGCCTCCGTGCCTTGTTCCCAGTCCCTCTTCAGCTTTCCTGGAGCCCCTTTAGGCCCTGGAAGGGGCTCGAGCCCTTCTTTAAACAGACACCTTCACCTTTCAGGTTGCTTCAGATTATTTTTGGTACTTGTCATGAATAAGTCAAAACCAAAAAGGGATCTAAACCTTCCCTGGAATGTGAGCTCCGTGCTGCCCAAGGGGCTCCTGCCGGCACCGGCAGTCGGAGAGTGGAATCTCATCTCTGAGTCACCCTGCCCCTGGCTCTTCTGGGGTGGCCACAGAAGGGAAGCAATCCTGGTTTTCCATGCAATATTTAAGTGGATCTAAGTTACAGCTGGCATCCATCCACTGCAAACAAACAGCCGTGCAGGAGCTGAGCTGTCAGTGAGAGCCGATGAAATTCCTATGAAAATGAGGGAGAAAAACACGGCTTTCAATGTGTAATTTATCCCTGAAACGCTCTCCCTTTGCTTTAAAGAGTCTCCAAGGGCAAATCTTAGACGGTCCAGCCCCTTTGCTCAGAGTCACCATGGACAGGGACACATTGAAAGGGCAATTATTGAGTTGGTGATGCTGGATTTTGAATTTTTGTTGGTTTTTTTGAGAGGCAAAGGAAGAGAGAAGCAAATAGACACGAAGGAAGAAAAGGGCAGGGAGAAAAAGGGTAAAAATATAATTTGCCGTCGACTTTGGCTTAGTTGCTAAAAAATGTCAAGGCTCCAACCTGCTCCTGTTTGAGATTTGAAGGGAAAGCTTTGGCACAGGGCTGGCAGCAGCGAGTTTACCACGGGCTCCGTGCCAGACACTTTTTGGGATGAGATGACAGGAGCAAGAGCAGGAGATGATGTGGGAGGAAGAGGTGCACACCACCAGGGGCTGGCAGAGGGGCCAGCTGGGCCACCTGGGGCTCTCTGTCACCCCAGTAATGCAGGGGTGACACCCACAACCAAGATTGTTCTCTCTCAGAATTCCCAGCTCCTGATCCACGTCTGCATGGAGAACTCCTCCTCCTTTCCCTTCAGTGACTCACCCAGAGTGGAGCAGAAAAAAGCACTTTATTCCTCAACATTGTTATTTTGGGTCTGGGGAAAACAGATTGTTCACGAGGCAACAAGAGAACAACTTGCCAGACACATGGAGAGGTCACAATGGCCCTGATTCATCTCCCAATCCTGGCAGGAATCTCGGGCCATTTTGGATGTCTTTATCCTGGCAGTGACTCACATCAACTGCTCCCTAGCACCTTTCCAGAGCCTCCTCACTCCCCTGGGGCTGGGAATCGTTTGCTCAAGGTGAGGAGAGCGCCAAGTTCTTGCCAGGTGTCTTTGCCTCACCTGAAACAAGAGAATTCCGACAAATCTGTGTTTAATACCTGAGCTCAGAGCGCAAAATGGGAACAGGCTCTTCCCTGTAGCTCCGTGATGGATCTCCCCTTGGTGTGTGAGTGACGCTCTTCAGCTTCACCTGCGGGAGCAGGAGCTTCTCCAGGAGGATCCTACAGGGGCACATCTGGGATGAGAGCCCAGCAGAGCAGCAGAGCTTCTTCCCATGCAGGGGGCAGGATGAAAATCAGGGGAGCTGCTCTGGGAGCCACAGAGATCCTGAGACTGGATAAAGTGAGAGGGGCTGGGGCGAGTTTGGGAACTCTGGGTTCAGTGGGAGTGGGTGGAGAGCAGGGGTGGAGTGAGGGGGGCCTGGCGTTGGGTAGATCCTTGGAGAGCGGGAGGAAAGGCCACTCATCCCCTTCCACATGCCACGTGGTGCCTGGAGCACTGAAGGAACAGGGACTATCCCAGACACTGCCAGGCTGGTTGGCATCACCAGCATGTCCCAGCCAAACCACTCTGTGAAGACGGAGCTGAGGTTCAAGGAATTTTCTTCCTGAGTGCAGGAGCAGGAGGGCTCCTTCCATCATACACCTGAGGATGCAGGATGTGTCCATGCATTGATCCAAGCAGGAAAACCACAGATATGCAGCTGCACCCGCTCTATTTACAGTATTTTACTAGGCTGTTTTTATTTTTTATTGCACTATAAACCAGGAATAAGTGATCAGAAACAGAGGAATTCAGTTCTCATCTGCCACAGCCAAGACAGAGAGAGAAGCTGAGCCATAAATCGCGGAGTCCATAAAAAAATCCAGCGTATTCACAGAAGTGCTGCGGAGCAGACTCCAGGTAATGATGAAGCTGAACACAATTACAGAGGAAAAAAAACTTCTCTTAAAAATCCTGGGATATTCTCAGCTGGGAGCGCTGCTGATGTGCAGTTCAGGTGCCTGGATGGAAAAATATCCACGTTAAGTGAGGGAAGTGGGAACAATGTTGATTTTGGCAACAAATCCCAGGCAGAGCAGGTGTGGGAGAAGGAGCACCAAGGTTTTCCTTCCCCTCCTCTCCGAGGTCACCTCATCCTGCCCAATTTATGGGACACACTCCATCCCAATCCCAGCTGGATGATAATTCCCTCTTTCTCCTGCCACCTGGGATACACCAATGCCCAAATTCTGACTGCAAAACTCCACAGGCTGCTGCTCTTGGTGAAGAAAACTCCCTCAGATCATCCCTCCCTCGGTTTTCCTGGGATGCAGAGCTTGACATGGAAACAGGAGTGAGTTGGAGGGGTGCAAGTGCATTGTCCAGGTAATTTTGGTCAATCAAATTCCCATTCCATGTCCTAACGGCTCTCGGATCTCATTTCCCTCAGCACAACTGCAAATTCAAGTGCTCAATGATGCAATTTATTAAGGAAAACTCACTTTATGGTAATTTTAAAAATTAGGGAATTGAAAATAAAGGTGATTAACAGAGCCTGCAAAGATCCAACACTTGTAGGGAATTTTTAGGACTTCATTGGGAATCAGTAAATCTCATTGATGAATAAATGTTGGATCTGAATTAATATTAGTAGAGTGGCAACTTATCCTAATGATTGCATAACCTATTTTGGAGGGGTAATTTTTATATCAGCGTGAGCTGCTGGTCTTTAATCTTTCATTAATTTCATTCATAGCCTTCTCTTAATTTGCCAATCAAGCTTTATATTTGAATTAAAAGCTCGGGGACTTGGACGTGTCAAATCAACCAAACGATTTCAAAATTGGGATTTAGGAATTTCGACAGTTCCTTAATTACTGCAAACATGAAGTGCATTCACGGCTGCCTTTCCCTCTCCATGATCCTCCTGATCATTCCTTTCTACCGCCACTTTGGCTCCTCCATTTTTTCCAGGAATAGGGGCAGCAAAAATGGTTTTATGGAAAGGAAAACAGAGAAATGGGGCTGGGAAATGAAGGCCTGGTTTGCACCACGTATTCTGCAGGTCCTGTCTCATTAGGGCGGCTCTAATTGGTGGAACTAATTATCAATTGGTGGAATTATTCATTATCAATGCTCGTCCTTGCCAGTTTGACTTTTGGATCCAGGACAGGAGCATGGGGTGGGACCAGTCCCTTCTGCCACTCCTGCAGTGGGAGGACAGAGGAAATGGCCTCAGAAATGGGAGATTTAGAGTAGATTAGGAAAAAAAGTTCATTTTTAGGGTGGCCAGGCACTGGAATTGGGTGCCCAAGGAGTGGGGAATCCCCATCCCTGGAGGGGTTCAGGACATGTCTGGATGTGCTGCTGGGTGCTGGTTTTGGGGTTTAGGGGTTGCAGGGGCAGTGCTGGGTGATGGCTTTGGGGTTTAGGGGTTGCAGAGGCAGTGCTGGGTGATGGCTTTGGGGTTCCAGGGCAGTGCTGGGTGGATAGTTGTACTGGATGGCCTTGAAGGTCTCTTCCAGCCTGGGTGGTTCTGTGACCCCCTCACGATGTGGCTGCTGAACTGACACCTGTTTGTTTTTCCCCTGCCATTTTCTATCACCAGATGGGATTTTGGGAGGGAATTCCTCCCTGGGAGGGTGGGCAGGCCCTGGCACAGGGTGCCCAGAGCAGCTGTGGCTGCCCCTGGATGCCTGGCAGTGTACCAGGCCAGGCTGGACAGGGCTTGGAGCAGCTTGGGACAGTGGGAGGTGTCCCTGCCATGGCAGGGGTGGCACTGGAGGGGCTCTGAGGTCCCTCCCAACCCACTCTGGGATTCTCTGCACACCAGCCCAGCCAGGGCCATGTTTGCCAGATTTCCAGCCCAAGGCAGGGTCAGGCATGGTGTGGCATCAGGAGGAGGGAGATCCTGTTTTCACCCAGGCAGGAACCCCCTGGGCACAGCCAGGTCAGCCCTCAGGGCTTCCAGCCATGCCTCTTCCTCCTGTGCTGCCATCAGGTGACCTCCGTGCCCAGCTGCTGCTCCTGGACAGGAAAATCATCAATACCAACATTGCTGCCATGTTTGCAGAGCTGGACACTCTGTCCTGTCCCAGCCACGGGCACTGCCTGGTTCTCCAACAATATATCCCTCGTATTTGTGATTTATAGACATTTGTCATTTATGGACATTTGTGGACATTATGCAATTTATGGACAATTATTTCCAATTTATTCCAGAGGGCAGGGCAGGGACTACGGGCAGGAATGCTGCCTCATCTGGAGCTGGGGGGCCTTGGGATGCTGCTAAATCTCATGGGGCCAAAAGGATCCTTTCCCTCCTGTGCTCAGCCTTTTCTTTCTCACATTGGCCACAACAACTGGAGAGCCCCAAGACCCTGCAGCTCAGGCTGTATATTAATCTCACCCAAAAAGCCATTTTATTTCCTGCTGGAGGTGAACTGGAGCCCTGAAAATCCAGGAACCTGTGGTCTCAAATGCCTTTGCTCCTCACAGGCTTCCCCAAGGCAGGAGACTCCTCAGGCAGGACTGAGGGACAGTGGCATGGCAGAGTTGCGGGCACAGGAGCCCAACTTTGCCCATCCTGCCAGGGTTACCAGTCCTGGGAACCCCAGGTACAACCAGTTGAACCCCATGGCATCAATCCCAAATCCCAGTGCTGCAGTGAGTCCCAAAGAGAGCCCAAGAGAGGGGCAGGGATTGAGGGTGGAGCAGGCACTCAGCTGGGGATGGAATTTCGCTCTGGGAATGATGAAATCAACACTGGATCTTGAGAAATCCAAACACTTTCCCTGCCCAGGGTGTGCTGAGCACCAGCTGGGACTCCAGTCCAGCTGGGCTCTGTCTCCATCTCCTTATCCCAAAACCTGGGAGCTTCCAGAAGCAGCAGCACCAGACACTGGAATCACATTTGAGCATCCCTGAGAGGAGCCCCCAACCTGAGCCAAGGCAGAGGGAGGCTCCCAGATTCCCAGCTTTGTGCAGAAGGGCTGGGAAGGCAGACAGGAACACTCTGCAGGTGCCTCTGCTCTGCACACACGGAGCCACAGCCGTGGCACTCCCCTCCTTTCATCTTCGGGGTGTAAATGTTGCAGTTCTGGCAGCAGCCTGAGGGCAAATTGTTTGGGAAAGTTTGAGCAAAGCAGGTTCAGCTGCTTCAAAGTAGGAAGTGGCTGACAAAAATACATAATTGCCTTCTTAAGAAAATAAAAAGCAACTTTTTTTGGCAGATTGGCAAGTACACACTTCCTACGCGCTCTCCCTTCTACCCAAAACATGATTCCAGCCTTATTTTTATTTCAGGAATGATGAATTATGAAAGGGCTCCCCTCTCCCTCTTCCTCTGCCTTTTTCTCTCTGCCTCTGACTCCTTCTCTCCCTCCCCACTCCTAGCCTGGGCTGTGTTTGTTTATAACCTCCACACGCAGACCTGGCTCTAATTTGCTTTATCCACACGTTGCAGGGCCCGCAGGACAAGGATTGCTTTCCTGCTGCCGTGGCTTTATGAATAAATCCTTCCCCAATGCCCAATCCCCCTGCGGAGCCACGGCTGAGGGATATGTTGGATAAATTCCAGTGCCCCTGTCCCGGGGGAGAGCAGGCTGTGCGTGCCCAGAGCCGAACGGGAGCTGCCACAGCCCCTCCAGCCCGTGGGATCTCTCACCTGCAATTCTGGCTGATTCCTGGCTGCTGGAATATTTGGAACTTCCAGGGCTGCTCCATCCTTAGTCCTCAGGGACTGAGCACTGCAAAGGGCAGCCTAAAGCCACGAGGAGAATCCCTCTCTTGCCAGGGCCAGGGGAGGAGGGTGGGAAGGGTTTGTGGGGCTTTGCAGAGGCTCCGTCACCAGGGAAGAGTTGTGGGTGGGAGAGGCAATGGCCAGGAAAAGGCTGCTCCTGGCTTCGCTCCTTGGGGGAATTTGCTTCAGTTCCACAGGACTGGCAGGGCTGAGTGCCAGCAGAAGGGACTTGGATGCAGAGAGAAGTGTCCCTTGGAGCTTCTGGAATCAGGGAGTGAGGAGAAAAGGGTGAGAAAGCTTCCAGGTGCACAGGCATCCTCCAACCCTCCTCCCACTGAGTGTCCCACACGTGGCTGTGACCCTGCAAAGCTCCAGAGTGGCTCAAGAGATGCAGGCAGAGTGTGGGGAGTGCTGAGAGATCCCCACTGGCATCCTGGGGGCCTGAACACCCAGCTGGGGACTATCAGAGCACCTGGACATGGAGCTGAGAGTGCCATGGGAACATCCCCATCCCCAGACATCCCGAGGAGTTCTCATGTCCTGCACATCCCTGCAGCCTTTTGTGATGGGGAAACTCTTAAACTCTTGCGGTTTTCCTGCTAGGAGCAAGAAAAGAGCAAAGAACTGCCCCAAACCTCATCCTCCCAGGAAAAACCGTCCCTGCCACTCTTCATTTCAGGAGAGAGGCAGGAAACACCAGATTTCCACTTCCCTCTGTCCCATCCCTCTGTCCTGTCCCTCTGTCCCATCACTGATGTGCAGCAGCTGCTCCCTCCCTTGGTTTGTCCCCTCTGGTCACCCTCAGGCACCTGGTGCTGCTGAGATCCAGGACTCTGCTCCAAAATCATCCCACAGCATCTGCCGAGTGCGTCAGCCCCACTGGGCACCACGCTGGCTCCTGCCCAGCCTCACAGCCACCCCGGGTACTGGTGGCCGTGCCAGGGCCATCAGGGGCCACTGTCCTGGGCTTCAGGGGCCCAGCTGTGCCCGGTGCTGTGCCAGCTGCTGTTGGCCCTGATGACCCAGGTTTCAGCTTTTCTATTTTTCAGATTCTGTGCTGCTTTACTGTGTGGGTCTGGGCTTCAACTCTCTGCACAGAGCAGGGAGACAAAACAATTCCTTCTCTAGCTGGGGACCAAGGACAAATGATCCAAATCTCAGGCCCAAGAGCACAAACAATGTGGGCTGAAGAGAGGAAAACAAGCAAGATGGGACTGCATGGGCTGGAGCTGGAATTGGACAATGAACTCCAATGTGCAAATGGAGCAGAACTTACAAAAGTGAGAGCCCCCAAGAGCGGTCGTGCATTTTGGGACCATTTTGGTTCATCTTGGGTGCAGCCCTGGCTGGGCTCTTGTGCTGACATGTGACAGGAGCGGTGGCACTGCCAGGGGTGACCTGCACACAGCCAGAGGTGGGGCAGCTCCGAGGGATCCCACAGAGAAGCAGCAGGAGCGGGACCAGCCCTGGCAGCCCCAGGTGGGCACTGGTTCCCAGCACACACCGCCAGTGCCTCCCTCCCTGGGGCTGCTGCCACCTCTGCCACCACCAGCATGGTGCCAGGCACACCGTCTGTCCCTGCAGCTTCCTGTCCCTGGCTGTGTCCCCTCAGGACATCTGGGGGGCTGGCACAGACAGAAGTCAACGGTGCTGTTGGTCCCTGTGACTCCTGGGGAGTGAGAGGCCCCCTGTCCTGACAGAGGAACTGCTGGTGTCCAACATAGAGCATTTTGGAAACAGGGATCCCATCCCAGGGGAGGTTCCTGCTGTGGTCAGGGTCTTCCTGCATTTCCTGTTCCTGCATCATATGTTCATTTAACCAGGGAAGGGACAGGGAACCAGGGAGCCGGAATGGGATTGTGGGCAGCTGCATTCCTGACTAACTCCCTCCAAAACCAGGTTCCTGCCTGTTTCCTCTCTCTCCAGTGGGATGAGTCTCTCACGTTCAAAGATGGAGGTGTGTACTCTGTTCCTATCTCTCAGAGCTGGGGCAGTTATCCTCTGTTCATGGGGAAGTTTTCTTTATCTCTCCCACAGCCAATCCTCCCTCCAGGAGATCTCTTCTGTTCATGGCCAGTGAGTGTCCCTGCATGGCTGAGAAAATTCCATCATCCCATGGGGAGAGGCTCCACCCAGGAGGAGGAGCCAAGCATTCCTACCTGGATACAATCTGACCTTGGAACACCACAGCAGCCTTTGCCCACTGCATTCCCAGGGGAGCAGCTTTCTTGCCCACTGCATTCCCAGAGGAAGTCCAGGCCCATCTCCAGCAGCCCTGGAGCTTCAGAGGAAAACTCCACCCTTGTGCAGGACCCCTGCTCCAGCAGAAGCACAGCTGGCACTGCAGGAGGGCTGAGCCACCATGGGATGGGACTGCTGCCACCAGCCTGACCCACAGGCTGCCAGGGCCTGCTCTGACTCTGGCAGTGTTTGGTTTTGTTTGTACTATTGCATTTGTATTTTTAGTTTCCCTAGTAAAGAACTGTTATTCCTATTCCCATATCTTTGCCTGAGAGCCCCTTAATTTCAAAATTGGAACAGGTCAGAGGGAGGGGGTTTACATTTTCCATTTCAGGGGAGGCTCCTGCCTTCCTTAGCACCCACCTGTCTGTTCAAACCAAGACAATGAGGCACGAAATTCCTCCCCCTGGAGGACTGGGAGAACAAATCCCCCGCCCCAAAGCTGAGCCCAGCCACATTTGCCTGTCCCAGCCCTGCAAGTTCCAGGTGCAGACGGAGCTACTCAGGTTTGCACCATCTATCTCTGCAGTGCCTCTGGCAGAGCCAGCAGCTCCTGAATATTTGATTTGGTTATTAGCCCACGACATCACCCATCTGAGGGAGGAAGGAGTGCTGATCCAGGCAGGGAATGTTGATTCCTGACCTGGCTGCTCCCCATGCTGCGGGTTTGTGGCTTCCCCTGGCACATTCTGCACTGCGGCACTCCCATATTCCCTGCTTTCCTCACATGTACATCCCATAATTTGTCCCATATGGCCAGGCATGATGTGTCCATGTGTTGTGGAGCAGGGACATCTGCTCTGAGCGTGGCAGGGCCAGGAGCAACAACCTGAGTGCCACAAACCTGCTGTGGGGACAGACACCAATGGGAACATGCAGGAACCATGCCAGAACCTCCACCCAAACCGCTCCTGGCCAAATTCTTGGAGACTGGAGCCATCTGCACCCTGGCTGTGAGCAAAAACTCCCAGTGGTGGAGGATCCAGGCCAGCCTTTTCCAGAGTGTAAGATCCAATCCCCTGGACACTGCCAGGGATCCAGGGGCAGCCACAGCTGCTCTGGGCACCCTGTGTCAGGGCTGCTCACCCTCCCATGGAACAATTCCTGATTCCCAGTATCCCATCCAGCCCTGCCCTCTGGCAGTGGAAGCCATTCCCTGGGTCCTGTCCCTCCAGCCCTTGTCAATTGTCTCTCTCCAGGTTTCCTGTGGCTCCTTCAGGCCCTGCAAGGCCACCCTGAGCTCACCCCAAAGCTCCTCCTCTCCAGGTGAACAATTCCAGCTGTGCCAGCCTTTCCTCCCAGCAGAGCTGCTCCATCCTCTGCTCATCCTGGAGCCTCCTCTGGGCTGGCTCCAGCAGCTCCAGCTCCTCCCTGTGCTGGGCCCAGGGCTGGGGCAGCTCTGCAGGTGGGGGCTCACCTGAGCACAGGGGCAGAATCAGCCCCAGGTTCAGGGGATTTCTTGCTTTTGTTGGTTTTTTCCAGCTTGGTTTCTTCCCTAGCCACAGATTTGCCCGCTGTAGTCAGAATTCCGAATGCCCCCAGAATGGGACGGCAGAGAAGCAGCAGCAGCAGCATCCAGGCCATCACAACTGGGAGCTGGGCTGAGCGGAAAGAGGTGGGATGGGGAGCCAGGTGAGGTGGGATGGGGAGCCAGGCTGAGATAGAAGAGGCAGGATGGGCTGGATGCAGTCTCAGGGGTACAACAACCCCTCCCAGCTGGCTCCAAGCACTTCCAGATGCAGGCAGAGCTCCTGGATGGGGCCCAGCTGTTGGGAAGCAGAGGTACCTCTGTGCTGCCAAGGCCAGGATGCTCCAGAACATCCCAACATCCCAGCTGAGCCCAGCCCGTGCTGCTGCTGCCGAGTGAGGCTGTGCCCAGGGTTCATCACTATGGAAATCACATTCCCTTTAGCTGCCTTCCAGGATAATCAGTATTAAAGGGAAACTATTTTCTAGTTCATTAGAGGAAAGCTGTGTCCCCGTGGCTGCTGCTGTCGGCACCTCCTTCCCCTCCAGGAGAAACGAGCTCCCAACACGGACACATCCACACTCCAAATGGCACCGGGGGAAAGAGCCCTGTCCCCGAGGGCTGCCCTTCCTCCTGCTCATCTGCCATCCTCCAGGAGGGTTTGGGGGACCCCCTTCCCGTGGATCATCCCTACCAGCCTTCACCCCACAGGCTCTGGAATCCTTCCCTCCTTTCCTTGCTGGTACTGCCAGCTCTGAGTGCTCTTTCCAGTGTTATCCATGGATTCTCTGCTGCTTGGGAGCATCCCTGAGAGCTGGGGTCTCCCCATGCCAATGGCTCTGCCAGAGCCTTTTCCTCTCAGCAGGATGCTCTGAGGATCTCTGAGGGCTGGGACTGTGCTCCCCATCTCCCAGACAAAATGCAGGCTGTGGATTAGATCCCCTTCCAGGGACATCTCTGGGGATTTCCCACCTCATTTTCCCCTTGGGTTTTCCTTCCCTTCCATCTCCCTCTCCCTCTCCCTCCCCTCCCCCTCCCAGGAGCTGCTATGCATTGTCCCCCTTCATGGTAATCCCAGTTCTGGGGACACTCAAAGGTGGAGGCAGCTGAATATCCTCCTGTGCTGGGATTCTCCATCCACCCTGGGCTTGAGTGAGGATCTGTTATCATCCTCTGCTGGAATATGTTTGGCAGTGGACCCTCAGATCCATTTTTAACCCTAAAGAGTGAAAATTCCTGGGGTTTGCTGGTAGTTCAGTCCCTTGGTCACTCGCTGTTGTTATGAGGAAGTGGAAAACCAACCTGAAATTCCAAAGTTCACCGGCAGTGCTGAGGACCCTTCATGTCACATCCTTTTTCTGCACAGGGACGATTTCCTGGGAGTGGGAGGGAAGATTCCAGAGGAAAGATTCCAGGAAGGATTCCAGAAAGGATACTAGGAAGGAAGGAAGGAAGGAAGGAACTGAGGAATTTTGTGTCCTTCTGGTGGAATTCCAGTGGGAAGAGGCAAGGAGAAACCTGGACATGGAGCAGGAAAAAGATGGATGTGTGGCAACCCCGGCACACACCAGGAATGGCTTCAGTGTAAAGAAGGGATTGTGGAGGTGCTGTCCACAGGAAGGTGGAGCTCTGTCAGGATAACAGGGAGTTTGGAGAGAGCTGAAATGAACATCCTAGCAAAAACGCCACAATTCTGTGGGAAGAAGCACAAAATCCCCACCCCTGGCAGCTCCTTCCCAGCAGTTCCAAGCAGGGAAAGGCTCCAGGATGAACTCCAGTCCTGCAGGGCTGCCAAGGCTTGTCCTTTCTGAGCTTTCTTCTCTCTGGCTCATGGCTGTGGCCAGGGGATTGCTTGGCAAAGAGGCCAGGCCTGGCAGATGATCCCATAATCAGCAGGATAAGCCGAGCCCAAAGCCCTGCTCCCACCTCGCCTCATAATTGCTTTTGTTCCCAGCCCAGCAGGGCAGAGCCAGGCTCGATGCTGCGGTGCCCTTTTCAAGGATTCAGCCTGAATTTGCAGGCAGGCTCTGCAGGTGTGGGTGGGCTCGGATGAAGGGCTTCTCCACCCTCCCTGAACCAGCCGGGATCGCTCCGCAGGCACTGGGAGAAGCCTGGAGCACATCCTGGTGAACAGTAGCCTTTGCTCCCAGGGACACAAACTCTGCTGCCATTCAAAGGGAAGCTTTTCCAGCTGTTCCCAGCTTTTTTTCCAGCCCAGAGGTGTTTTGGGATGTGCAGTCTCGGGATAGGGTGGAGGTGAGGGAAGATGGGGCAAAGCTGCTGCAGTCTGAGCCCAGAGATGGAGCAGGAGTGACACTGCTGGTGGCAGTGGGGCTGTCACTGCACAGACAAAGCCACCTCTGAGCTGCCCTGAGCACTGCCACAGTGAGAGCAGGAATGCTCTGCTCCATGTGGGTCAGGCCTAAAGAATCCCAGGATTGCTAACGTTGGAAAAGACCTCCAGGATCATCGAGTCCCAACTGTGCCTGATCCCCACCTTGTCCCCAGCCCAGAGCACTCAGTGCCACATCCAGGTGTTCCTGGGACACCTCCAGGGATGGGCACTCCAAACCCCCCTGGGCAGCTCCTCCCAATCCCTGGGCACCCTTTCCATGGGAAAATTCCTGCTGGTGTCCACCCTGAGCCTGCCCTGGCCCAACCTGAGGCCGTTCCCTCTCCTCCTGTCCCTGTTCCCTGGGAGCAGAGCCCGACGCCCCCGGCTGTCCCCTCCTGTCAGGAGTTGTGCAGAGCCACAGGGCCCCCCCTGAGCCTCCTTTTCTCCAGGCTGAGCCCCTTTGCAGCTCCCTCAGCCTCTCCTGGGGCTCCAGCCCCTTCCCAGCTCCGTTCCCTGCCCTGGACACGCTCCAGCCCCTCCAGGGCTCTCTGGCCATGAGGGGACACAGCCCTCGAAGTCCCCCAGCAGTGCCAGCACAGGGGACAGGCACCAAACAGGTCCAGAAGGAACTTGGAAGATGAGAAGAAGGAGCCCTCTCAGCAGGCAGAGCTGAAATCCCCTGGGGTTGGGATAAAGAGCTGGAGAAGGTGGAAAACAGGGGCCAAAGCAGCTCAGCAGCAGCTTCTGCACTGACAACAGTGGGACTGGGAGCACTTGAGGGTTGAACACTCCATGGGAAGAGGGGACTAATTTTGGAATTCCATTGAAGAAAAGTGAGGAGGGCTCCACTCGACATCCAAACGCTGCTAATGAGAGGGAGCTGAGATGGGAGCACATGGAACAAGGTGAATACATCACGGCATTTGCAGCTCATCAAGGGGTGAAGAGGCAATTTTGTAATTAGGGGTGAGAGCTGCAAATCCAATTGTGATATGGAACAGAAATTGGGGCTGGGGCTGCCAGGAGGGCCCTGGGTGAACCCTCTCCACTGCAGTTATCCCATGCTAACCCAAGGAAACCACACCCTGCTGAGAAGGGTACAGAGGACTGGCATGGCTTGGGCATGAAGGGTACAGCAGAGAATTCCAAGTGGCACAAGAGGGATGGGGAGACAGGAAAAACCCCAGGCAGTGATGGACAGGGCAGGAATGCAGAGAAGGGACAAGCCCTTAGCACATCCCCTGGCTTTGCTTGTGCCTCCTGGAGAGGAGAGGGAACAGAAGGCCAGGAATTGTCAGGAATTGTCAGGAGAGAAGGAAAGGGCAGGACTGCAGAGAGGGATGAGAACATCCAGGTGAAAGCACAGAGAGTAATAAATGAGTGTGTGCTGGATCTGGTGTTTAACAAGATGGTGCCAAGGTTAAGGTCACCTGTGAGCAACAGGAGCTCTGCAGCCCACCCAGACCTCACTCTGGTGGCACTGTCTCCATCCAGGATTGTCCTCTGGATCCCAAAGCATTCGCTGCACCATGGGAGAGGCTGCAGTGAAGTTCTGTGCCCTTGAGTGACGGCTGCCCAGCCATCTCCAGCACAGCTTAATTTGATAAGAACCCTGAGCCACTTTAAACACTTCAATCATGGCACCTCTTAATCATCTCCTTGCCGAACAAAATAATCCCACTTTGCTTAATCTCTTCTCCTGTGGAAATCCTGTCACTCCTTTATTGTCTAAATGACTTTACAGGGCTCTGTCTCCAACACAAAAATATCTGACTTCCCAGGAAGCCACAAAAACAGGACATTGCTCCCTGTGGGGTCTGAGCAGCTCCCTGGGCACCTCAGGGGGCACCTTGGGAAGAGACAACACCTTCCCTGCACCCATGGAGTCACCTGGATCTAGTGAGACCCTCAGTGCTGCTCGTGTGTCCCCTGCATCCTCAGTGTCCCAGGCACATAGGATGAGGATGGTTGGAAATAATTTGGGAAGCTGATATGGATTTGGGTATGGTTTTGGGGTTCTTGTGATGCTGGGCTTGCAGACCAGAGGGAGCTGAGGGCAGGGGACCAGCAGTGATAAGATGGGACATCACTGCTGTACAGAGGGACAGGACTCCAGGGGTGCTGAAGATTCCAATAAAACCACATTTCCATGGAGATCTTCCCACCAGGGCCCAGCAAATCCAGTTTCTCCCCTGTCTGACCCAGGAAATGCCCTGTGCAGCTGACACTGGCACTTGGATTCCTGCCCTCGGAGAAGCTGAGGCAGAAGATTCCAAATCAAGGATTGTCAGGAAGTCCTGGCTGCACTCCCAAATTTTCTCTGCAGCTGTGACAAACAACAATGGAATTATAAATTAAAAACCAATCAATATGAGATTTTTCCTCATCTGCTTTGTCACCAGAATGCAGGATTTGAGGAAGAGCAGCAAATACCTCCCCAGGAATTCATGGGAGCTGACACAGGTGTTGTTCCATCACAATCCAGACAAGATTTTTGCCTGGAGAAGGGATAGAGGTGAATCCACCCACAGGAAATCTGTAACTGTGAGCCTGTACCAACTCTGCAGAATTAAAACCTTTGTTTTTTAGGAATTTAAAAGGAATGGTGCTGGCTGCTGCACTCCCACCTAAGCAACAAACAGGGAAAGGCAGCTGCTGCTTTTTTGTTGGATCCAGTCTCACAATTCCTTGTGCAGAAAGGAACCAAAACACAAGGTCTGGATTTAGGGGAGCACTGAAGGAAAAGCAGCAGGAAGTGCTGGGTGGGAAATGCTGTCTCCAGGCTGGGATGGAGCAGTTATGTCCCCCACCCCAAACCCTGTGGGGTGGACAATTCTCTGTCCCTGGTGTGGCGTTGTAGCTGTCAGGTTTTTGTGCTGCCACCAAGGCCAAGCTGGAGCTCCAATAATGAACAGGTGCCTTTCAATGGGGTTCATTGATTTGCGAGAGACGGAATTTCATAGCCCTGATGGATGTCTGGAACGGCCACAGGCACTGCAGGCTGGCTGGGGAGACTGTGATTCCATGTGGATTTATCTTCCTGACACTCCAGAGTGGACGTGGATTGTGTGCCCCAGCTCCTGGCCTCACACACCCCATTCCAGAGGCAGGAAGGGAAAACCATCCATTTTCCATATCAGATATGAGTGGATGCCCAGCTGGGTTCTTTGGGAGGGTGAGGGGTGGATCTCCCTGGGTACCACCACTGAGGGTGATGCATTCCCACTCCTCAGCCAGGGGGTTCTCCAGCAACGGGGAATTCAATTAAAATATCACAAAAATTATGGCTTGATCCTGGTGCTGATAGGGTTATCAGACCATTGATGGTGATGTCAGAGCACTGGTGGGGTGGTCAGATAACAGGTGGGGTGGTCACATCATGAATGGGGCAGTCACACCATGGATGGGGCGGTCAGACCATGGATGGGATGGTCAGACCATGGATGGGGCAATCACACCATGGATGGAGCGGTCAGACCATGGATGGGGCAGTCACACCATGGATGGGGCAGTCACACCATGGATGGAGCGGTCAGACCATGGATGGGGCAGTCACACCATGGATGGAGCGGTCAGACCATGGATGGGGCAGTCACACCATGGATGGGGCAGTCACACCATGGATGGAGCGGTCAGACCATGGATGGGGCAGTCACACCATGGATGGGGCAGTCACACCATGGATGGAGCGGTCAGACCATGGATGGGGCAGTCACACCATGGATGGGGCAGTCACACCATGGATGGAGCGGTCAGACCATGGATGGGGCAGTCACACCATGGATGGAGCGGTCAGACCATGGATGGGGCAGTCACACCATGGATGGAGCGGTCAGACCATGGATGGGGCAGTCACACCATGGATGGGGCAGTCACACCATGGATGGGGCAGTCACACCATGGATGGAGCGGTCAGACCATGGATGGGGCAGTCACACCATGGATGGAGTGGTCAGACCATGGATGGGGTGGTCAGACCATGGATGGGGCGGTCAGACCATGGATGGGGCGGTCAGACCATGGATGGGGTTGTCAGACCATGGATGGGGTTGTCAGACCATGGATTGGGTGGTCAGACATCAGGAGAACCCCAAGCAAATTGTAGAGGCAGGCCTAGGGCAGAGGTTCCTGGCAGGCTTTCCAGGAGCTGGAGGAGGATTCTCCTCTCTCCAGAGGGCTGGTGGCTCCTGCCCGATGTCCTGCTGGGCCACCAGGGCTGGTGGCCACCAAGGCTCACCCTGAGCAGTGCCCGGTGCAGGAACTGAAGCAAGGACACAATGTCCTCCCTCTGTGCTCTCACTTATTTACTTTTCTGCTTGAAAATGTATATTTGACAAGTTTGCTGGGACCGAGGACTCTGTTTGGGGCCCTGCTGATTTATTTATCCACTCGTTTATTCTGCTGCAGCGCTGCTGCAGGGGAGGGAGGTGTCCTGAGGGCTGAGACACCGGCACGGGCACCGATGTCCCACCTGGGGACTTCTAGGGCATCCCTGAGCTCCCTCTGCTCTCAGAGGAGCAAGGAAAGCAGCTGCAAACAGCTGGGTGAGGCCTGACAGGGAAGTGCTGAAGAAGATGCTCTTGCTGGAGCTCTGAATCTACAATGAGGAGTGAAAGGGAACAGAGAGAGAGAAATTGTGGGAAAATTAGCAGGAAGTAGGAGTAAAATAATAATTTGCCAAGGAGATGGGACAGGGTGAAGACCTCCAAGATATGGAGAAGCCCTCCAGGACATGGAGAATCCTCCCGGGACATGGAGGAGCCTCCCAGGATATGGAGGAGCCTCCCAGGACAGGGAGAAGCCCTCCAGGACATAGAGAAGACCTCTAGGCAATGGACAATCCTCCCAGGACATGGAGAATCATCCAGGACAAACAGGGAGCTGCTGCCCAGGGCACAGCGAGCAGGAGAGGGAAGGTGCCTCAGGAGAGGGAAGGTGGCTCCGGCGGCTCTGATCACGTGTCCTGGAGGGAAGCAATTTCTCCCAAATTTCCACCTTTTGTTCGCCTGCTGAATACCCCCTGATTTCTTTAGAGTGGGAATAGTTCTCCTGCTCCTCGGGCTGAGCACATCGCACCTCCCCTGGCGCAGCTCTTTGCTATTCATGGCTCTCATCCCTCTCCTCGGGAGCATTCCACCGTGATTGGAGAGGGAAGGATGAGCCATGCATGCCAAGCAGCAGGGACCACATCGGGAGCCTGGTTCCTGACCTACAATCCTCAGTGATTAGGCAGATGAAACGCTCAGGATGCCAAACCTCTCCACGCAGTCCTCGTGCTTCTCTGATCCTGTGGTTGGCAGTCCCAAAAACAAGGTGGTCTCACAAGCAGCAGCTCAGAACTGGGCTGCAGGTCGGCTTTGGGACTGGAATTGGGGTGGGGAAGGGGGTTTTAGAGGCAGAGAGTTCTGAAATCATGGAATGGTTTGGGTTGAATGGGAAGTTCAAATTTCCACTGTCCCAGATTGCTCTAAGCCCTTTCCAACCTTTCCTTGGACACTTCCAGGGATCCAGGGGCAGCCACAGCTTCTCTGGGCACCCTGTGCCAGGGCCTCCCCACCCTCACAGGGAAGAACCTTCCCAAAATCCCATCTAAACCTATTCCCTTTCAGTTTAAAGCCATTCCCCCTGTCTACAACTTTGGGAAATCTCCCTCTCCATCCTTCCAGCACGGAAAATGCTGCTCTGTGGTGGGGCATGGACAGGGGCACAGCTGATTCCTTGGCATTAATGAGAAAAAACTGTAACAGGAGGGGAAGAGCCCAGCCTGGGAGCCAGACTGCCTTTTGTGGGACAGCATTCCCTCAGGAAGTGCCTCTGGAATGCCACAATTACCCTGCTGTAACTTTTTGCCTCTCATTACTTGGGCTCTGTGATCACTTCGGGTTTTGTCACAGCAATGCCTGAAAGGAGATTTAGGGAGGCTCTTTCAGCAGCTCTGGGCAGCAGCAAATCCCCATTGTCCTCAATTGGACACGTCCCCGGGAAGGAGGGAATTCATCCTGCCCAAACGTGCAGGATTTCCCTTTGGAAAACACAACAGGCTCCTGACCTTGCTCAGTCAAAGGGACTTATGATTAATGGTACCTCCAGTAATGAACCTGGCATTGTGGATGGGGTATCTCAGGTGTCTCGTGCCCTCCCTGCAGAATAATGCAGAGACTTCAAAGTTCCTGTAGCACAAACTCCTGAAAATCGGGCTGGAATTGAAGTTAAGAATGAAATAAAATAAGTAATGGTCATTTTCTTTAGCTGCTCTTCACTATTAAGATTTTTCCTTTGTCTGACACTGTTTTTACTGGGCCGTATCCACAAAAAGCTGCACTACCAGGAAAATGAGGGATGTTGATGTTGTTAAGGGGCTATAGGAAGTGAAGCTGCCTTGGCAAAATGCTTTGTTCACCAGATATGGCTCAAACAGGAGAGCAGCAGATTTCCCAGGATTTCATGAGCTTGGAGAGGGCCTTGGGTAGGGAAAACAACTGGTTTGGAGTGGTGGTACTGCCCTGATCCTGGGAATGTTGATAAATCCAACATCTGAGGCTGCCCAGGGGAAGGGCAAAGTCTCCTCACAAGCAAAAATAATCGCAAAAGTTAAATTGTTAAACAATTGTACCATAATCTGCAACCAGAGACTAAATAACCAATTAATTACATTTCAGTGGAGTGTTTTAATTGATTATTTCACGGTGGGACTCCAGTTAGGGAGTGTTTGGGTGACAACAACACATGGCCTTAATATTTTTAATTGGAATTATTCCTGGAATGCACTCTCAGCTCTGACTACTCAGGCGTTTTTCCATGTAATGTTCCTTTTTCCTCAGAGGAAGATCCTTCCAGTGCTCAGTGCCATCATCATCATCCCTGCAACTGGAATGGTTTTCAGTCAGGGAAGATGATTTTCCTGAGGAGTGGCAGGAGGAAGTCAGGGCAGCACATCCCCGCTGCTTCAGTGCACGAGAACCAACCATTTGGGGTACATTTCAATTTAAGGGGGAAAAAGAGAAATATTTGGTTATGTGTTGTTGGTATCATTATCTATGACAGCAGAGACGAAATTCAAAATACCAGGATTAAAACAGCAGCAAAGCTCTGCTCAGGTTTTGAAGTTCTGTGTAATTCCATGTGTGAGAGGAAGAATTTGCTTTAAAATGGGAATTATTTCCCTCACCTGGGGTCTCCTATGTGCTCACAACTTCCAGGATGTGCCATTCCATGCTGTCCCCTCAACCCTTGTGTGGCACAGGGGACATCCCTGGTGCTGGCTGTGGGATCCCTTCCTTCCTCCCAGCTCCTTGGGATGGGGCAGGTGCTGCTTTTTGAGGATACCCCTGATGTGCTAAAAGTGGTGCTGATTTGTGTGGCCATCCTGTGCCACTCCTGGGAGTCGCAGGGCACTGGATTTGTTCCTTGATTCTGATTTATTCCTTGCCTTTTACCTGTGAATTTTATGGCTCCAATCTTTTTATTTTCAGGGAATTCCCAGAGCCACAGATTGGTTTGTGTGGGAAGGGACCTTAAAGCCCATCCAGTCCCACTCTGCCACAGGCAGGGACACCTCCCACTGTCCCAGGTTGCACTGACCTGGCCTTGGATATTTCCAGGGATGGGGCATTTCCTGCTTTTCTTTCTTCAGTGGCTTCACCCAGCCCTTGTTTTAATCTGGTCTCATCCAAGGCTGGGCTTTTATTCCACTGAAAACCACACAGATGTCCTGAGGTCTTGGACCTGCTCATCCAGGGCCATCACCTCTGACATACCCATGTTCCTCTTCTGCCGTTCCCTCCACAGCCCAGAATTCTCACTCAATCACCAGACTCCAGTCCCCACACTTCCTGCTGAAATATTCACATTTTGGAAAGATTTTGTGGAGGGATTCCCTTCATCCCCATGTGATTTCCCAGGGTTTTATCAGCAGCTGGCAGGGCACAGGGATGATCACTGACCATCCACGCTATCCCAAACTTCCTCTGGATTTTCTGCTGCCTTCCAGGACATGGCTGCAGTGCTGAGGTTCCCATTCCTGCACATTTAGGAATGTCACATTTGGGAGACGTGGCACCCCAAGGCAGCTGGGAGGGCACTAAAGGCTCCTGAATGTCATAGTTGAGACAGAGACAATACAAAGCAACACACTCCGTTTTCAGAAGGCTTCAAACCTGTTTTTATTCCAGCCTGCATGCTTTTTATACATTCTTACAAAACTCGTAAGTTTACACTTTAATCATTGGTCATGAGAGACAAACAAAGTGCTCATTGGAACAGGCAGCTGCAGGTTTCTCTTATTTCTCCTTCTTTCTTTCTTGGTTTCTGTGTCAACGAACTTGGTAGGAAATTCTTTCAGGGGTTGTCTTGGTTTGAACAGACAGGTGGGTGCTAAGGAAGGCAGGAACCTCCCCTGAAATGGAAAATGTAAACCCCCTCCCTCTGACCTGTTATAAATTTGAAATTAAGGGGCTCTCAGGCAAAGATATGGGAATAGGAATAACAGTTCTTTACTAGGGAAACTAAAAATACAAATGCAATAGTACAAACAAAAACAAACACTGCCAGAGTCAGAGCAGGCCCTGGCAGCCTGTGGGTCAGGCTGGTGGCAGCAGTCCCATCCCATGGTGGCTCAGCCCTCCTGCAGTGCCAGCTGTGCTTCTGCTGGAGCAGGGGTCCTGGACAAGGGTGGAGTTTTCCTCTGAAGCTCCAGGGCTGCTGGAGATGGGCCTGGACTTCCTCTGGGAATGCAGTGGGGAAGAAAGCTGCTCCCCTTGGAATGCAGTGGGCAAAGGCTGCTGTGGTGTTCCAAGGTCAGATTGTATCCAGGTAGGAATGCTTGGCTCCTCCCCTGGGCGGAGCATCTCCCTATGGGATGATGGAATTTTCTCAGCCATGCAGGGACACTCAGTGGCCATGAACAGAAGAGATCTCCTGGAGGGAGGATTGGCTGTGGGAGAGATAAAGAAAACTGCCCCATGAACAGAGGATAACTGCCCCAGCTCTGACAGACAAGAACAGAGTACCCCTATTTCCAGCCTAAGATAGGGGTAAACATGGATCCTCTTATCAAACATGGATCCTCTTATCAAACATGAATCCTCTTATCAAACTTCTCTCTGGCTCACAGAAGTCACTGTAAAACCTCTTCCACACCTGAGCGCCAGGTCAGAGGCAGAGTGCTCCTGAAGGACAGGAGGCCCCTGGTAGGGAATGGGCAGGGCTGGAAGGGGGTCAGGGGCTGCACAGCCCTGGTGGGGATCCCTGGAACACCACGTTCCCGTTCATCCCAGCCTCGTGCATCCCGAGGCGTTCCAGCCCAGCTGGATGTGGCAATGGGACACCTGGAGCTGGAGGGGACACATGAGGAGCAGAGGTGACCCCATCAATGACCCTGGGACGGGCTGGTGGCCTCAGACGGGGTCGGCAGAGGAGATTTTGTGCACTGGGTGTGTGTCCTACATAGAGCCTTGCTGGGAGGGGAAAGGAGCAGCTGGAAAACTCAGGAACAGCTTTTTCCCCTTGGAACTTTCTGGTGGTGCTCAGGGCTGCGGGGCGAGGTCAGATGAGTTTGTTTGGGTTTGTTTAATCTGAGCTCAATCCCTGCCCTGGGATAAACCAGCAGCTCTCCCAGGGCAGGGGGTCTCCAGCAGAGGGGCTGGCTGAGCTTTCCTGTTGATTCCCACGTATGAACTTCCTGGGATTGAGGAGATTCTCCAACACCAAGAACAAACTCAATGCAGTAGGAGAGGTTTTAATCCACAATTAAATCAATTTAGGCCAAACATCCTCATAAACTGCTCAGATGCAAGACTCAAAGGGATAATGGGAAGTTTGGGAATTAAATTGGGAGGAGCTGCTGGCTCCCTTGAGGGCAGAGAGGCCCTGCAGGGAGACCTGGATAAACCAGAGGGCTGGGAATCGCCAAAGGTGTGGAGTTGAACAAGTGCAAATCCTGGATTCTGTGCCTGCGGTGAGGCACCCCTAGATGTAGGGACAGAGTGGGAATGAGAGGATGGAAAACAGAGTGGGAATGAGAGGCTGGGAAGGATAATCCATGACAAGCTGGATCTGAGTCAGCAGGGACAGAGAGCCAGGAGGGACATCCCTGTCCTGGGGACACCGGGGGCAAAGCAGGGATTGTCCCACTCTGCTCTGGGCTGGGGCAGCCTCACCTCCAGTGCTGGGGCAGCTCGGGTGCCACAACATCAGAGACCCAAAGCTGTTCCAGAGTGTCCAAAGGAGGGGCCGGGCTGGGGAAGGCTCTGGAGGAGGGCTGAGGGCACTGGGCTGGTTCAGCTGCAGCAGAGGAGCCGAGGGCAGAGCTCAGGGAAGGAGGGAACGGCTGCAGGGGGAGCTTTGGGAAGGACATCAGGGAAAGGTTCTTCCCCAGAGGGTGCTGGGCTCCCCAGGGAATTGGCACGGCCCGAGGCTGCCAGAGCTCCAGGAGCCTTTAGACACCAGGGATGCACAGGGGGATTGCTGGGGGGTCTGTGCAGGGCCAGGGGTTGGACTGTATGATCCTTGTGGGTCCCTTCAGCTCAGAATATTCCATGATTCCATGATTTATATCCAGATGTGAACCAGTGTGAGGAAATCCCTGTTCCATGAGCCAAGTCCTGAGCAGGTTCATAGGTGGGATATGAACGATCCATGTGCTTTTCAGGAATAAAGGGACAATGCTGGAGCTGTGGCAACAAAAGATGTCACCTACATGAATAGGTTTGGGAACATTTCAGCAAATCCAGAGGGGTGCAGATGGGGGCTTAGGGAGCCAGATATGCAGGACACAAGTCTAATTTTTAATTCATGTGACAGTCCTATATTTTGAGGGGCTATTAGTGTAAAGTGTAGGGAGAGCATTACTGGCTATTGTATCAAATCCTGGCATCCACACTTTTATCATGGATTAATAAAAAAATTAGAGGGAGCTCAGAGAAGTGCTGGAAGACTGAGAAAAGGTCTGGCAAACCTGCTGGGTGATGATAGGCTTAATGACTTCAATCTATTTAGCTCATCAGAGAGCAACTTGAGAGGTGACTTGATCATGAGCTCTAAGTACTTCCAGGGAGGAGATTTTTGATAGCAGAGGGTCCTTTAATCCAGCAGACAAAGCCAGGACTCGGTGGCTGACAGGTGGAGCTGAAGGAAGAATAATTCCAATGGCAGTTAAGCCACCAGTGTTTCACGGGAAAGGTAATTAACTCCTGGAAGTGCTTACCTGGGGATGTGCTGAATCCATCTCTACACGAGAACTGGAAGATTTGCTTCCATCTGAACACAAGTTATGGGCTCAGTGCCCTTCATCCATGTGGGAATGGAGGGAAATCCCTTTCTCTGTCTGCACACAGGTCAGGGGGGGCAGGATGGGGACTTCCCTCCCTGGGGACATTCTGGGGGTTTCATTTTGGGGTCAAGCGTCCCTCACACAGAATTTCTCCAGTCTGGAGACTCGAGTTGGCAGACCTGTGTGGCTCTGAGTGCTTTATACACCACATTTTTGCTGCTCTTCATTCTGTGCCCCAGCTCACCTTGGGTTTAGAAAATGTTGGGTTTGACATCGGATATCTTTGATCTCTCCTCTGACTCCTCCTGCTGCCCAAGGTGCATTCCAAGCCCCAAATGGCCCAGATGTTCATCATTAGAGGAAAACCCTGGAGAAAAACCAACCCCAGGGGGTCTCCAATGGCTTTAGGAAGAACATCCCAAAGAGCCTTTGGTCCTGGCAGAGGTCAGGGCTGGTTAGCCCCACCCAGCCTCACCTGGACACTGCCCCATACCTTGTCCCTTGGCTTCTCCATCCTCTGCTCATCCTGGTGCCTTCTCTGGCCTGGCTCCAGCAGCTCCAGGTCCTTCCTGTGCCCTGCTTGCCCAGGAGCTCCATCCCAGCTCTGAGCCTTTCTTCCCCTCTGAGCTCTGTAGTGGCTGTGTCTCCTCTGGATCTACCTTGGATCTTTGATGGAGCTCAGTCCTGGCTGGCTCCATCTCCTTTTGCACCTGTGCATGGAGCCTGGATCCTGTGGCTGGATCCCTGAGTACACCTGGGAATGCTGAGCCCAGGTCCTGTGGGATCCTGTGGGGGGGACACCTGGCTCCCCTTCCCACTGGGAGCAGCTGATCCCTGGCAGTGGGAATGTCCTGGGCTGCAGGATGTGGCTGGGGTGTGAATTCCATCACCATCTCTCAGAGCTGGGGCAGATATCCTCTGTTCATGGGGCAGTTTTCTTTATCTCTCTCATAGCCAATCCTCCCTCCAGGAGATCTCTTCTGTTCATGGCCACTGAGTGTCCCTGCATGGCTGAGAAAATTCCATCATCCCATGGGGAGAGGCTCCACCCAGGAGGAGGAGCCAAGCATTCCTACCTGGATACAATCTGACCTTGGAACACCACAGCAGCCTTTGCCCACTGCATTCCCAGGGGAGCAGCTTTCTTCCCCACTGCATTCCCAGAGGAAGCCCAGGCCCATCTCCAGCAGCCCTGGAGCTTCAGAGGAAAACTCCACCCTTGTGCAGGACCCCTGCTCCAGCAGAAGCACAGCTGGCACTGCAGGAGGGCTGAGCCACCATGGGATGGGACTGCTGCCACCAGCCTGACCCACAGGCTGCCAGGGCCTGCTCTGACTCTGGCAGTGTTTGTTTTTGTTTGTACTATTGCATTTGTATTTTTAGTTTCCCTAGTAAAGAACTGTTATTCCTATTCCCATATCTTTGCCTGAGAGCCCCTTAATTTCAAATTTATAACAGGTCAGAGGGAGGGGGTTTACATTTTCCATTTCAGGGGAGGTTCCTGCCTTCCTTAGCACCCACCTGTCTCTTCAAACCAAGACAAGGAACCCCTCTCTAAGCAGGAATATTTATTTCCCAAACAGATCCCCCCCAGGTGTAGCTGCCCTGCCATGCTATTCCTGGAAATTAATCCCTTGGGAATGCCAGTGGTTAACACATGAGATATTGAGCAGTGAGAGCAGGGCTTCCTATGGAGCAAATCCCACTTTCCTGGCTGGTTATCCCTGAGAAACACATCCAAGAGGAAAATTCTCCCTCAGCTGGAGCCTTGTAGAAGCCTTGTAGGGCTGAGAACGCCCATGCTGGTGACAGCAGTGTCACCAGTGGTGGGGGAACACCAGCAGGAATGGGCAGAGAGTTTGGGACAGCTAGAGGAGATCCAGCAGTATTCCCCCATCCTTGCTCCCTGGGGTCCTTCCGTGTCACAGACTGGGATCACCGACAGTGACACCTGGGTTGTGTTGGGGCTCTCAGAGCTGATGCCAGAGGGGTCAGAGCTGTGTTCTTCCATCCTTTGGTCATATTCTGTCGCCCTGTTCTTTTAAAATTTTAAAGTTCTTTTAAAAGTTTTCTACGCCTTCTGATGTTTACATATTTCTACTGGAGTTCTCACAAACTGTTCATGTAAATAATGATTGCTTTGCATTCTTCTTTGTAAAATGACAGAATTGATGGACTGTTAGTTTGACCAGTGTGGTTGGAGAGGTGGCAGTTTGACCCTCCAATCCACTGTCACTTTTAGAAATCTATATATTACAAAGTCAGAAATAAAACTTCCTTCCTTCTACTCTTTTAATCTTAGTGTGAGTGTTTGAGTTATTTCGTGTTGTAGTGCAACAGTATTCCTTATCTTTTTGTCATATTCCTTATATTTTGGCCATATTCCTCCTCCTTTGGCCATACTGCTTACCCTTTCACCATATTCTCCATCCTTTGGCCTTATTCCTTATCTTTCTGGCATAGTCCTCACTTTTTGGCTGTGTTCCTCTTTTTTTGGCCATATTCCTCATCCTTTGGTCATATTCCTTATCCCTTGGCCACGTTCTTTATCTTTTTGGAATATTCCTGATCTTTTGGCATATTCCTCATCCTCTAGCCATACAGGACACCATGAGGAGCCACTCAGTTTTTGGGAGCTCAGCAGCTCCTCAATGTCCCTCCTGCCACATTCCCAAGGTGCTGCTCAAACCCCTGCCCTGGGAAGGCAGGAGCAACACCCAGCAATTCCTCATCCCCAAAATCCAAACCTGGGCATGGCAAAACAGGGAGTAAAAATGGGAGAATGGGAGCAAATTTAGTGCCCTGCTTTTGTTTTTTATGTTTTCCTGAGCTTCCTGGAGCCCCCAAATCTTGGGGGCCACTGGCAGCCAAGCCAGCAGGGAAAAAACCTGTGGGCCCCTCACCTGGGTGAAGCTGGAGATTGCTGGCATGTGGCAGCTCTTCATGCACACATTCCTTCTTGTGTTTTCCTGGAAAAAACAGGAATATTTTAAGTGAGGCAAGGAAAAAGCTGTTGTGAGACAAATCCCTGTTTTGCTGGATGAAGCAGAGGCTCCCCAGCTGAATTTTGTTCACCCACCCAGCAGCCCCACGTAGCAAATCCTGGTAGGAAGGGGTTTCCTGACTGCTCTGCCTCCAGTGAGCTGCTCCCCAGGGCAAAAACAACAACAAAATTCCTCCAGGGCAGGGGGCTGAGGCAGAGAATTTATTTCTGTGGTGTTCTCTGCAGGGATTCCACTCCTGCCCAGAATAATCCGAAGCTGCAGCCGAGTTTTGGTGCAACAGAGGAGAACCTGGCTGTGCTGGGATCAAGGCTGGGAATACACGAGGCTGTGCTGGGAGAGGCAATCAAGGAAGCTGGAAAAATCCTGTCTTTGCTGCTGCTTCCAGGGCAACACAACAGCCTTGGATGGTTTGTGCTCAGGGGGGATGGATTGGTGCAGGAGGCTGCATTTAACCCATGGAGTCATGGAATGGTTCGGGGTAGAAAGGGCTTTAAAGATAATTTTGTTTTATCCCCTGCCATGGCAGGGATACCTTCCACCATCCCAGGCTGCTCCAAGCCCTGTCCAGCCTGGCCTTGGGCACTTCCAGGGATCCAGGGGCAGCCACAGCTGCTCTGGGCACCCTGTGCTAGGGCCTGCCCACCCTCCCAGGGAACAACTCCTCATTCCCAGTATCCCATTCAGCCCTGCCCTCTGGCAGTGGGAGCCATTCCCTGTGTCCTGTCCCTCCATCCCTTGTCAATTGTCTCTCTCCAGGTTTCCTGTGGCTTCTTCAGGCCCTGCAAGGCCACCCTGAGCTCACCCCAAAGCTCCTCCTCTCCAGGTGAACAATCCCAGCTGTGCCAGCCTTTCCTCCCAGCAGAGCTGCTCCATCCTCTGCTCATCCTGGAGCCTCCTCTGGGCTGGCTCCAGCAGCTCCAGCTCCTCCCTGTGCTGGGCCCAGGGCTGGGGCAGCTCTGCAGGTGGGGGCTCACCTGAGCACAGGGGCAGAACCCCCCAGCCCTGCTGTGGGATCTGCCCTGGGCTCGGAGTGGGGGGGTTCTGGGGTCCCAGGGGACATCAAACCATTCAGTCACACAGGCATCAGGCAGGATTTGAGTGTTGGGAGCCAGTGAAAATGTAAAAAAAGAGGGAAAAAAGCAGCCCAGGCTCATTGTGACACTGTAAATGAAAAGCCAGACTAAGTCTGGAAATTCATTCATCCACATCACTCATGTTAAGCCTTAAAATGTTCCTGGTAGCCACTGGTAATCATTAAAGAAGTGACAGCTCCGTTCTCTGGAGGAGCAGGACTCAGAGTGGGGGGTACAGGAGATGCTTTAGCAAGAAAAATTCGACGAAGCAGCCTCTAAGTCAGTGATTTCTCTGACTTCATCTGCACATTAAAAATGCAAGTGAATGCCTTTTGGTGTTAGCTCTGCTCCTGGATATGAGATGGAGTCAATTCACAGCTCTTCAGTGGATAATACTTTTTGTTTTTCACAGAGGCTGTTGAAACAGAATGGAAAATTAAAGCAATTTTTCCTGACAGCAATGCATAAACGTTGACCATGAAATGGCAAAGCAAAAAAACAAAACCAAAAGCAAGAACAGCTCGAGGAGTGTCTGAATTAGGCAGCAGCGAGTTCATTACAGCTCTCATTTGAATAGAGGCAGGAGATGATGCCCTCGCTGTAATGGAAATGCTCTTCAAGTCTGAGCCATCCATGGCCATTAGAGCCTGAAGAGGATTGTTTGGGAAGGAGATGGATGCACTCCCATCCCTGCCGGGCTCTCGCTGCTCTCCTGCTTCCTCTGGACACATTCCCCCTCAGTGCCCGAGGCTGCCTGCAGCCGGGTCCTGCTGGCCCCTAAATCTCTGGGAATGTTCTGCTCTGGAGCATCTCACTGGGGTGGTCTGATCCAAAGTCCTGCTTGTCAGAGTTTCTGGGAGGGGCTTGGAGCATTTAAAAAGCTCGAGAGAAACTAAAATTCCAGTTAAAGGAAGGTTTGGGATAACAGGCACTTTCCGTGTCCCACACGAGTTCCTGAGGTGTGTCCAAGGTTTGTCCCTGGGAGCTCTCTGTAAGCTGAATGGGAGCACTGGATGCATTCCAAGCCTCTGCCAGCACTGGCAGGAGCTGCCCGGGGACGTGTTGGAGTCCCCATCCCTTGGGGTGTCCAAGGAGGTGACGCTCAGTGCTCTGGGCTGGTGACAAGGTGGGCATCGGGCACAGCTGGGACTCGAGTGCTTTTCCAACTTCAGTAACTCTGGGGATCTGGGATTCTAAGTTCTTCCTTCCCCTTGGTTGGCATCGAGGGTTTCCCACCTTTCCCTTCATCCTTCCCCAGTTCTCCAGCTGCACCAGAGCTAGTGCAGAGGAAACCTGAGAGCCTCTACCCCATGGAGAGGTCTGTGCTGTCCTGGTGCCAGCAGGACACCCTCCCCCAGCCCCACCCCCTGCATTTATTCCCCAGAGCAGCAGGGATGTGTGGGACGCATCCCTGCAAGGGAATGGGAGTGTCCCAAATTTTCTCATCGGTTTTTCCTTCCCCTTTGAGCAGGAATTAATGATTCGATGCTCTCAGAGGGGTTTTACAACCAAAACCATTCCAAGATTTACACTCCAGCCTCTCTGGTGGCCCTGTCCTCACCTCGGTGACAGCCACGTCCCAGCTGTCCCCTGGAGGAGCATCCGTGCGATCCCCGCGCTCGGGGGAGCGTGGATGGGCAGGAGGGAGCTCAGGGAGAGTCGGAGGACGCGGTGGCCGCGCTGCAGCCAAGGTTAAGTGTGCCGTGTGTCCCCGTGCCACTAGATGTCCTTGTGGGAAAGGCCTTGGTGTGCCCGCGGGCACGAGCGGCAGCGCCGGGGATGGAGGGGATGGAGGGAATTCCAGGAGTTGAGGGAATGGAGGGAATCGAGGGAATGGAGGGAACTGAGGGAATTCCGGGCGTGGAGGGAATGGAGGGGATGGAAGGAATGGATGGAACTGGGGGTACTGAGGGAAGGGAGGAAAATCCAAGAATGGAGGGAATTCCAAGAGTTGAGGGAATGGAGGGAATAGAGGGAAGTGGGGAATTGATGGAATGGAGAAAAATCCAGGAGTTGAGGGAATTGAGAGAATGGAGGGAATGGAGGGAATAGAGGGAATTGGGGGAATTGAGGGAATGGAGGGAATGGACGGAATAGAGGGAATTGGGGGAATTGAGGGAATGGAGGGAATTGAGGGAATGGACGGAATAGAGGGAATTGGGGGAATTGAGGGAATGGAGAGAATTCCAGGAGTTGAGGGAATTGAGGGAATTCTGGGAGTTGAGGGAATGGAGGGAATAGAGCCCAGGGCACCTCTGCCCCTCTGCCCCCCACCCCTGCTCTGGACCTTCCACAGCCTGACTAGCCACAGGCAGCATCCCTGGATGCAGGAAAGCCCCAAGGAGCCCCAGGGAGAGCATCCTGGGATGCCGCAGCCCCGGGATGCTCCTGAGCCAGCCCGTGTCCCTGCAAACCCCAAGCTTTAGGAAAAGCTCTGCAGCTCGGAGAGGAGCTGAGTGCGAGGCGAGGCGGCACCAGCCTGGGCAGGGACGGCCTCCCGTGGCTCAGATCCCATTGCAGAGCTCCTGGAGAGCCCCAGAATGTAGGAATCAGCGGGCAGCACCTGAACCCACTGTCCGTGGGCTTTGGAGCATTGGTTTTGGACCACATTTTGTTAGGATTTTGCTGTGACCGTGGTCCTGCTGTGCCACCTCCCTGTCCCTGTGCCCCGCTGTCACCATGGGCGGCCCTGCTGGACAAGGACTGTCCCCTGTCACATCCTTGGCAGTAGCAGTGCTGGAGAAGTAGCGAGCAGCAGAAGGTGAAACTCTGCAGAGAGGAGATTACAGCTCCTGTGTTTTTCCTTTTCTTTCTTTTTTTTTTTTTTTTTCTTTTTTTTTTTTTTTTTTTCCTTCAAAGGAATGACTTCGTATTTTTGGAAAGAATAGCTGCTCCAAAAAATCCTGGTACAAACTCTTCCAGACTCCAGCCTGGCTTATCATGAGCTGTGCTGGGGCCCTGGTGGGAATGCAGGATTTTAACTCTTGGATGCCTTTCCCAGCTTTAATAAATGACCCCCATCCTCCAAGGGTTCAAATTAATCCTTGGAGATGAGGGCAAATCTCAGTGGGAATCTTGGGAAAGCAGGCTCAGCCTGGTGGAAAGATGCTGGAGACTAAAGCTGGTGGTGCTGGATGCTGGGAGCTGTGTTCCAGCTGTGTTCCAGATGTGTTCCAGCCATGCCCAAGGTGTGCCTGCCACTCAGTCTGCAGCCTGGCAACCAGCAGCATCATCTCTGTGGGAGAAAGTTGCCCAAAATAGGAAGAATGGCAATAAATAATTCCTGGGGCTTGATTTATGGGTGAACCTCCTGGTCCGTGGAGGGATCTCCCCAGACTTTGGATGACTCTGGATAGTCAGGAGTCCTGTGAGGGCTACGAGATACGGAATTCCAGGTGCTGGAGCTGTAATTGCTGGGAAGAGGGGAGTTAGCAGTGCACTGATTACAGAGAAACCCAAACTGGGAGAAGATGCAAACTCCAGTGTGAAGGGGAACACAGCCCAGAGCTGTGACAATGGAAATGGATGCAATTCCCGTGTTGTGGGGGGAATAGCCCCACAGCCAAATTCCCTGGGAGTGAAACACCTGGAGAGCCATAGCACCAGGGGCAGACAGCACTCAGCCTCCCCGGAGAAGCTGGAAATTTGGGAATTGCTGCTGCTGGGTGCTGTGGGCCCAGAGGAGCTGCGGGAACAGGCCTCAGTGCTTCCCTGAACCCCAGGGAGGGTGTGGTTCACTGGGTGCGTGCAGGGCTGGGCCCAGAAACCTTCCAGAAAGCTGGAAACAGGGCTGGTAGAGGAATAAGGACAGGACTCAGAATCACAGGATCCTTAAGGATGGAAAAGACCTTCAAGGTCACTGTTCAACCATTCCCCCAGCACTGACAATGTCCCCAAGGGCCACATCCACACTTTCAGGGATAAGCACTCCACCACTCCCTTGGGACAGCCCTTTCTGATGTTTGATCCCTATTTCAGCAGAGAAATTTTTCCTAATATCCAGCCTGAGCCTCCCCTGGTGCAGCTGGAGCCAGTTTTCCCTTGTCCTTATCACTCACGCAGGCTCTTCCCAGCGTTGGGCATGATGGAAGAGTGGGAGCAGAGAGGGGAAAAGGAATAGGACAGCAGGGATGACAGAGCAGGAGTCTGGAGAGGAAACACCTGACAGCAGATCCTGTGCTTGCCTAGTTTTGGGGAGCCCCTACAGCCACAGCACACTGCGCTCACCTGGAGAAGTGGGATGGGATTTGGGAACAGCCCTTGGAGCTGCTCCTGCATGGCTCTGGGAAGGGACAGGGAGCCCAGCATGGAGTGAGGGTCCCTGACATGGAAAAGAGGTCCCAGGAACAGAGCAGGGCTCCAGGGCACGGATCAGGGGTCCCTGGCATGGATTAGTGGTCTCTGGCATGAATCAGGAATCCCTGGCATGGAGTGGAGGTCTCTGGCATGGATCAGGGGTCTCTGGCATGGATCAGAGTCCCTGGCATGGATCAGAGTCCCTGGCATGGATTGGGGTCCCTGGCATGGATCAGAGTCCCTGGCATACAGGTCCAGTGCTCGCTGAGTCTCAGCCCACCCTGGTGACAGTGGGACTGTGCTGAAGGACGTGGCCAGGACCTCAGGGACACAGCAAAGGCAAGGGACACCTGTCTGACAGCACAGGGGACAGCCTGATGTTGTTAACCTGTGCTGTGCCACACCATCACCTCCACCCCATCCCCCTGGCACGGGCTGTGTCAGCTGGGGGAGGGTCCATTGCCTCCACTGCCAGCCCATTCCTGAGCGCTCTCCGTGGCTCAGGTGGTTTTCCCTCAAGGTCAGACCCACCCTGTGAGAGCCCAGCACGGCCTTTGCTTCCTGCTGAACTTTGAAAGTGTCTCTGGGTTGGCCTTCCCAAACTTTTCCTCCCGGGACTGTCCCCCCATACGAACACCCAGAGGATGCTGAGGGACCAGGTTTCCCTCTGGTGAGGAAGCTGCTGATGCCAGGGATGCCCAGGGATGCCCAGCAGCTCTGACCTTGCTGATGTGGCACCAGCCCAGCCATCCCCATATCCCATCGCTCTGGGAATGGAGGGATCCTGACCCGGGGGTGGCAGGGCAGTGAAGATGGGTGGGGCAGGGCAGGGCAGGGAGGGTGTGTGGGGCAGCGAGGAGCAGAGGATTTGGTGGCTCAGGAATAGAGAGGTGCTGCTGCCAGCTCATTAGAGCAGAGCAGAGCCCGTGTTGCCGGAGCCCTCAACTCCCTCTCCTGCTCCTGTAATTGGGAGATTTGTTTGCCAGGATCCCTCCAGGGATGGGGCTGCAGGGATAGCAGGGCTTTACCAGCAGCGATGTGCTCGCTGTGCCCACCCCCTCACGAGGCTGCATTTCCCAGATCGTTGGGTGGCTGGAGTGAGCAGCAATCCGAGCTCAAGCCTTGCTGCAGAAATAATGGGATCCCAGGGGATCCCGGGACAGAAACCTGGAGCAGAGAAGGACGAGGGGTGGGCAAGTTCCCATTTTTACACATCCCCAGCCTGTCCTGGGCACGGCAGGGTGCAGGAGCTGCGCTGCGGACTCATAATGCAGCACTGGGAGGCTGCAGCAGCCCTGCAATCCCACAGGGACAGCGCTGGACAGATGTGTTTGGGGACAGCTTACAAGATTGTCAGCCCTTGTAAGCAAAGTATTTAGAGAGGGATTAACAGCAATAAGGACACGGCGAGGAATCTCGGCAGCAGACACAAGCAGGCAGATGGGTGACCCTGCAGGGACACTGCCCTGCACGTGGCCTGCTTAGTGCCAGCCCTGCTGGGGGCACCAGGGGTGTCCAGGGCACCAGGGACACCAGGGGTGTCCAGGGCCTGAGGGACACCAGGAGTGTCCAAGGGCATCAGGGACACCAGGGGTGTCCAGGGCCTGAGGGACACCAGGGGTGTCCAGGGCCTGAGGGACACCAGGAGTTTCCAGTGAGGAGGGAGCTGTTGACTCCAGACCTCTGCTCAGGGGCACAGGAGGTGAGGGTGGCCCCTCTCTGCTGTGCAGGATTTGCAGCCACCTCTGGCCCCCTGGTGAGCTCCAGCTGGACAAGGAGGTCCCCCAGACCTGCAATCCACTTCCAGTGGGGTTTTCTCCTCCTCTTCACTTGTGCCAGGTCTCTCTGCTGGGCGTTTAACTGAGGACAGGCCTGGAGAACCCATGTGGGACAGATTTGTGCCTCATCCAGGACCCCTCTTTCCTCAGGCAGCTCTTCATGTCAGCAAAATTGAGATTTCATCTCCTTTCCCCACTTTTCCGACCCTGCTGGGGATTCAGTGACACCCTGGGCCCCTGCTGTGCCGTGCTGGAGGAGGATCAGTTCTGCTCAGAGCTCATGGCAGCAGCTCCAGCAGCCACATGAAGCTTTCCAGGGATTTTGTTTGCAGCCACGGGAGCCGCAAACCAGTGCTGGGGTTATCAGCTCCAGGTGCTGCTAGAGAACCCCATGCTTTGGGAGACAGCCACATCCCAAAACAATTCTGGCTCTGCCGCTGGAAGCACAGAGTAATTCACAAGGTAACCCACTTGCAGAGCCGAGGATGAAGTGTTACATCCTGAGTATGAGCAGAGAAATTACCGGTGGCACCTCTGTCAATGCCACTGAATCCCTCCAAAATGAATTCTTGGGGAGGAATGAGCCTGTTAGAGGAGGAGATTTGGGAATGAGCCTGTTAGAGGAGGAGATTTGCTGAACACCACGGCTTTGCTTTTCCTCGCTGTGAGCAGGGCCAACACAGCCTGACCTTGCTCCAAGGTCAGAACGATCCACGGGGCTCTCCAGCAAGTTCTTCCCGGTGTGTTTGCCCTCTCTGCTCACAGAACTGGGGCTGAGCCGTGCCTGGGCAGGCAGGAGGAGGTGACAGCGGGGTCAGTGTGCTTCCTGCAGGGCAAGAGTTAATCCGTCCCACCAGGCCTGCGCTGGGATGGGTCAAAGCTTCCCGGCAGAAACGGCTGCTCCTGGAAAGGAGCTGGGATCAGGGCCAGGGCAGGGGCCTGAGTGAGGAGGAGCTCTTGCACAGCCTGGAGGAGGGTGGGAGAAGGCAGTGACCCTTCACACCACTGCACAAGAACCAGGGGGTCTTAGAATCCCAGAATGGTTTGGGTTGGAAAGGACATTCAAGCCCATCCCATCCCATCCCATCCCATCCCATCCCATCCCATCCCATCCCATCCCATGGCAGGGACACCTCCCACTGTCCCAGGCTGCTCCAAGCCCCAGTGTCCAGCCTGGCCTTGGATGCTGCCAGGGATCCAGGGACAGCCGCAGCTGCTCTGGGCACCCTGTGCCAGGGCCTGCCCACTCTCCCGGGGAATAATACCCTCCCAAAATCCCACGTTTGGCAGTGCCAGAGGAACAGAAACCTCTGCCCTGTGCCTGCAGGGTAACACCACAGTGGGTTATGGGGGACTCCCCCATGTTATTACAACACTAATTAATCACTGGGCCTGATGGTTTTCCTGTGGGATCCTTGCTCTTGAGCATTTCCAGGAACAGGGAGTCAATCGTCCATGGGGCCACCTCTGCAGGAAATGTTGTTTCCATCCTGGACAGTGCTTGGTCATCACCCAGTGCCCCCCAGGATGGGAGCAGGAGGGGCTCTGCGCCTTGCACCCCACCCTTCCCGAGTGCTCTGGTTTTGGGAAGGCTCAGAGCAGCTCCAGGGTGCCTTCAGTGGGGGTTCCCTATGACAACTGAAAAGAGGCTTGGTGACAGTGCTAGAGATTCACAGTGGCCACCACCACCCACAGATTTGTGCTGCTTTGTAGGATTCCCCATTATTTTGTGCTCTGGGGCTTCCCCTTTCCAGCGGCTGCTTCCCAGTGGAGTTTCCAATGCCAAGCAACCTGGAGAGGGGCAGGAGCACTGGAAGGAAAACATTTCAGCTGGTTCTTTATTCCCAGAACTTTTCACCCTGTGCAGCTGTGGAACAGAAACAAGATTTTTCTCAGGTGAATAAAAATATCTTGAGGCTTTAATGAGTACATTAAACTCGGTTTCATCTGCTCCGACTGGGGCCACGAGGTCCCAGAGTAGAACAAACGTCTTTGGTCCAATTAGTGGGGAAAAAAAGCCCTTTCCCTGACAGGTTGTTCTTGGAATTCCCTTCATTGTGCCACGTCAAGCAGGGACACTTTGTTGTGCAGGGAGCAGTTACCAGCTCTCAGGGACATCTGGGATAATCCTGTGAGGTTGGGATAATCCTTTGTGCCACCATCTTTGTCATGGATACCTCAGAGCAAGCATGGAAATACAGGATTCACACTTTGCAGGGATAAAATGTTGCTGTTTCCACGTGAGTTCAGGCAGCCAGGGCCAAGATCTGCTCCATCTCCCACAGCTTCCACCTATTTCTCCATAATTTCTGCCTTTGTGTCTCTTTCAACAGGGATTTTAGGATTTTCAGCAAGTTCTGAAGGTCAGGGAACACCAAGCAGCTCCAAACCCACCGTGTGGATGAGGGATTCACCTGGATAAACACACCTGGAGAACAAAAAAGTGAATTTCTGCTCTGAGGTTTAATTTAGTGCTCAGCTCTGGCTGGGCCTGATCCATCAGGATCCCCCTCCCTTCAACTGGTCACACTGGGATGTGCTCCCTTCCCACATTCCTGGAGCCTTCCCTGCCTTTGGTGACCATTCTTATCATCTCATGGAATTGATGGGGGTGGAAAAGACCTTCAGGATCACCAAGGACAAGAGTTCACCAGTAAACCAAGTCCTCAAGAGCCACATCCACACATGTATTGAGCAATTCCATGGATGGTGACTCCCGCACTTCCCTGGGCAGGTTCTCCACAGGAATCACCTTTGGAAGGGTGGTTTTCTGGGAATGGTGACTCCAGCACTTCCCTGGGCTGTTGGGAAAGATGAAAGTTTGACAAGAAAGTTTCACAGTCATGTATGCTTGGCAGCAAGATCTCTGAGAACAGAATAGAGATGAAAGCAAGTTTTGATATAGAAGAACAACAGATGTGTAAATTGACAATTGCTGAGCCAGTCTTACTGGGCGACTAAGAAAGCAAAGGTTAAGTCGAGCTGGAAGGAGGTTTTATGACTTAGAGCAAAGGATATGCTGGCCACAAACAAAAAGATGTTTTTACCAAGCAGAAATAGACCTTAGGAACAGGCAAACAGACAGGCCGATGAGGCAAGTAGAAAAAAAGGTCTAAGAATTTTCCACTGCAAGAAAACTGAAAAACAACTTTAAGCTTAAGCTGCAACACACTAACTCAGGTGATTGGATAGTAATGGGCACAAAGGTAATGAGGGTAGTTATGATAGGCTGTAGGTGACAGCAAAGGTGCTGTGTGCGGTGCTGATGGGTTGTTATGGGTTAAGATGCTCAGCAAAGACAAATATATAATCCTTTGTAACCACAGCTAAAGGGGCTTCAGGCTTGCCTGCAGCTGTGGCTGTCAGCTGGAGGCGTGGCTCTGTCACCCACGACCCAAGGGTGCTGTAAAATCTCCTGTACAATAAACACATTTTGAAGAGCTGCCTGGAGTCCCACATCTCTCTTTCAGGCTCTTACTCTGGGCAGGTTCTCCACAGGAATCACCTTTGGAGGGGTGGTGTTCTCCCAGTGCCTCCCAGTTCTCCCTGCACCTTCAGTCCCTCCTGCTGAGCCTGTGCCAGGCTATCCCAGGAGCAGGAATATGGGGATAACCTGCCAATTAATAGCTCCTAATTGAAGATCACATTCCAGACATTCCTCCTCGGGCTGGCTGGAAGGGATGGCTCTGATCGGGAGCTCGGGGCAACCCAAATGTCTCCATGTGCTGCCAAGCAGGGGGATTTCCTGGTATTTAGGAAAATCCTCACCTTCCCAGGGTGGGGAAAAGCAGAGGATAATTCCTAACCTGGTTATATTTCCTCTGAAATCCTGTTCCTCAAATTTTCTCCAAGTGCTGTTCTTAGGTGGAGGATGAGGTTGGGTCTGTGCTGGTTTTTCCAGTGCCTCACTGGGAACAAGGAATCCCAATATTCTGGAAGAGCAAATTCCAGGCTGTGCTGAGCTGGGGCTTCCTGACAGCTCCAGCTGTGATTCCAGAGGAGCTGGGAATGCTGGAATGCCCTGGCAGGGATATCTGATTGTCCAACCCCCCATGGGGTTTCATCCTGTGTGGGCTCAGTACCAAATTCTCCCTCCTGGCTGGGATTTTGAGCCCATCTCATATTTTTGTTCCATTTTCCTCCTGCCAGACTGGGGTGTTGGGGCTGTCTATTTCCAGAGTGAAGCCTTCTCCTTAAGATCCCAATAAAAAGCAGTTTCCAGGGTAGAAATCCCTCAAAAGGGGCAGGGGGGATGTATGGAATTGTGTAGGAGAGCAGCTCCTGGAGCTGTTGTGGTGTTCCAGAGCTGGGAGCTGAGGCAGAAGCTCCACAAACCCCTGGGATCCGACTGATTCCAGGGAAAGGAGCACAAAGGAAGCATTTGGGAGGGGTCAAGCACTTGGATCAAAACCTCTTGGTGGGGAGGAGGCTCCTGCTGGTGACTCTCCCCGCTGGGTGTGTGGGATCTGCCTCACGCAGGGATGGTCCCCTGAAGGGCTGGTGGCACCAGGAGCCTTCCCAAGCCCACAGCTCCATCCCCCAAAGGTGTCAGATGTGGCCTGGAGTGACTCTCTGCTCCCTGGCACTGCCCAGAGCCTCCTGCTGGCTGCAAATCTGCTGGGGCTGCTGGCAAATTATCCAGACATCAGCACTTGGAGGAGAAATTAATTTCCCTGCAGGAGCAAATTCCAAATCCGAGCCCAGCTCCCCGTGGCTGGTCTGAAATACGGTGACAAATCTGAAACACGGTGACAATGACATTCCCCCGTGCCCTGCAGGGGGGGAGCAGCATCGCCCTGGATCTGCCAGCGGTCCAGCAGGCAGGGAAGTCACAACAAGCAGTGGGAAGAGATTCCACAGAAGGTTTTAAAGTTACTCCAAAGGGCTGGAAGTCCTCAGGATCCCTGAGCTTTCCCTCTGCACTCCAGGCAAGGCCACAGAAGTGCAGACAGGGGGAATGGGTTCACAGGCGCGTGGATGAGAAGGGAAATATTTGTAATAAATCTGAGATAGTCTAATTAGGAGCATCTGAGAGAAGAACAAATGCCTTGCATTAGGGAAGAGGAAAAAATGAACTCTGAAATCTTAGGCCAGGCTTAAAATAACGTGGAGGGTTTAGGACAGAGGAAACAGGAGCAGAGAGGGAAGGAAGGGACCTGAACCCAGTGATGAAAAAGAATAAAATGTAATGGGACTTCACCAGCAGAAGATCAATTGAGATAAAGCTGCTCTCTCCTTTCTGGCAGGAGATAACAGCTGCCTTTATTTATTTCTTTTTGGAAAGAGAAGGGAAATGCCAGAGATTTCATCGCCCTGAATCCCAGCACTTGACATGGCACTGTGCAAAGCTTCCTTGTGCTGTGGAGCAGCTGAGCTCAGGTGGGTGAGGCAGAGCCCGGGAAGGGTTTCGGGCAGACACCAGTGCCAGCTCCCCAATCTGAGCCTGGGGCAGGTCCAGTGCAGAAAAAGAGCCCCAGAATTAGGAAAAACCTGTTGGTTTTCCTTCCCCAAAGGAAAACCTGTTGGTTTTCTTAGCTTTTACAGAGACCAGAGACGGGGCAACTTCGCTGCCTCACAACAGAAGCACCATTTTGTTGGTTTTCTTTTACAAAACAACTAAAACACGTTTTAAAAGATTTTATTCTATTATCAATCTCAATAAATGATAAAACACAAAAAGACATAAAACTCAAAACTATTTCATCAGAAATCAACTTGTTTCCTAGTTGTAATACCTTATAAATGTTTTTCAACTTATTAACTTTTACCACACCATACTATTACTTCTAACACTAATCGCTTATGTTTTTTCCCACGTAATCTTACTAAAGTACAATTTTCACAATTCTAAATCTCTAAAATATCTATAGTCTTTAAAAAATTATATTTTAAAACTTATTAAAACTTATTTCTAATTCAGCTTCTCTCTCAACAATATCATCTCTATTCTATAACCTTCTTAAATCAACAAACCTTATCTCAGCTTTATAGATGAAAAGATACAAAATACAAATATAAAAAATTATATAAATATATATAAATTATATAATATGTATAATATAAATAAAAATACATTCATATAAAATAATATAATATATTTATATAATTACACTATTTTCTATAATATATATAATATTCAATTATATATATAATTATATATAAATATATATTTTAATATATAATTATGTTTTTAATATATAGTATATATTATATATGTCTCTATTTTAATCTTCATATATAATATATAATTTATATAATTATAATATGTATAACAATATACTATATATTTAATATTACATTTTCTATATTTTATATGTAAATATATCAATATATTAAATATATTATATTATTATATTGTATATTAAATATATTAAAATATGTAAATAAACAAAACTGTATAAACTTCTATCAAGTTTTAAGAATTCTTTGCAAATCCATTTCCCACAGAAGAGATCTGGGAAGGAGCAGCCCTGCGGTGCCCTTCCCTGCTCCCAGGTGTGGCAGGGCCCAGCAGGGATGGATGGGAAAGGCACTTCCCAAGTGTTTCCTGCCCTTTGCCAGCTCGGGGTAGGAGCAGGAGCATCCTCAGGACCCAGAGCTCCTGCAGGTTTCTCCTGCTCCTCCTGCATCCCTAAAAGTGGGGGCAGACAGGAGCACACCAGCCCCATCCCCTCCAGGAATCCCTGCAGCCCAGCCGGGAAAAGCCATGAAAATCACTTCGAGGGGCCCTGAAACTCCTGGAGAGGAGAGCAGCAGCTGCTCCCCGTGCCTGCAGCCAGGCAGGGATTGTCAGCCGGGGGCAGCGCTGTCCCCTCAGTGCCACCCCCGCTGTGCCTCCCCAGTGCTCTGGGCTCGGCCTCCCTGGGGAGGAGGGAGGATGAACATCTCTGCAGCTCCCTGAGGCTGCACCGGCCCGGGGAGGAAACGAATCCTGCTTCACTCCGAGACGGGCAGTGATTTACCCGGGATTTGTAAGGGGTTTTCTGTGAAATCTGCCCGAATGGCCTTTCTGTGGAGAGAAAGAGGAAGGCTCCAAGAGCAGAAACATGGTCCTGTCCTAATGGGATAATTTATTACTAGGGACAGTCAAATTAAAAATGGAGAAAAGACAAAATAACATTCCCTGGCAGCTCAGAAACGCTGCTGCCATTGTGGGGCCACGGGGCAGGGATTTCTCCCACCCCAGCATCCCTTTGATTCCTGCAGAGCAGCTCCTGGGCAGTGCTGAAGTGAGCTGGGCCCAGGATCCTCCCGACAGAGCCTGGCACTCCTGAATGCTCTGCAAGCTTTTCTGCAAGCCCACCTGCTCCTGCTCTCCCTGGATAAGGCCTGGGATGGTGCCAGGGTGCTGATGGCACCGTGGGCCCCGGAGCCAGGCTTGCTGCTCATTGTCACACTCCGTGCCCTGCAGGGGAGTTGATTTTCTCACAGTCTGAGAGAGCTTCGGATCCAGCTGAGTTCAGGGCATAAAAAACCAGGCTGTCACCTCCTCCACTGAGAATGTTCCTGCTTTGGTGACAACTGAAGACCTCGTGTGCCTCTCTGCTTTCTTCTTTCCCAGCTCTGGGAGCCGTGAGGGATTGCAGGTGTGAGAAATGAGTGCTCACTTTTAAAATTTCAAAGGTTGATTAAACCTTAACAAAAATCACAACAAAGGACCGAATAAGGAAAAATTACAGCCCTGGGAGCCCCTGTGACTACCAGCCACGTGCTGCTCTTCAAAACGGATGTTCCACCTTTTATATCTATGTATTTAGCCCCTCCTAAAGTCTTGTCAGTGACTCCTTCCTTGCTGTCCAGTGGTGGAGATCACTTTCTTACACCTTGGTTGGAGGTCAGGTGTTACCATAGTAACAAGCCAACCCTCCCAAATGCCCTGAGTACCAAGGCCATCCCATAATAATGCAAGGGGGAGGATACATTACAGTAGCACAACTATACACCTACAAAACTTCTCTTGACATACACATCATGTTCACCCCTTAATTGTGAGAGCAACCATCTCACTGCTCACCTGTAACTCAGGCTCAGCCTGGGTCCTGCAGCCAGCACTGCCCCAGGGGCTGCCCTGCCCCTCCCAGAGTCACTGCGACTGCAAAGAGCTCCAGGACCATCATATCCAGACTGTGCCCCATGCCCACCTTGTCACCATCCCTGAGTGCCACGTCCTGTCCTCCCTTACACCTCCAGGGAGAGGGCTTCAAACCTCCCTGGGCAGCCAGTGTGCTGGGAGCCAGGGGGATTACTCTGGGGGGATTAACTCCAAAATGTCCCCAGCCTGGAGCAGGGATCCGAGGGGACACAGGGGAAGCTGCTGAAGGGGGTGGCACAGGGAGATGGCACTCTGGGGAAAGCCAGGCTGCTGTGTCCCCAACACTGGCAGGACCCTGCAGAGCTTGGGATGATCCCTGTCCTCAAAACTGGGGCTCTCTGGTGGCTGCCCCATGTCCTGTTTGGGTTTTCTGCTGCCTGAACCAGGGACAGGCTGCGGGGCACAGCTCAAAGGACACTGCACGAGCCTCACTGAGCTGCAGCCACAGGAAAGTGTCCTGCTGTCCATGTGTCCTGCTGTCCATGTGTCCTGCTATCCTTGTGTCCTGCAGCCCTTGTGTCCTGCTGTCCCTGCCCCCTGCCAGCTGCCTTGGGCCGGCTCTTATCAGCTGATAAGGTGCTGTCACAGGGCCCTGGTGACAGGACAAGCCCTGCTTTGCCATTACCCATCAAACCCTGCCTGCCTGGCTCTCCCTGGCACGCCGGGATCCACACGGGACCGGAGCAGGGCTGCAGGGACACGAGGTTTGCCCTTTGTGGAGCAGCGAGCTGTGATCCGGAGCAGCCTCCTCCTCCCGGGGAACTTCCAGGTTCAGTGTCACGGGACTGCCGGGATGCCTTAATGAGCTAGCCGCAAAGGTAATTAATTGCTAATGACCAGGGAAGCTGAGCGAGGGCTCTGCAGGTCGCTGGTCCGCTGGAATTGCGGCACTTGCCCGAGGTATTTCACAGGAGCCCAGCCTGTGCCTCGGGGCTCTCTGGACCTGGGGACACGCTCAGCTCTCTCCTGAATCTCTCCCAGGAGTTTTGGGGAAGGAGCAGCAAACTTCGGGAAGGGCAATAGGCAGAGGGATGTTGTAGCTGGGGAAAGCCATGGTGTGAGAGATGCTACTCACTTCCAACAATTAAAAAGGTTTATTAAACCTTATCAAAAATACAACAGAAGACTAAAAAGAGAAAATATTACAGTGTTGGGAGCAGAGGATTTTCCCCACCATGTGCTCACCCACACAATGGAGGTTTCACCTTTTAACCCTTTAGCCCCGCCAGAGTTCTGTCCATCGACTCCTCCTCCTCTGTCCAGTGCTGGAGATCACTTCCTGACACCTTGATTGGAGGTCAGGTGCTGCCACAGTAACGAGCCGACCCTCCCAAATGTCCCAAACCCAGGCACCCCTGATAGCACAGGGTGGGTAAAACATAGCTATAAATCTGTAAAACTTCTCCTGACATATACACAGGATATTTGACTTTGAATTGTGAGAGTCAGCCACGGCATCACTCATCTGTCACACATGGCACCGCTTCCCATCCTGCATCCTCCTGGACAAGCTGTGCCTGGGGACACTTTGGTTCCCCTCTCCTGGCTTCCAGCAGGGCTTCCAGGGATGCTGAACCTCTCCTGGAGGGTCAAGGCTGGACCAGGGCAGGATGCTCCTGTGGCTGAGGGGGCTCCCAGGGCTGTAGCTCCTCTTGAGGAACAGAGCAGGGACAGCTCCCAGCTCTGCTCTGGGACAGGGACAGCACCCAGGGAATGTCTGGAGCTGGGCCAGGGCAGGGCCAGGCTGGATTCTGGGAGAAGGTTCTTCCCCCTGAGGGTGCTGGGCACTGCCCAGACTCCCCAGGGAATGGGCACGGCCTGAGGCTGCCAGAGCTGCAGGAGCCTTTGGACACCACTCCCAGGGCTTGTTGGGGTGTCTGTGCAGGGCCAGGGGTTCCTGGGCATCCCTTCCAGCCAGGATATTCTGAGATTCTCTGATTCTCTGACCCTGCTGTCCAGGAGCTCCCCACCAGCCCTGGGAGCTGTGCTGGGTGCTGGCACCCTCAGCAGTTCCATCTCCCGTATCCAATCCAAGCATTGCCTCGCACTTGTGCCATTTGCCCTGGGATTTCTGCCTCTGCTCTTGGGACACACCAAGAATTTCTGGCTGGGTTTGAAAGGTTTTCTGCTCACTGCTGACCCTCACCCACCTGTCCAGAGAGGTGGGTCCCAGAGCAGAGCTGATCTGGGTCACGCTTATCAAAGGAACCCTGGGGTTCAGCTCCAGAGAAAAGGAACTTTGGAACCCAAAAGTGTCCCTGGCAGAGGTCACACCCACATGTCACCTCTCCTCCTGGCACTGGGGGCTTTGCCCAGTCTGCTCCCAGCATGGTGAGAGCTGTCCTGGCATGGTTGGGGTTATGGCAGATGGCAGGAGAAGGGACAGAGCTGTGGGCAGCTGGAGGGAACATCCCTGGGCACAGAGCTGGGACCCACAGCCAGGACTGAAGCTGAGCAGGGGCAGAACCAGAGCTCAGCCTGGCAGGGACTGCCCAGAGCTGGTGTCCTCCTCACAAGGACACTGGCACAGCGTGCCCAGAGCAGCTGTGGCTGCCCCTGGATCCCTGGCAGTGTCCAAGGCCAGGTTGGACACTGGGGCTTGGAGCAGCCTGGGACAGTGGGAGGTGTCCCTGCCATGGCAGGGGTGGCACTGGATGGAATTTAAGGTCCCTTTCAACCCAAACCAACCTGTAATTCCCTGACCCTTTTCCCTGCAGCCAGGACTGAGCCAGGGGAAGGTTTGATTTATTTTGTTGTGCCACCCTGCAAGAAGCCCCTGCAAAGTGGGCAGCTGCCCCTTCTTGGCCTGTGCCAGGGTGGCCCAGCCCAGTGAGGGGATACCTGGGGAGGCTCCCAAGGCCTGCAGGTCCCTGCAGGGATTGCAGGGAAGGGCTCCAGGCTGGCTGTGAGCAGCTCAGGGCAGGAGCACATGCTGGGATGAGGCACAGGGAAGGGTTTTGTCTGTGCCAGACCCTGTAACTTCCAGGGCCCTCTGCTCACAGCCTGGCAGCTCCCTCCTGATGGGCAGCTGAAACGCAGCTTCTGAGTTGAGAATCCCCTTGGACATGGATTTGTTCCCATGCCATGGGGCAGTGGAGCACTGGAGGGTGGATGACCCTTCCAGGATTCTGGAGCAGAGGGCAGAGCTGTGCCAGGAGAGCTGATGGACACAGGAGTTTTCCTGGAGCTCCGTGATCACACCTCCCACTTTCCAGCGAAACCCCACTGCTGTGCATCCCTCTCTGTGCTTGGAAGTCTTGGGACAAGCAGCTTTTTCCAGAGGGAGCACTGTTGTTTTTTCCCTGGTCACTTGAGTCCAGGGCAGGGCTGCTTTTTCTGAGGAAGATCTCCTGTCCTGCTGCTCTTAAAAAATCCCTCATCCTCTCCCTGAGTGTGGGGATGCTTTCCTTGGCCCCGTGTGGTGCAAGAGGAATCCTGGGGGATGTGGGAGCTTTCCACAGGGATCAAACCTTGCCTGGCTGGAGGAGCTGTGGATGGTGCATTGCACTCCGAAGCTGCCACTTCCTTCACCCCACAGCGAAAGCAGAAATGACCAATCCTCCCCCGCTCTGTTCCTGATGCAGGAAAAGCCTCTCCGATATTAATAAGAATCTAATTTTCCATTTATTGTTCCATGAATTAATTACATCGCAAGTAGAGTTACCTTTTACACAGCCATTAAACTTCAGGAAGGCCTCTTTATACCACTCCATGGATAATTTAATTAGCATACTAATGTCTTATTAGCTATAAACCCAAAGCTGGTTTAGAATCACTTAAATCCAAACTCCAAAGCTTCCAGCCACCCCCCAACCCCTCAGCCTGGATGTGGGCAGAGCACGGCAGCAGGCACAGATCCGGGGAGGAGTTTTCCAGGTGTTTTGCCCAGCTGGCACTGGTGAGATGCAGCATGGCCTGCCCAGTATCCACAGGGTGAGATTCCAGAGAAGAGCCCCCAGCTCCACTCCTAATTCTCATTTCATTCCCTTTTAGCTCTCCACAGAATTTGCATTAATTGGGCGAGGCTGGAAGAGCCGTGATAATCCATTAGGGATGGACAATTAAAGCCACCCAGGGGATGTGGGAGCTGGGCAGGAGCAGCTGGGGGTCTTTGAGGGGTCTCATTCCCATCCTGGGGTGCAGGTTGGTGTCACCTCCTCCTTGGGACACCCCAGAGCTGGGGGGGGGGAGGATTCCCAAAGGATCCACCCAAGGCAAGCAGGAGCAGAGGGCATTTGAACCCTTGGGGGGTGGTGTCCCCTCTGTCCCTCACATCAGGAGCTTTGGGATTAAACCACTGCAGCCCCTGTGTTGTTCCTGCTCCAAGATTCGTGCAGGGAGCTGGGATCCTGTCACCGCCTTTCCATGATCCCAGACATCCCACTCGCACTGGGATCAGGCCTGGCCCTTCTGAACCCTTTAAATGTCTCACTTTCTGTGTGAAACCCTTTTCAAACCGACCCCTTGTGTGATCCAGCTCCTGAGTGGAACTTTTTCTTCCCTTTTCCCACATCTTCTGAGCTAATAAATAGCTTAATTTGGAGGTTGGAAAATTGACTCAGAAGCAAAGTTTAACTAAATTGAAGAGCAAGACTTCTGCTCGAGTGTAATAATCTGAAAATAATTGATTAATTTGCATGATCCTTCGTAATTGCTTCAATTTACACCCAAGAGGCCACTGTCATCAATAGATGAATAAGACATAATTTTTTAAGTCCCAATAATGCATGGAATGGAATTTCGGAGATTCGCTCCTTCCACAGCTCCAGCTCAGCCCCGCTCCCAGCACACTGTGGGATGAATTGGGTTCACTCATTAGAGATGTAATTACATTCATTATCCTTGGGAAAGAGGAGGCTCCAGCCCTGCCACAGTGACACCAACCTTGGGGCGGAGAGATTCCAGCGGGACAAGGCTGGCAGCAAGAATCCAAAATAAAGAGATTAAAACCCCAAAATTTGGCCTGGATGCTCTTTGAGGATGACAGGGCAAAGCACCTCCTGCAAGGTGTTCAATCCCCAGCTCAGTTTTAATTGCAATTAATGAGATTCCAGCAGGAATCTGTTCCAAAGGGGCTCGACCTGGTTTGGGTGGGAGCAGAGCAAAGCAGGGATGAAGGCAGGTAAGGAGCAGAGCTCAGCAAGGTGTTTGGGCCACACAATGGCCCTTCAAAAACTGCAAATCCAACCTTCACAAGGTCAAGGAACAGAAAATACAGCATGAAAGAGGGGAAACAGGAAGCCAAGGAATGGAAACAAACAATGGATAATTCAAGTCTGGCAGGAACAGGAAAGGCTGCAAAGGAACCAGGCAGGTCTGCTGGCTCCCTGGGAGTTAAAAAGGAACAATTAAGGAAGATGAGGACACAGCTGAGAAGTGAAATGATTTCATTTCATAAGTTCTCACCTCAGGGGATGTTGGGAAAAGTCTGCTCCCGATTTGCTCCTTGCTGGTAATAAAGGTGAGTTGCTATAAAGGATTAAGGGATCAAATGAAGAGGTGCTGGTGAAAATAGGGAATTTAAAGAATATTGAGTGCCTGAGCCTGCATGGGACATTCAGGGCTTGAGGAAACCTAATAATGCAGAGGCTGAGCTGCTGGATGAGCTGCAAGTGTTCATTCCACTGGAAAAGCTCCCATGGGTTCAGAGGGAGGGCAGCGGCAATCCCTGTCTGTGCACAGGGACACTGGAAATCCAGGAAGTGCTGCCTGGAGAGCCTTGGGAGGTACTAGACATGGGAATTGTGGTCCGTGTTGTAGGAGGGTGAAGCTCCTGCTGGCTGTGATCCACCCTCGGAATGCTGAAGGAACATCTCACCTTGGATTGCTCCCTACCAACTCCTTTTATCCCATTTCATAGAATCCCAGAATGGTTTGGGTGGTAAGAACCTTAAATCCTGTCCGGTTCCACCCCTACCATGGGCAGGGACACCTTCCACGGTCCCAGGCTGCTCCAACTGGCCTTTGATGCTTAAAGGGCTGGGGCAGCCACAGCTTCTCAGGGCATTGTGAGGCCTCCTCATCCTCACAGGGAAGAATTCCTTCCCAAGATCCCATCTAAAATCCTCCTCTTTTATTGGAGGCTCCAATATATAGAACGGGATGTGCCCGGGCTTGTCTGGCCCCTGCTGCTGGACCAAATGGCAGCCACTGTGGTGTTTCACCCCCGAGACACCTTTGGCTAGCTGGATGTCGCAGCTGGGGCATGGAGACAAGCCCAGGCATGCCGGAGCTCAGGTGGCGGCGGGATGGAGCTTCCTCTCACTGACTCCTCAGGTTTCCTCAGGTTTCCCGCTGCCAGAGAATCCTTTAAGGCGATGGTGAAGGAAAGGAGTCGGTTCTGATGGAGGGTTTAATCCAGAGCTTTTATTCTGGCCGCAGGCCTCTGAACCCAGTCACAGCTCCACCAGAACTCTGAACCCAGTCACAGCTCCAAGCACAACTCTGAACCCAGTCACAGCTTCAAGCAGAACTCCCTGCAGAGCTCTGAATTCGGTCACTGCTCCATCAGAACTCTCTGGACCGCGTGGTTCCCCTCTCTTTTACCTGGGGAAGGGAGGAAGGAAGGGATCGGGAGCCACCAAGCAGGTACGGGAGAGGAGGTCTCAAGGGACAAAGGACACCTGGATGGCCCAATGCCCCCTGGGGGTGGAGGGCATCCTTTGACTCTGCCAATCACTCCACGGGCTCTGGAATGCCAGGGGTGACAGACAGTGCTGGCAGGGGTCAGGGTGGGGAAAGGAGGAGTGACTGACACGCCTGGGAGGACACCTTCAGGGGGAGGAACCAGGGTTTGGGGGTAAACCATGAAGACACACCACAACACTCACCCTAAATCCCTTCCTGTTTGTTCTATCACTCCAGGCCCTTTGCAGGACTTCAGGCTGATGGAGATCAGGTGGCAGCAGCCCAGGAGCTGCCTTGGTTTTGCACCTCCTGCCTGCTGCTCCTGTAGAAATCTCCCCAGAGGAGACAACAGAGCAGCTAAAGTAGAAACATAGAAAAGGTATTGAGGCAGAAAAAAAGATTCAGATTGGAGGCAGTGTGTGATCAACCCTCTGTGCTCCTCTCTTATGGTGCAGAACATGGAATTATTCCATTCCCCTCAAGGCTGCTCCCTAAAAACCAGCTTGTTGTGCTTCCAACTATAATTTTTCCACCCTGACCCTAAGAAAAGTAGGATGGGGTCGGGACAGGGAGTTCCTTGCTGGCCTGGATTACCCCACAGCTGTAGGATCTTGCCCCAAAGGTCTCTTCCCCAGAGGAAGCCCAGACACGCCCAGCTGGGGAGATACTCCAGGTTCCAGGTGATTTCCCTCCCCTGGACACATCTTTCCAGTTTGGGGCTCCCCCCCCCTGCGCTGACACCACGGAGTCTGGGGTTCAGACCTTTAAGGAGTTCAAAAGAAGCTTTTTGGTGATCACAGCTCTTATTTCAAAGGTCCTGCACAGCTTTTGTTGCCAGGAGAGTTTTCTGCATCCAAGGGACCCCTCAGCTGCAACCCAGCTCTGCTTTAGATAACGATTTCCAGGAGAAACTTTAGTATAAAATCCCAGCCCTAAAATAAAGGATATTTTCCAAGCCCTGGGCATACCCTGCTGCCCTCTGCACTCGGTTTGATGTGGAGTTTTCCAGGCTGAGGGCACTGCCATGATCTCCAGCATGGTGTGGAACGGCAGGCACAGGGCTTGGGACACCCTGCCAGTGATTTGTAGGCTGAAAATGCCACTGAGGCATGAGGAGGGCTGGAACACTCGGGTGACTTTTAAAAATCCCTGTTCAGCTCCTCTGGTATTTAGAGGAGAGATAAATTTGGCTCCTGTTGTGCTGGCCGAGGCAGGGAAGGGAGATGGCTTGGGAGTCATAAAGTCTCTGTCCTGCAAAGACCTTGGAGCTGCTGCTGGTCCCACACCTGAGGAGCAAACAGGCTGCCTGGTCTTCTGCCTCTGCTTCCTTTAGGATTTCTGGCCATGAGGTCTAAAAAGATTAAAAACCAATTGGAAAAATAAATGTATTTGTGGCTCTGCACAGGGGCAGTGGGAACAAAATCCCATCTTTAGAAAAATCATCCGGGATGGTCTGCTGTGCCCCACTCAACCCTTCAGGTTATTTTTAGGGGAGAAATGGGCACTTGACAGCTGAGTTGTTCTGTCTTGGGCTTGTATTCCAAGATTGGAATCCCAGAATTTGGGATGAATCCCAGAGTTTGGGTTGAAAGGGATCTGTGAGGTTGTTTTGTTCCATCCCTGCCATGGTAGGGACACCTCCCACTGTCCCAGGCTGCTCCAAGCCCTGTCCAGCCTGGCTTTGGACACTTCCAGGGGCAGCCACAGCTGCTCTGAGCACCCTGAATTCCTTCCCAGCCAAGAATTCCTTCCTAGGATCTGTCAGACATTGCAGTGCCCCTGGGTAGTTTTCCCCATTCCTGGATTTTCCTTGCTAAATACGGAGTTTATAATATTTCTGTCCTAGTGCTTAACTGGGGCCCATAAATACTGGATGAAAAGCACTTCCAGAATCCCTGGGATGCTGGGAAAAGCCTGAGAAAAGATGTTCCAGCAGCCAGGAACATCTGCAAGCTGACAGCCTGTGAGTTTATCTGGGCAGAACTGCATCCATGTAGTGATTCCAATTTAATTTCCATGTTTTCCTGAGAAGAAAAACATCCTGTGTTTCCTGGGTGACTGGAGGAGGTTTGGTTGTGCCAGGCAGCTCTGATTTCCCCCTGCAAGATTTCCTTGGTGGCAGACAGGGAGAAGCAGGCTGGCAAGACAGGGAAAGGTCTGGGAAAAGGATGTTTTTTTGGGATGTGGGGTTTCATCACATTCTGCTCACCTTTGATGGAAATCACACAATTGAGGTTGGAGGTCTCAGCCAGCTCCAAACAAGAGCCATCCCCAAATCCCTCTCCACTCCCAGACAGCCCCAAATCTCTGCCCTTCCCTCCTGGAGAACTCCCAGCTCTGTTCTGGTGGCATAGGGGGAATTTTTTGGGATGCTGCTGGAGAAGGGCAGGATGGAGCTGGATCCAGGGACAAGGAGCAGGTGGAGTGAGCAGCGATGCAGAGGGAAAGGCTGCAAAATTCCAGCACTCCCTGATGGAGCTCCAAACCCTCCTGTCAATCCTGACATCCAGCCTGTGCCTGCCTCCAGAAATTCCATGTGGATTGCCAAAGTTTTCACCCTCCCAGGAGCCTTCCAGCTTCCAGCTGTCCCCTCCACAGCAGGGAGCTGCTTCCCTTCAGAGCCGAGTGAAGAGTGGAAGGCAGGAGAGGAAAAAAACCCATGAATATTAATTTGAATTCAAGTGAATTTCAATTAGGCCGCGTTCAGGCTCCACAAATATTTGAGCAGCGCTATTGCAAACAGGGGGAGAAAGCAGATCTGTAACTTTAACACACAAATATTCACAAAAGATAAATTCTGAGCCCCCCTGCTCGCCGTTCACGCCGGCTTCACTCCAACCCCACTCCTGCTTCCAGGCCCTGCTCGGGGGAGGAGGCAGTAAATGGAACAAATATTCCTGGGGGGTGTGGGTGTTGAATGATGAGCTGGGAATGCTGAGGAAGCTAACATGCCCTGGTTTCCTGCCAGCCTCAGCAGTGCAAGGTCATGGGGTGGGAATGGGATGGATCTAACAGGGATGGGATGGATCCAACAGGGATGGAGACCACGGCAGCAGGAAACAACTCCCAGGAATGCCCGGTGCATCCCAGCATGGAGAATCCCAGGTCACTGATTTCAGCTCATGGAGCACCAGGATCATCCCTGAGTCACGGAGTGGTTTGGGTTGGAAGGAATCTTAAAGCTCATCTCATTCAGCAGGGACACCTCCCACTGTCCCAGGCTGCTTCAGCCTGGCTTTGGACACTGCCAGGATCCAGGGGCAGCCACAGCTGCTCTGGGCACCCTGTGCCAGGGCCTGCCCACCCTCCCAGGGAACAATTCCTGATTCGCAATATCCCCTCCATCCCTGCCCTCTGGCAGTGGGAGCCATTCCCTGTGTCCTGTCCCTCCATCCCTTGTCACTTGTCTCTTTCCAGGTTTCCTGTGGCTCCTTCAGGCCCTGCAAGGCCACCCTGAGCTCAGCCCAAAACTTCTCATCTCCAGGTGAACAATCCCAGCTCTCCCAGCCTTTCCTTACAGAATACAGGCAGGTCCAGGTGATTTTTCTCACCATTTCCACTCTTCCCTGGCTGCAGGTTCCATGGCAAATATCCAGGCAGGGGAAGGTTGGTGTCACCTTGTGAGGGGCAGGGTTTGGGCAGGACTCAGGGATGGGGAAATCGCACCCTGAGAAATGTGAGCATTCCCTCAATAATGGAAATAATTTTGGGAACCTAATCCCTGTCACAGGTGGGCTGGGAGGCCTCCCACTGCACAGGGCTTGGAATTTGGCAGGATTTCAGAAGAAAATGTGGCATTCCTTGGAGGTTGTGCGGTGGGGACAGTGAAAAGCCACCCAAGCCCTGATCAGTGCTGCACCATGGGCTGTCCCAGGCCATCAGGAGGTGAGCAAACCATAAATCCTATAAATATGCTGTACAGGGCTTGGTTGGTTCCCAGATGTTCCCCCTGCCCAGGGACTGTGGCAGCTGGATTTACCTGCCAGGTGGGGAATCCTTTTCCTCGGGGATCTGATCCTGTCTACAGAGAGGGCAGTGCGTTTCCCCTGACTTTAGAGGTCTCTGCTGTGCCCTGCTCAACCCTTCAGGTTATTTTTAGGGGACAAAGGGGTTCACAGATGGGTTCTTTAGTCCTGGGTTTGAGATATTTCAAATACATCAGATTGGTCACACCCAACACCCAATCCCTGGAAAAAGAGACCAGAGGAGCAGCTTGAGCGTAAACAACTCGAATGGGAAAGCTCCCCCTCAGAAATCCCCCTGTGTGTCCTTCACCTCCTCTTTTCCCTGGGAAGAAGTGCTTTTTCTGTCCCCTGGTCCAGCCTTTGGGACGAGGGATATTCAGAGCAGAGGCAGCTGCTCCCGCGGATTCCCATTGTGAGGCCAGAGAACTGATGGATTGTTCCCTTCCTTGAGAACCTGAGGTTGTTTCTGCCTTTTCACGGAGGAAAGGAACAATAACAACAGCAAATAAAGAGGGGAGAATGGTGAGAAATTAAATCTATACAACAAATTATTAATAGGGCATTTCCTGAGGCAAACAATCGCTGTGCTGGGCTCTGGGGGGGGGGGGGGGGGGGGGGGGTTTGGGGACTGCTGATGCCTTTGCTGAGTCCTTAAATAAAATAAAGAATGGGGCTGGGGGGAGACTCCGTGAAGAGACGACCATTAAAGCTCGGCCTAACAGAGCCAGGACTAACAGGGGGTGTGAAAAACTGCGGCATTTCGGGCAAAGGGCTTCACACTTACAAAGGTTGTCCTGATCCTGTAATTTTCCACCTAAGAATGAATTCCTGCATCCTCCTCCCTCTTCTCCTCTCCTTTCCCAGCAGTTCTTGGGCTGGATCTGGATTCTGTCATTCCTGTCACCAACTGATGCTGCCCGAGGAATTCATTTCCATCCCCCCCAGCAGACTCCCCAAAAGAATCCACGCAGTAAGTCAAAGAAATTAAATCTGAAGCTGCCTGTGGAAGGATAATGAATGTGAAGGACGTGGTCTCTGGTAAAACTCTCTTCTTTCAAATTCAGAGATTGGGGTAGCACTATCTCCGAGGGGAAGTACACAAAAAGCTGCAATCAAAATGACCTCTCCAAAACATAAAGGGGACTTAATAGGATTGCTCTGAATTCCAAAGGGGTGCTGCACGCAGGCATGAGTGGGCCTTGCAGTGGGGCATTTATAATCTGCAATTCCATTAAGCAATTTTAATATAGTCTTTGAGGGTGGAAAGTGGTCGTTAATAAAAGTTTAAATTAAAGCCTGCTCGCTGTCGGATTAGATCATTAAAATTGCAGGGTCCTGGCAGCTGCCGGCCTCAGCAGCACAGAGAGAGCTAAACCCACATTGTCAGGAGCAGGGAAGAATTCCAAAGCAAACAGGGAGAAAAGGAATAAAACAATTTGATAAGTGTGAGTTATGATTCGATATCATGCCTAATGAAGAGAAAAATGTAATCATATTTCATCAGCGCTCAGGGTAATTAGTGAGCGTGAGCAATGAGGATGGGACACGGGGGTAGAATTTCCTCATGGACAGCAGGGCCAGAACAGCTCCTAAAGTGGTGAGGATCCTTCCCATGGGGCAGGGAAAGGGGGGAATTTCCTCTTGAAATCCACGGGTGGGACTGGGCTGAAAATTCCCAGATCCCTCCATGAGTTTTCTTGGCAGAAAAGCAGCTTGGATTCTCAGAAATGGTTATTTCCTGGGGATCTGGGCTGCAGCAGGAGAGACACACCTCCCCTGGAAATACCTTCTCAAAAGACTGAGGGATCACCCCGAAAGGAGGTTCTGGAAACCAGGATGGATAGCTGAACATGCCTCACTTGAGGCTGTGCAGCAAATATTTCAGAGGACAAATATACAGGATATTTATATTTAAAGGAAACCTGTCATGTATTTCTCTATATTTATAGATATTTATAGGAAACCTGTTGCTTCTCCTCAAATTTTGCATCTTATGCAAGGCTAAAGAGAACTGGGCTTGTTCTGCTGTGCCTGATCCTGAAAAATCCCTGAAAAATCCCAAATATATTTTCCCCAAAAGATGCCACAGGCAGGGGTTGCCCAGAGAAGCTGTGGCTGCCTGTGGATCCTGGAAGTGTCCAAGGCCGGGTTGGACACTGGGGCTTAGAAGGAAGGAAGGATTCCAGGAAGGATTCCAGGATTCCAAGAAGGAAGGATTCCAGGAAGGAAGGATTCCAGGAAGGATTCCAGGAAGGATTCCAGGATTCCAGGATTCCAGGATTCCAGGATTCCAGGAAGGAAGGAAGGAAGGAAGGAAGGAAGGAAGGAAGGAAATTGCTCCCATGAAGTCATTCAGGTGTGTCATGGGAATTTGCTCTTGAGGTGAACACTGGGGCTTCTGCATGTTGGGACAGGGAGTGGAAAAAAAGCTCAGGACAGGGATGTTTGGAGGGATGGAGCCACACCTGTGTGAGCTGTGCAGCTTTTAGGAAAGCAGTTCTGCACCTCCACTGTCAGCCTGAAGAAAGGAAAAATAAATAAAGATTAAATGAAGGAGTCCCATGACATAATTTTGTTGTGTCATGGGAATTAGCCCTTGAGGGAGACACTGGGATTTGCAGCAGCTGGAACAGGGAGGGGACAGAGCCCGGGGTGGGGGGACAGGCAGTGATGTTCAGAGGGCTGGAGCTCCAGGAATCCAAGGAAAGCCCGCTCAGGTTCCCAGCATCAGCACATCCATCCCTCGAACAGCTCCCAGCCCTTCCCAGGAATTGTTTGTGAACACATTTGCCTGCCCATGAATTATTCATCGCCCTAAATGATTGGGCAGATGATTTGTGCAGCACTCCCCGGCCCGCGGGGAGGGTTTTGCTTGTACAAAGAGCCGTGCTGGAGGTGTCCGACTGGGGCACACGCAGCTGTACATGAGCACTTGTGACATTTTCCCTTCCTCCCAGCTTTTAAGTAAACAAAGTGTAGCTGCCTGAAAGTCTTCCCGGTGTCAGTGTGAATCTGGGCCCGGATGGAGAATGAATCCCGCTCTTTAGTCCGTGGAAAAACATCCTTTTGATGTGGAGCCTCGCTGGTGAGCGTTGCCTTCACACAAAATCTTCTTTCTTCTCCGAGCAGGCTCCTCGAGGCGATCTGAGGTTTAGGTATTTCCTTCTGATGGATCATCCCCAGTTGTGTCTCCCCAGAAAATAAAAATGAAGAAGAAAGGAAGGGATTTAACAGCGTGTCCTGGAGAGCGAGGCAGAGGGGAGATGAGTGGGTACCTCGGCATTCCAGACGGAAAGGAGCCCTTCGAATTCAGCAGGATTGGCAGCAGGACTCCCCAGAGATGGGGCAGCAGAGGTGGCCTCTCATTGTGCATCCTCCAGTGCTCTTGCAGTTCATCCTTTCATCTCCTCCTCTGAGTTTTGGTCTCCTGTAGAACATTGATTTGAATAACTTGGTCTTTTATTTGAATAATTCCAGTCTTCAGATTAAAAAAAAAAAATTATTTTTTTCCTCTTTGCCTCCCTCACAGGAGAACAGTGAAGGTTTCCTGGGCTGTGCTCCTCACCTGCCTCTCTCACGTGGGATTAGGTTGGGAATGGCAGCATTTTGGGGGAGCTTCTGCTTTGCTTGGGGAGGGAAACACAGAGGAGCCTTTGAACTGCACCCCTGGGCCTGAAGATGCCTCATTTTAGGCAGTGCCCAGAAAGTGGATTTGTAAAATGGTTTGGGTTGAAGAGGACCTTAAAGTTCATTCCATCCCACCCCTGCCATGGCAGGGACACCTCCCACTGTCCCAGGCTGCTCCAAGCCCCAGTGTCCAGCCTGGCCTTGGGCACTGCCAGGGATCCAGGGGCAGCCACAGCTGCTCTGGGCACCCTGTGCCAGGGCCTGCCCACCCTCCCAGGGAACAATTCCTGATTCCCAATATCCCATCCAGCCCTGCCCTCTGGCACTGGGAAGCCATTCCCTGTGTCCTGTCCCTCCATCCCATGTGCCCAGTCCCTCTCCAGATCTCCTGGAGCCCCTTTAGGCTCTGGGAGGTGGGAAAAGGTTCTGCTTCACCATTTTCAATCTGCTTCCCTGTGCTTTGATTCCTTTTCACAATGCCAGAAAGGGAAAATCACCAATTCCCATTTTCTCTCCCCAAAACACCAGAACAGACCTCCATGGCCCATCCAAGCTGGATAACCTCGGCTGTTCAATTTTTTAACATGCCTATGTCATCCTCTTCTGGTTTTGTCTTTTCCTGCTGTGTCCTTTATGGGATGCAGGATCAGCCACACACGCAGGACTCAAAATACAGATGGCACATGAATGTCCCTGCTGGCTCTGGGGGCAATTCCTGCCCTGTTCTCTCTGTCCCAAGTGGGCCCAAGCATCCTTCTGGCTTTGTGACCAGGTGTCTGGGTTTGAAGAGACAGGTGGGTGCTAAGGAAGGCAGGAACCTCCCCTGAAATGGAAAATGTAAACCCCCTCCCTCTGACCTGTTCCAATTTTGAAATTAAGGGGCTCTCAGGCAAAGATATGGGAATAGGAATAACAGTTCTTTACTAGGGAAACTAAAAATACAAATGCAATAGTACAAACAAAACCAAACACTGCCAGAGTCAGAGCAGGCCCTGGCAGCCTGTGGGTCAGGCTGGTGGCAGCAGTCCCATCCCATGGTGGCTCAGCCCTCCTGCAGTGCCAGCTGTGCTTCTGCTGGAGCAGGGATCCTGCACAAGGGTGGAGTTTTCCTCTGAAGCTCCAGGCCTGCTGGAGATAGGCCTGGGCTTCCTCTGGGAATGCAGTGGGGAAGAAAGCTGCTCCTCTGGGAATGCAGTGGGCAAAGGCTGCTGTGGTGTTCCAAGGTCAGATTGTATCCAGGTAGGAATGCTTGGCTCCTCCCCTGGGCGGAGCATCTCCCCATGGATGATGGAATTTTCTCAGCCATGCAAGGACACTCAGTGGCCTTGAACAGCAGAGATCTCCTGGAGGGAGGATTGGCTGTGGGAGAGATAAAGAAAACTGCCCCATGAACAGAGGATATCTGCCCCAGCTCTGACAAATGGTGATGGAATACACACCCCAGCCACATCTTTCAGCTCAGACACCCTGGCACATCCTGAGCAGCATTCCCAGGACACCTTCCCAGGGCTCTATGAATCTCTGGGATGAGCAGTGGCAGCTCATTCAGACTTAATCATTGTTTAAACTCCATTCCCACTCTGGGTTTCTTCCCCTTCCCTGCCATAACCTTCCATGTATTTACACTGAATTTCCCCTCCTGTTTTATTGTCAGGAACTCATTCTCAGCAGATCCTCCAGAGCTTTTCACTGTCACTGTTGGATTTCATGATCCTGAATAATTTTGTCGCATAGGCAAACACTGTCACTTCATCATTCCCCACTTTTCCGGATCACTGACGAGTGTTCCACACTGCAGATCCCAGGACAGGCCTCCAAGGATTCCCGTGGCTGGTTTGGAGCACAAATCAGTTATCCTTCCCTCGGTGTCATGTTTTTGACCACTCTTAAATCTGTGGAGGGGCTTCCCTAAATCTCAGTGTTTCCACGTGCCTTTTGTGAGGATTTTGAATGGATTTTTTTGAAAATTCAGTTTAACTACAGCAAATTCTTTCCTGGATGTGTTGCCACCTCCAAAGAATGTCATGGTTTTATGGGATGTGATTTGCCCTGGAGAAGCTGTGCTGATTCTTCCCAGTATAGCCACACCTCTTTGGGCTCCCATTAATTCCAGAGTTTATCACAATTCCTTTGGATATGCCTGGCATGGAAAACACATTCCCTGTCTCCAGCCCCTTCTGCCCTTTTTAAAGACAACTGATCTCATTTTTCTGCCTCCCATCACCAGGAAAAGGGGACATGGGCTAGTGGTGGGATTGGCAGTGCTGGAGGAAATAATGGAATGATTTGGGTTGGAAAAAAACTCAAATCTCATCCAGTTCCATCCCTGCCATGGCAGGGACACCTTCCACTGTCCCAGCTGCTCCAAGCCCAATGTCCAGCCTGGCCTTGGGCACTGCCAGGGATCCAGGGGCAGCTACAGCCAGGGCCTGCCCACCCTCCTAGGGAAGAATTTAATCCCAAAATCCAACCTAAACCTACTCAAGAAGCTACCATTATTTCAGTACCTTATTCCAGCCTGGTTTTCCCTGAGCCTGGCGTATGAAACACTGATTTTTCTTGCCACTGCTTTACTTTGTTGTATCCTTTGTGAGATTTCTGCCCCCACCTGAGCCCCTCAGCCATGGGAGGAAAGCGTTGCCAGCAGCAAGTTCTTCCCAGCGTGTTCCACCGGCAGGATCAGAGGCAAGAGAAGTAGGATTAGAGCCTGCTGGGAGCTTGCAGTGCCTGGCATTGTCTGGTTGGTAATTCTGGGTCACTGCAAGCAGGTCCTGAATGGATTTGTCCCATCAGCACAGCCCCGCTCTGTTCTGTGCCTCTAAACAGGCAGAACTCTCCACCAGGCCAAAGTGGAATTTTTGTCCAGGTTTTTCCTCTGGGTTCCACAGTTTGGGATCTGTTGGGAGCTGTGGGGATTGCTCTTATTCCAGGGAAAAGACCTGCCTGCCTTTATTGTGGCTGGGTCATGTGGAGCTGACTTGGACACTCCAGCACTGGTTGGATTTAAATAATTAATAAATCAGCAGGAGCAGCCCTGGTGGGGGAATGATCATTCCCAAAGATTCTGACTCCTGGGTTTAAGCTACCAGCAGTCCCAGGAGGCTGAGAGATGCCACATTCCCCTGTCCTCAGCAGATGCTGGGGACATTGAGCTGGCAGGACCAGCCTAGCTCCAGCTGAACATCTAGAGCTCCGAGTTATTCCAGCTCCCGAGGCAGCCTTGGAATGTGAAAGATGAGCAACAGCTCCTCCTCGGAATCAAGCAGATAAAAAATCAATGCATTTGAAAGAGAAATGAAAAATAAGGTCTGCTAGACCTTATTTTTGCTCCTGCCAGGGCTGAGCCTTGAAGGAAAACATCTTCCCTGAGAGGGGGACTGAAAGCCTGGAAAACACAGCTCCAAAGGTGACCTCGGGGCCAGCACATCATTCTGCTGCTCCAGGGAGCTTTGTGAGAGGGACTTAGAGCAGAACAAACCGGACCTGGCGTGGGGATCATCAATCCCATTCCAGCCCCAGAGGTTCCAAAGTGTTTGGGATGCTGGAAGGGGTAGGTGTGCAGCAGCTCAGGTGTCCTGCTGCCTCTGTTCCTCCTTGGAAGCCCAACTCCGGGAGTTTTTCCATTGATTTCAGTGCAAACAAGATCAATTGTCTCTTTGGGCTCCTGTGTGGGAATGAGATTATGTTGAATATTAATTTGCCTTGCGATGGGCCCTGACTGTAATTTTCTATCAGCAAAGGAGAATTCATGTATTTCCATAAATTCAGATACTTCCATCTATTCATTCCACATATTCATAGACATTATCTCAATTCCCAGCTCTAGTTCAAACAAAAGTTAGTTCCTTTTACAAATAAATTATTTTTCACTGTTGATGATATTTCTAATTTTTGTAGGCAAATTTATCCATTTGAACAAAGGAGACAAAAAGTATCTTTGATGTAGCAAAGCCTTTCTGAGAGCCGTGCGTAAATTAAAGGAGAAAGATAGTCTGGAAAATTTAAGGAATGGATGGGAATGATTCCAAGTTACCTTGTACTTAATTGAAGTTCTCAGAAATGTTCATTTCTTGTTTTCTATATTGGAGCTGTTCCTTGAAGTGTGCCTGAATGCCTCTTTAAGCTGGCATTTAATCTTTGACTGCATATATTTCTTTTTCCCTTGTAGAAATGGAAGGGCCCTTTCTGGAATTCTCCTTGGCATCCCTTCACCTTGGGCCCTCGTTTTTGGGGAATGTTGCTGGGGAGATATGGCAGCACTGGATGGTTCACAGCGGGATTTCCCCCAATTTCTGCCACGGATTTCTGGGAGAGTCTCAAGCTACAAGTCTGACTGGCTCCACTGCTCTTAAACTATCCCACTTGGAGCATTTCCGTGGATGTCTTCACCACAGCAGGACAGTTTGGGGTGACTCTGAGTGTTTTAAAGTGCTCAGATGCTGCTGAGAGCTTTCATTCACCAGGGCTGGAGGAGCTCCAGTGCTGGAATGAGACACAAGAAGTGAGCTGGGAGCACCAAGAATTCCTTCATTCCCTGAAATCCGTTTGGGGAGGTTCAGACTGGGATGAGCTCCCCTGTGGCACCTCCGTGCTCCAGCAGCGCCATCCCAGAGCTCAGGGCACAGCAGGGTGTGCTCACAGCCCTGCAATGTCCCCAGGCAGGGACACCCCACAGCCTCTGCTCCATCTGCCCAGGGCTGGCACTGCCCAGGCAGGAGTTCTGCCTCCTGGGCAGGGGCAGCCTCCTGGGCTCAGGCCCTGCCCGGGGCTCTGGGGCCATCGCTGGGCCTGGAGCAGAGCCTGGGCCTGCTCTGCCCTCTGCACACGGGGACACGGGGACACGGGGACAGACAGGGACAGACAGGGGACACAGGGACACACAGGGACAGACAGGGGACACGGGGGACACACAGGGACACAGGGACACACAGGGACAGACAGGGGACACAGGGACACACAGGGACACAGGGACACACAGCAACACACAGCGACACACAGGGACATAGGGACAGACAGGGGGACACAGGGACACACAGGGGACACAGGGGGACACAGGGACAGACAGGGGGACACAGGGACAGACAGGGACACACAGGGACAGACAGGGTACACAGGCACAAACTGGGGGACACAGGACAGACAGGGACACACAGAGACAGGACAGGGGGACACCTGGAGGACACCTGTCTCTAGGTGTTCCTGGTGTCCAGGAACACCTAGAGACACCCACAGACACTCGGGGACACTCAGGGACACCCAGGGCTGAGGCCCCTCTCACTGGGGCTCCTCTCCAGGCTGAGCAGCCCCAGCTCCCTCAGCCTTTCCTGGGCACAGAGATGCTCCAGGCCCTTGCTCAGCTCCAGGAGCTCCTGTCCCCTGCTGTGCTGAGGATGCAGAGCTGGGCACAGCACCCAGAGGTGTCTCCAGGGACAGGATCACTGCCTGACCCTGCTGGGAATGCTCCTGCCAATATTGGAATCACTGAGGTTGGCAAAGCCCTCCAAGACCTCCACGTCCACTCTTTCACACCCCTACAAATCCATCATACTAACCCCACCTCTACTCATTTTTTGGCCAACATTTCCCAGGATTGTGACCCTCCACTGACCTGGGCAGCCCATTCCAAAGCTTAACCACTCTTCCAGTGAAGAAATATTTCCTGATATCCACCCTGAGCCTCCCCTGGTGTTCCAGCATCCAGTGGATCTGGGCAATCATTGTCTGCATTGGATACCTTGGAATAAACATCTTGGAGCAGGGATGTGCCAGACCTTTGTGGAGCCACTCATTCTGCCTGTAGTAAATTAATCAGAGTGGTAGAAGTAATAAAATGAATGGGAATGTTGTCCTGGGTGGGATATTAAAATCCAGGAGAGCCACAGCTCCCTGAGGAATCTTTAAAAGCCCCATAATTGAGTCACAACAGAGAGACCTGCAGTGAGTGAGAGAGGCAGGAGAAAAGCTCCAGACAGGGGGACTTCAGTGCTGGCACCGGAGGAGCCGAGGATGACAAAACTTCCACTCAAAATGGAATAGCAGGAGGCAACTTGGAATTTCTTAAGGCTTGTAGGAAAAGAATAGCGAGCAGAGGAGCTGTGGTGGAAGGTATTGGGGCAGCCAGGGGTGTGCAGGACAAAAAATAAAGGGATATTCTGTGAAAGCAGCTCAAAGAAAACCACTGCAATAGAGCAGGGAGGGGGGTGAAAGCAATGGCAGCTCAAAGTCCTTGGGATGCTTCATTCCAGGTGGGAAAAATGGCGTGACTGGAAAAACCCCAAATATTTTAAAACCCAAGCGCTCCTTATAAACAGTGCAGAAATGAATGTGTGAAAAATTAAATTTGTTTAAAGAAGAGGTGTGAGGAGCAGGGAGGAGAATTAGCAGTGATTTATTGCCATGTTGGCAATTCCCTGGAGAAAGAGACGTGCACTGGAGGAGAATAAAACACTGGGAAAAGTCAAGGGTGGGAATTAAAATGGAGCTGGAGAAAGAAACATGATTTTAGCAACTCCCATAAGTTAGGATGACCTGAGCCACTGGAAAATAACAGCCAGGGAGAAAAACCCTCGATCTTCCCCCAGCTAAGAGATAATGGAGCAAGAAGAATAAACAATGGAAATTTAGAAGGAAAAATCACCGTGGAGTGACTGGCTTTGAAAGTAGCAATTAAAAGAGATGATTTCATCCGAATCTGCCTCAGACTCCTCCCCAGCAATGCTTTTATTGACAGGCAGCACTCCTGAGCTCAGGAGAACTTCCTGCAGCAGGGCAGGTGTTGGATCCATCAGTTTTTGTGGGCAGTGGGAATGTGGGATGTGAGAGCAGAGCTCTGGCCTCAGTTTGTGCTGGGGTGGGGAGAGGAGATCTGCCTTATGGAAATTCCCGTCAGAGTTGCTCAAAAAAGAGGGGAAAGTTGAAAACCATCTGTGTGCATCTAAATAGGACAAACCAGGGAAAAGGGGATTGTCTGGATGGCACCGGGAGATGGAATTGGCGCTGCCGGGGCGGGGAAACGTTAAAAATGCTGCATGGCAGCAGGAAAGGTAAATTTGGGAGAGGATCCAAAGCTTCCCAGCAGCTGGGCTGAGCTGCATGGGCTCCACAGCCTGGAGACACCGCAAATTCCCTTTACCAAATCATTAGGAAGCATTGAGCGGGATTCATTAGGAAACACAGAGTGGGATCCGCTCTTACTCTCGCGCAGCGAACGTCTGTGAGAACCTAATTAGTTATTTCAATCAGCCTCCCCAGAGCCGGGCACGTCTGGATTTGCCTCGCTGCCTCTGGAAGAGGTTTGTTCCCTGATTTGGGGTGGGATGGGGAGCGGGGAGCCGCGGGGGCTGCGACGGCAGCGGCACAGGGCGGGTGCGGGGCAGCGGTGCCACCGAGCCCCGGGGGCAGAGAGTCAGGAGGAGAAAGGGAAAAGCGGAGGTGACAGCGGTGGCGTGAAAAGGAGGGCAGAAGAGAGGTTTCTGCAGGAATAAAGGAGACCTGGCTGCAGGTTCCTGTGCTTTTCCACATGAACAGACTGTGCCCAAGCCCTTTTCCAGGCTCTGCGTCCCATGCAGGTGGCACTGCTCCTGCCTCTATCACCCCGGGGCTCGCACAGCTCAAGTGCTCTTATTTCCAGCTCTGTGCGTGCAGAAAACATGGAAGAGCATGGAAAAACACTGAAAATCATAGAAAAACATGGAAAACACCAGCCTGGCCACTCTCAGTGCTCACTGAGCTGCTCTGATTTGTATTGTGGGCTCCAACCAGCCCAGGAGTCTCCCTGCAGAGAGCAGGGACATCCCAGGAACAGCTGGATGGTCACAGCTCCAATCCTGCCACGGATTTCCCTTTGTACTGGAATAATTTTGCACTTTCTGAGTCATATTTCAGTCCTTTGGGATGGTGGGTTTGGACCTTTGGGGATGGTGGGTTTAGGACTGGGAATGGTGGGTTTGGGGCTTTGGGGATGGTAGGTTTGGAGTTCTGGGATAGTGGGTGTGGAACTGGGAATGGTGGGTTTGGAGCTTTGGGGATGGTGGGTGTGGAGCTCTGGGATGGTGGGTTTGGAGTTCTGGGATGGGTTTGAAGCTCTGGGATGGGTTTGGAGCTCTGGGGACAGTGCTTTGCCACTCATGGGACAGTCCCAGCAGCCTGTCCCCTCAAATGTTTCCATCATGGATTCTGTCTCCCATCCCAAAAGGGCCACACGACCCAGACACTTTTCCTACGACTGAGCCCAATATTGCAAGACAAGGAAGAAAAGGAAATCCTGTCACAAGTAGCAACTTTTTTGAGACTTCCAGGATTTTTCCAGCTTTCTGCTCTGTATAAAGGACTTGTGAGCAGTGGTGGGGAGCTTCAGTCATGTCCTGGCCATTACATCGCACATGCATGGGCTGGAAAGGGGGAATGTGGCCACTGGGAAGGATTTCATGGATGGCTCTGTCCCAGCACAGTCAGGGGTTTGTAGGGTTGGGGACAAGCCCTCCTTTAGCCCATCCCACCAGTCTGGGGCTGACTGGGATCACTGGGAGCACAGTCAGGGTGTTTTAGGAGTTGGTCCAAACCCTCCTTTAGCCCATCCCACCAGTCTGGAGGTGACTGGGGTCACTGGGAGCAGAATCAGGGTGTTTTGGGAGTTGGTACAAACCCTTCTTAGCCCATCCCACCAGTCTGGGGCTGACTGGGATCACTGGGAGCAGAATCAGTATGTTTTAGGAGTTGGTACAAACACTTCTTAGCCCATCCCATCAGTCTGGAGGTGACTGGGGTCACTGGGAGCAGAATCAGGGTGTTTTAGGGCTGGTCTAAACCCTCCCTTAGCCCATCCCACCAGTCTGGAGCTGACTGGGAGCCTGGGGTCACTGAGTCTGGGGTCACTGGGAGCAGCCAGGCACACCGGGGAGTGCTGGGGGCTGCAGCCACACTGTGTAGATGGGTTTCTCTTCTTAAATTATGCTTTAATTTCCTCTCCTTCTGGTCCCAGCGCCTGTGTTTTAATGAGCTCTCTCCCCCAGCATATCAAACATGGCTGATCCCTGGTGCTCCCTGTTTGCAATTCCCAGTGGCTCCCAAGCAAGAATTGTGCTGTTTAATTTTGCCAGACTTCCAGTTTACTCTGAAGCCTGAAAAAAAACCCACACAGGCGCAAGGCCCATATTTCTCCCGGCCTATTGATAGAGCGTGATAGGTATTAAATTCTATAATTCTTGCAGTGGCCTTTAAGCAGCCTGGGTGTTAATATTTAATGATGAAGGATGCTGGTAATCAGCCCCGTATCCCAAGTGTCTGGATGCTTTATGATCTTGCCTTTGGGAGCCTAATTGTGAACCCAGCCTGCCAGAGCTTCCCACCCCAACTTAATAAACTTTGCTGTTGCTGCCCAGCACATCATCTGTCTCCAGGCAGGATCCAGCTCCAGGAGGAAGGATGGGAATGGGGAAGGTGATGAGGGAGAGGCTGGGATGGCACAGCTCGTTCAGGGCTGGAGATCTGGCACAGCTTTGGGACACAGGGCAGGAGGCACCAACAACAAAAACAACAAAAAACAACGTGGCCACCTTCTCTCCAAACCAGGCCTGGGGGCTGCATCCACCACCCCTGCCTGTCCCAGCTTCATAGGGGGATGTTTCCTTCAGCCTCTGGTGTCTCCATATTCCACCCCTGGCCTGTCCCACCTTCCAGAGGGATGCTTCCTTCACCCTCAGGTGTCTCCCCCACCTCCCAGTCAGCCTGAGCTCCTGCACCATCAGCTTGGATAGAGCCAGGCACATCTTTCTGGACTCCCAGCTCCAGGTTTCCAGCATATCCCGAGGTTTGCACTGCCAGGTAGCCTGCCGTGATGCTTCACTGGGCTGGAATGGCCCGAGGCAAAGGCAGGAAGGGGAGCTGCTGTTGGTTGTTAATAGCACTCAGCACTTACACGGGCACAGCCACTGGAATTCAGCTCTGTGTACGAACATGATCCCCTTAACTGCTGCCCTGGGAGCAGGAGCTGCCAGCCCAGCCAGCTGGGGGGAAACTGAGGCACACACACCTCCCTGGAAACATCACCCCTGTGCCACGGCCACTGCCACCACCCCCAGGGGTCACGCTGCCACTGCACACAGCCCCGGGCTCTTCTGGTGCCACCACTGGGCTGGTCCTTACCCCTGCTGGTACCACCAGGGCACCCCTGGTACCTGCTGTGCCTCTCTCCACCCCACAGTGAGCTGCTGCAATGATTTCACCGGCAGATATTTTATTCTGATTTAAGAGATGCAATAATTTTCTCTTATTTCGCTTTATCTTTTCCTGCCCAGGGTCTCTGTGTGTATAATGAGATGAGTAAGGAACCTTGCAGGCTGATTTTGTTATATGGCCCTGCCAGAGGCTGGGAGCAAATCTTCCCTCCCAAGCATGACCCTGAGGAAAGCCTGGCAGGATGAGAAGCGTGGGCTTGGAGCAGGGAAATTCGGAATTCATCCCTGTGGGGGCTCACAGCTGCAGCTGCAGCCACACATTGGCCAAAGGAGCTTCTCGAGGAGCAAGGAGGTGCCAGAGGGAGGGAGGGAGAACCTCTCCAGCGCATCCAGGTCACTCAGGAGATCCCATTTCCCTGCTCCCAGTGTTGTTTAGGCTCCCACTGAGTTCCTCCTCTCACAGGCAGTGGGGGAGGTGGGAATGCCTTCTCTTGGTGTCACAAAATCCAGGGAACACCTGTGCCTTCCCTGGGAGCAGACTGGCCCTGCTGAGATTCTGCTCTTCAGGCACCAGGGAATCATGGAGCTGGACTGGGCCACTGGGCTGGGAGCACTGGGAGGAGCCAGCAGTAGGAGAGTGACTGCACACATCCATGGGAGCTGCACACATCCATGGGAACTGCACACATCCATGGAAGCTGCACACATCCATGGAAGCTGCACACCTCCATGGGAGCTGCACACATCCATGGACTCTGCACACATCCATGGGAGCTGCACACATCCATGGAAATCTGCACACATCCATGGAAGCTGCACACATCCATGGAAGCTGCACACCTCCATGGGAGCTGCACACATCCATGGACTCTGCACACATCCATGGGAGCTGCACACATCCATGGAAATCTGCACACATCCATGGAAGCTGCACACATCCATGGAAGCTGCACACCTCCATGGGAGCTGCACACATCCATGGACTCTGCACACATCCATGGGAGCTGCACACATCCATGGAAATCTGCTCACATCCATGGGAGCTGCACACATCCATGGAAGCTGCACACATCCATGGGAGCTGCACACATCCATGGGAGCTGCACACATCCATGGAACTCTGCAGCCCAGGCAGCCCCAGAGCCCAGGGATTTGTTGGATGATGGCAGCAGCTCTTTGTCGTCTGCTCTAGAGAGGTACCAGCACTCCCGGGCTCACCCAGAGGAGACTTTTTGGACAGAGAAGTCAACTTCATGCTGATGTGATGGTCAGGGGCTCTTTAATCCCTTCTCCAGTACCCTGATGAGATGGGCTGAGCTTCCCAGAGCAAGGGCTTGGAGCATCTTGGTCCATCCCAGAGTTCTTTCCTGCAGGTTTTGTGAGCCGGGCAGGAAAAGGCCATTGGGTGACCTCATTCCCTGCAGTGCCCTCATGTCTGAGCTCTGGCTTCTCTTGGGCACCTGCAGGGCCACAAGAATCATTTCCAGGTCTGGAAAGCCACCAAATTCCTGCCCAGGCATCCAGGTTTGGACAGAAGGGTGGCAGGAATACCAGGCATTGTGACAGGCAGCTCCAGCAGGGCAAGTCCTGCTGGAGGTTAACTGGCAGCTCCCACCTCCCATCCCAGCAGGATGAGGAATGGGGAGCGGGTGATGGGCTGGGAGAGCACCAAGCTGGAGGCTGGGGGAAGCAGATAAGGACTCCAGGTGATGCTGTGCAGGGAGAGCTCCCTGCCAGCCTCCGAGCTGGCCTGGCTGGTGTCCACGAGGCTGGCATATGGCACAGCCTGGTGTCACTCCCTGGTCTTGCTCTGTCTCTGCAGAGTCAGAGCTCTCCCTGTCCCTGAGGCCACCTGGAACCTCCCCTCAGTGCTCAGGGGCCCTGGGTGGGCTCCATGATCCAGCAGGTTCCAGCACAGCTGGTGCCAGGTCCCCCCAACCTTCTGGGCAGCAGAGCTGGGAAGGGGCTGGAGCCCCAGGAGAGGCTGAGGGAGCTGCAAAGGGGCTCAGCCTGGAGAAAAGGAGGCTCAGGGGGGACCTTGTGGCTCTGCACAACTCCTGACAGGAGGGGACAGCCGGGGGCGTCGGGCTCTGCTCCAGGGGACAGGGACAGGAGGAGAGGGAAGAGCCTCAGGCTGGGCCGGGGCAGGCTCAGGGTGGACACCAGCAGGAATTTCCCCATGGAAAGGGTGCTCAGGGATTGGGAGGAGCTGCCCAGGGAGATTTGGAGTCCCCATCTCTGGAGATGTCCCAGAAAGGCCTGGAGGTGGCACTGAGTGCTCTGGGTTGGTGATGAGGTGGGGCTTGAGCACAGCTTGGACTCGATGATCCTGGAGGTCTTTTCCAACCTTGGTGATCCTGGGATTTTCTCTCCCCATGACATCATACATCTAACATGCTTTTCCACTTCTTTTGCCCATCAGCTTTTGTCCCCAGCTCTGTCACCCAGCACTGACCATCCCAACATCCTTCTCTGTACCCAGCATTTTCCCAACAAGCCCCATATGAAAAAAAAAAAACCCAAACCAACCATGGCAGGGATCAAACATCACTGTGAATCTTTGACTTCTCCCTGCTTTTCCTGCCTGGAATATCCCAGGCAAGGTCCGATTTCCAGTGTGGAGCAGGAAGGTGCAGTGTAAACAACGTAATGAGTTTAGTGCCAGTGAGAATAGCCTCAGCTATTCCATCTCTCTTCCCAAAATGAGCGAATCCTTCTGATCCAATTTACTGCCGTCATTAGCAGAGCTTCCGGAGCTGCTGCCGAGCCTCCCCGCACCGCTCCTTCCCATTTGAAGCTCCCAGGCTTAAAATGTTATTGTTTTAATCTTTACCTTGCAGGAACAGTTTGGAATCAGAATGAGCTTTGTCTGGGGGCTTCCCTTGAAATGCTCATTTTCACCTAAAGGGCTGCAGACGCTGCAGTAGAACAACGACAAATTAACTTTCAGCCCCAGCAGCCATTCCAGGGAAATCTCCAGCTTCTGGGGACCCAGGTTTTTGTTACAAGGCTCCTTCCTGTACTTCCTGAGGGCAGCCGAGCTCCAGCTGTTCTGGGCAGTGCTGAGGTGACCCAGTGACCTTTAGCTGGGAGGTTTGGAGTGGCAAAAAGATTGAGCGAAGAAAAAAAAAATCAGAAACTTACAGATTAGAATTTTTCACCCAGAAATACAAAATTTCTGCCTCAAATTTGGTGTTTACATTTTTGAATGAGTTTTAAAACTGCAGAGTGTGCAGTTTGGAGGGACTGGAGAAGCAAGTGGAGTCAAGACAGTCTGGAGTCCATCCTTCAGTCTGTTTTCTGTGGAGGCACAGGATCTGAATATTCCTGAAGGAATATGTCATGAATATTCAGAGAAATCCAGTTTGCACTGTTGGTCTGCACAGTGCCACTGCTCCAAAAATGCTGGGAAAGCTGCTCCTGGAACTGCTGGAGAATCACTAAATTATGGAGTTTAAGAGCCTTCAGGAGGTTTCCAGTTCTGCTTTCTGCTCCAAGCAGAGCCAGATTCAAACTCAGCTCAGGTTGCTCAGGGCACTGCTGTTGGACTTCGAAGGATGAAGATCTCAAAGGATGAAGGATGAAGATCTTGAATGATGAAGATCTCAAAGGATGAAGATCTCAAAAATGAAGGATGAACATGTTGAAGGATGAAGGACGAATATCTGGAAGGATTAAGGGTGAAGATCTTGAGGGATGGTATCAAAGCAGTGACCCTTGAAGGGGGAATAACGCGCTCTGACTCCATGTGGCAGAAGGCTGAATAAATTGTTTTTATTAGGCTAAATTATATTACATTAATACTATACTATACTAGAACTATAACATACTACAAAGATACTAAAGAAAAACCCGTGACTGTCTCCAGACAGTCATGACACAGCTCTGACCCAATTGGCCAATCAATCCACACAACCATCACTGGTGTCTAATTAACAAATCGCTATTGGGTAAACAATCTCCATAACACATTCCACATGTGCCAAACAACAGGAACAGCCAACAGAGATAAGAATTGTTTTCTTCTTTCTCTGAGCTTTCTCACTGCGTCTCACAGCTTCCCAGGAAAAATCCTGGGAGAGAGAATCACGTATCTCTCTGTTCAGAAAATATGAATACCACAGGATGGAGGATGAAGATCTTGAAGGATTATGAAGATCCTGAAGGCTGAAGATCTTGAAGGATGAAGGATAAAGATATGGAATGATGAAGATCTTGAAGGTGAAACATGAAGATCTCAAAGGATGAAGATGCCCCCACTTCTTTGCGCCGTTGGCCTGGTGTTTGACCTGCCCGGTGGGGAAGAACCTTCTCCTCATGCTTTATGGCATTGCCCTTGTGTTTGTGCCTGCTGCCTCCTGAACTTTGGTGTGAACTTCCAGAGGAGTCTTTCTCCACCTTCCTCATAACCCCACAAGGTTTCAGTGGTTCTCTAGGGCTGCATTTTATTTCTGCTGCTGCACCAAGAGGTGTTCAGCTGCTGCTTTAGCAGCAGAATTAATTAAAGAAGAGTTTTCCAAGGGAATCATCTTCCATCTTGCTATGCTGGAAGGTTCCCAAAACATGACACCAAATAGACTAGAGGACTTCCAGAAGCACTTCCTGGTCATCTTAAAGGAGAGTTTTGATTCTCCACTGTTGGGATTTCCCACTTCTGGAATTGCCCTGGAGGTCCCTGCCTGGCTGCTGGCTGCACACAGAACCCCTGGATGCCCAGCCCTGTGTGGGGCTGGTGCTCCTCACCATCCTCTTCCTCCCTCAGGCACAATGCCATGCCCAGGTTTTACTTGGAAAAGCTGACTCCCAGGGAGCCAGCTCTTTTCCAGCCAAACTCATCAGCCCTCATTTGTCTGCCCCTCCTGCCCTGCCTTGGAGCCTCCACCTTCTCCTGGATCGTGATTAAACCCTGCAGCTGTCCCACAGAGCCTGGTAGCAATTTCCAGGTGCACAGCCTCCGATCCCTGCTCCAGCAGGACACACACCCATCATCCCATGTGTTCCAACCCTGCTTCCCATTCCTTGCAGCGCAGAAGCTGGGGGATGTCCTGGCAGGTGAAAGTGCTGATGGGGTGTAAACCACCATTGCTAAGGTGCTGTTGGGATGTGGGAATTCTCTGTCCCTCAGGGCTGGGAGGATCATCCTCAGCAGTTTCCAGGCCAAATTATCAGATCAGTGCCAGGTTTTCCTGAAGAGAGCCAAGAGTATTTATCCATGACCTGAAGGGGAGTGCACAGTCTGGAGAGATAAGAATTAAAGAGGATACAAAGCTCAGCAGGAAGATAAACGTGGCCAAGGCAGCGTGAATCACTTGGAGGCTGAATTTGTTCCAGGACCCTGAATTTTGGGTCAAGGCACTGGAGATCCACACTTCCAGGAACAAAGATATCCACACGCTGCTGAACATGGATTAGGGAAGTGTAAGGAAGCAGGCGGGACCTTCTGAACTGGAAGTTCCTAAAGAAAAGAACTTCACAGCTCTGTGGGACCATGCATTGCTTTGAGGAGGGCTCTGGGTGTGCTCAGTGTCCAGTTCCAGGGTCACACTTAATGAGAACTTGGAAAGAATCCAGGGAAGAGGTATAAAAGTCAATGAAATTTAAAAAATACACCAAGCCAAACACCTCCCTTTCTAATGAAAGGCTTAATGAAAAACACTTTGAATCCTTGCTTGGCACAAGGCTGGGAGTCCCCAGCAGAAAAGAATTTATTTGAGACTCAAGAGCTCTTTAATCTGGCGATCAAAGGTGTAACAAGATGTGGTGGCTGGAAGCTGAAATGAGACAAATTCCACCTGCAAAGAAGACACATTCCAGCAGGGAAGAGAATTAGTCATAAACAACTCGTGGAGGAGGTGGGTGATCCTCCCTCGCTTGGAGTTTTCCCTTGAAGTTGGATGAGTTTTGAGAGGAGGTGCCTTAACCAGACAGGAATTGTGAGGTGGACATGGGCACGAGCTGGGAAAAGTCTCTGGCCTTGGGAATAAAAGAGGACAGAGCTCCTTCAGGATCACTGATCCCTGACCTCCTGCACGGGGATATCGGATCACCCTGATCTCCGTGGCTTCAGGAGCCACCTGACCCCGTCTGGAGCTGAGTTACCTTGAGGTGTCACAGCTTACTCCACTGCAGGGAATGGCTCTGGAATTCTCCGGTTCTCCAGTTCCAGGAATGCCTGTGTGATCCAGGCAGATCTGCTGCTTCTCCCTGTTCAGCTTTTTTCTGGGATTTCACTTTCCTTCTTTGCCACTCTTATCCCACTTATCCCAAAGCAGAGTCACTCCAGTTCCCCAGGGAAATCCCCCTTCTCCAGGGAGAGCAGGGATGTGCTGGGTCCTGCACTCCCCAGGAGCACCGAGGGGCATTGGATCCTTGGGATCACGGCAGGACAGAGCTGAGTGTGACCCCACACAGGGACTGTCCCTCCTGCTGGGGCTGGCTTGGGATGCTGGCAGGAGCTGGAGCACTCCCAGGACAGGGAAAGGACAAAGCCACCCCAGTGTGGGCTCAGCAGTGGCACAGAGGTGACACAGCAGGAGTGGCTGTGGGCTCTGCTGACCTTCCTGGCTCCATTATTGCTTTCATTTGGATTTGCATAAACCAGCAAAGCAAACAACAGTGGGATGGGACTAAATGAGAGGCAAAAACAGAAACAGATTTACCTGAAATAACCAGCAGCTCTCAGAGCAGGCAGGAGCTGCCACCTGCACCCTGAAGGGCACAGCCTGGAGCTGGGGGGAGACTGGGAGGTGAAAAAGAGGAAAAAATGTGGGAGAAAAGCAGAATCACTTCTTTAGGGACAAGATATTCCAGCTCTTCATGGCTGGGAAGGGTTGCCTGCCCCAGGAACATCCCCTGGGCTGCTCAGGTGAGGGATGAGGCTGAGCCCAGCTGCAGGGAGGATAGATCTAGAGAGGGGATGGAGGTGGGAATGTGCAGGGCAGCCTTGGCAGGTCCTTCCCCAGCACCTCCTCATCTTCTCCTGCTTCCCCAGCTCTGGAAGGAACAGTGATGGGAACAGAAATTCCTCTCTGAGATGAAGACTAAGCACATCTGTGAGCAGGGAGCAGCTTGGAGGAATGGTCAGGGACTCAGCATAGGCTGTTGGAATCCCACATCACGTTTTTTTAAAGAGATTTTGAGAGTAATTTTTTTTTTTTTTTTTATTCAATGCCTTTAGACAAACCCAAACACGGTGTTTCATTGTGTATTTCACAGCAATTCCACCCCAAATCCCTTTTTCCAGGTTTTGTGGCAGGAAGAGACCTGAATAACAGCCTGGCTTTGGCCGGTGGGGTGTGTTTGCTTTTATCCTGGCTGGGTGAGCAGGCTGGGAATATAGGGCTGCACAAAGCTCTTCCCACCAGCAAAGCCAGAAGCAGGGAGGGATTGAACCCCTGGAATGTGCTCCTTCCTGGGGAAGCGGAGCCGGGCTGCTGCTGAGGTGCCTAACAAGGTGCATGTTTTATAGGGGAGAAGCTTTTAATGGGGTTGAGTGGATCTAAGAGTCTCCACTGTGCCATAAATTCCCTGAGACAAGCTTTTGGTGTCGCCTTGCTCCTTGTGATAATGAAGGGGATTTGAATGGGATGTAATGGAGTCGGGAGCTAAGCTATGGCAGCAATTTATCCCGGGAAAATGAAGACTTTTTTAGATCTAGATACAGATGGATTGGAAATGGACCTGCCTCTCACACAGGAGGCTCCTTTATCACCAATAATATCGGGACAAATCCTGCCTGGCTCTTGGCACAGCCTCTGGTTGCATGAACAGAGCTGGGAGCTGCTTCCAGGCAGGAGCTCGTTCCCAGCACAGCCCCTGGCACAGGGAGAATGGTGCCAGCTGCTCTAGGTGTGAACGTTGTCAGGAATGGCATTTCAGGAGCAGAAGTTCCAGCTCTGCTCCCATCTCCCTCTTCAGCAAATGCAGCTCTTTGCTCTGCAGCTCCCTGCTCCCAGCTGGGGCTGGATGCAGGAGGGCAGGAGAGGGAAAACTCCGGGGGAATGAGGAAAGGGCTCAGCCCTCAGGGACAGCATCTCCTCTTTAACAGGGGGGGGATGGTTGGGAACTAAAGATGAGAGATTTAGGAAGTTCTTTCACCTCCTGCCATGGCAGGGACACCTTCCACTGTCCCAGGCTGCTCCAAGCTCCATCCACCCTGGCCTTGGGCACTGCCAGGGATCCAGGGGCAGCCCCAGCTGCTCTGGGCACCCTGTGCCAGGGCCTGCCCACCCTCCCAGGGAGCAATTCCTAATTCCCAATATCCCATCTAAATCTCTCTCTTACTTTAAAACCATTGCTCCTTGCCCTAGCACTGTCTGTCCATGTGAAAAGTCACAGGGATGATTTTTTTTTCCTAATATTCCATCTAAACTCATGCTCTGGCAGTGAAGCCATTCCCCCTTGTCCTGGTCCTTGTAAATCATCTCTCTCCATCTTCTTTTGGCTCCTTCAGGTCCTGGATGGCCACCATGAGGTCACCCCAAAGCTTCTCTCCTCCAGGCTGAACAATCCCCGCTCTCCCAGCCTTTCCTCATGGGAGAGCTGCCCCATTCCCACCATGTGAGGGACTGGAAGCATTTTAGGGCCAAACCCAGCCCTGGAGGTGCTGCTGTGCCCTGGCCTGAGCACAGACCCCACAATGAGAGCCCCACACCCTGCAGGGGCCCAGCGGTGCCGTCACAGAGGGATAATCCCTCTGGAGTTCTGGAAAAAGCTTTCCCCAGCACAAATCCTTCTTTCTCTTGCACTGACCCTCGTTGCAGGTGAAACAGAATTGACCTGCTGGCAGTCTGGGCAGGTGTAAAAGGCTTCCCTGCAGTATTTGGGCTGTGCTGGGGGTAGGAGGGAGAAGCTCCCAGATCTGTTCTGTCACTGCCTGTGGGGTGTCTCAGGTGTCAGCTCTGAGGGATGTAAATGCTGCAGACATCAGGTTATTCAGAATTTGGCTCATTCCCCTTTGATCTCATATTTGTGTTTTTTCCAGGGCTCGGGATGTGTTTATTCACCCCACCCCCTTCATTTCTTTCTTCCTTTCTCCTTCTAACTCTAAACATCCCTTTTAGCTTCTAAAGATAGGGCAATGTTGTGCTAAGGAAACAGTAATTCTGCAATTTGACCTAAAAATGGGCATGTTTGGAGTCAGGCACTTCTTGGAATGCAGCTTGGGAATTAGACACAACTTCCCAAAGTCCAGATGTGGCCTTTGTGCTGGGCAGAGAGGCAGGTGACCAAGAACCTGCCCTGGGGCTGGGGCTGGAGCCCAGGAGTGAGCAGGAGGGTGGGCTGGGGGTAGGATGGGCTCCTGATGGCTTTGATGGCTTTAAGGAGTGCCATGGCAACAGTGGGAGCTGGATAATTAATGTTGCACACGGAATTACAGCGCAGGCAGAGCTTTAAATACACAAAGTGCCCCTGTGTGGGAGCCTTCTCTCCCGGCTGGGTGGGGATCATGGTATTTTGGGATCACAGAGCTATGGGAAAGGGCAGGGCACCTCTAGCCGTGCTCCAGCAGACCCTATTTCTGGCCCGAGGTTTGGCTTGGGGACATGAAGCCATGGGAAGAAGCAGGGGGGGCTGAGCTCCCAGCTGAGCTCCCCAGCAGGAAAAGTGGGATGGCAAAGCAAAAACCTCTCTGGGATGTGTCCTGCAGGTGAGGGGAGCAAGCCTGGCAGGACATTTTGGTGCCTTTGGGAGATTTCCAGGAAGGAGGAAAGAGGATGGGAATATTGGAAAAGCCCCTCCAAGAAGTGTCCAGGGCTCTCTGGGGTAGTTTGACTCTGTTCTTGCAGATAAATCCATGAGCAGGGGCAGGATCACCACTCCTGCACTCCTTCTCCTCTCCAGGTGAACAATCCCAGCTCTCCCAGCCTTTCCTCCCAGCAGAGCTGCTCCATCCCCTGCTCATCCTGGAGCCTCCTCTGGCCTGGCTCCAGCAGCTCCAGCTCCTCCCTGTGCTGAGCCCAGGGCTGGGGCAGCTCTGCAGGTGGGGGCTCACCTGAGCACAGGGGCAGAATCCCCCCAGCCCTGCTGCCCACGGGGGGTTCTGGGGCAGCTCTTTCCCACCAATGCCCCAAATCCTTCTCCCAGGGCTGCTCCAGCCTGGATTGATCCCAACCCGGACCCTGCTGCTCCCTTGCCCGTCCTGCCTCTGGACCCTCCCTCCAGCTGAAGGCTCCCCGGGGCAAGCAGCTCTTCCTAACCCTTCCCAAACCGCAGCAGCGATGAGGGAAGAGCTTGGATTTCCTCCCCGGGGCGCAGGCGGAGTTTTTAAACCGAGCCAGCACACCCAGTCCCGCGGGTGAGGTGTGAACAAACAGCTCGGCTGTTCATTAACGCCGGGAAGGGCTGCGGGAAGGAGCCGGGAATGCTGCGGGAGCTGCTCCCGGGAATCGCTGCGGGAGCTGCACCGGCAGGGATGCTGCCAGGGAGGGACGCCGGGCTCGTAATTGCGGCGGCAGTAACGAGGAGCTGGGGAGCGGGGCTGATAAGCAGGTAGAGATAATAAACTAATGAGAGGAGGGCCGGAGCGAGGCCGAGGAGAGGCTGAGGAAGCTGCAGGTACCGCACAGGGAGGAAGCGTGGGCCATGAAACGGCCACGGAGAGCTCGGGGAAGATGTATGGCACGAACGGAGCACTTAATGCTGATAATAATTGGAGCTTGAGGGTGTGCTTAGTATATGAATAAAGTAATTAACCAATTAAAAATGCACAGGAGACGCATGATGGAAAATGATAACCAACAGGAAAATGATGGATGCCCTGCACGGGAGCTGGAACACGCACGGAGTTCTCAGGGCTGAGCATTCCCGATGCCGGCACGTGGAGCAGGCACCGGGTGCCCTTTGAGCACTGCTGGTCCTGCCACCTGCTGAGCTGCCTGGGTGACAAATTGGCTGGAATTAATCCCAGCCCCTGTTTGCAGGCTCTGGGAAATGTGTGCAATCCACACGGGCTGCCTTGGGAGTGCCCGAGCATGTGGCAGAGCCCTGAGGGGCAGCTGCTGTCCAGGGACAAGGAGGAGCAGCCAGCACCGGGTGGCACATGGGGAAGTCCACAGATGAGCCAGGGGGGTGAATCTGGTGGTTAATGATTGGATTTTCCTTGGTCGGTGCCTTTTTTTAAGACCACAGACAGAACCAGCCATGAGAATGAAGATTTTACTCACTGTCAGTGCCTTATTTTGAATAATTGTTGCAACAGCAACAATCTGCACCCCCTGAGTTTGTATTTCTGATTTTATGGTCATAATTTCCTTTCTTTTCCAGATCCAGGCCACTGAGAATTGGTGTGGAGTCAGCCAGGGCTTGTCCTGCAGGATCTTCCATTGGTGGAAAAACTGGGAAAGTGTTGGGAAAGAAGGTGAATCTTTGTGGGAAAGATTTAAAAACTGGAAAACCACATTTCCCTGTCCCTGTATCCCTGCTGCAGCTCCCTTATCTACAGCCAGGAACTGCTGAGCACTGGATATTTCACTGCTCATTTCTGAGGGTTCCTCATCTCCTGAGACCTGGAATTGCTGAGGGCTGAGTGGTTGTGGAGGTGGAGTCATTGGGAGCTTTGCTCTGAATGCAGGAGCTCGCCTTAGAAAAGTTTTCCCACCAAGAAAAAAAAAAAAGAAAACCCAGAAATAACATGACCACCTCGAGTGCTGTGCCCAGCTCTGGCCCCTCAGTCTGGGGAGGACGTTGAGACACTGGAGCACATCCAGAGGAGGCAAGGAGGCTGGAGAGGGGCTGGGAACACAAACCCTGTGAGGAACGCCTGAGGGAGCTGGGGGTGCTCAGCCTGGAGAAAAGGAGGCTCGGGGGTGACCTCATCACTCTCCACAGCTCCTGAAAGGTGCCTGTGCTCAGGTGGGGCTGGGCTCTGTCTCCAGGCAGCACTGACAGAACCAGAGCACACAGCCTCAGCTGCACCAAGGGAAATTCAGGTTGGATATTAGGAAAAAGTTTTACATGGGAAGACTGATAAAGTTCTGGAATGGCTGTGCTGGGAGGTGGTGGAGCCACCATCCCTGGATGTGTTTAACAAAGCCTGGATGTGGCACTGGGTGCCAGGGTTTAGTTGAGGTGTGGGGGCTGGGTTGGACTCCTGATCTTGGAGGCCTCTTCCAACCTGGTGATTCTGTGATTCTGTGAAAGGAAAACCAAACAGGGACCAGGTGCCTCGAAGCCTCACACTAATGGATCCATTTAATCTCCATAAAGCCCTTCACCATGCAGAACCCTGTGCAAATGAGTTCCTGAGGATCCCAGAGCGATGGGTTTGGGAGAGGAGCAGGTGAGGACATTCCCATTTCTGGGCTGGCTGCAGCCTGGGACAGTAAATAAAGCAGTTTGCTGCATGGCAGAAAATGAGGAAAAACCCAGAAATAGGAGCGCACTCAGGAGCTCCACCCCTGCAGGCAGCCGGGCTTTGAGCTGGTTTGGAGCCTGCCTGCTCCTCATGGATTTTGCTCCATATTTAGGGTGTGTTTGCTATGATGGCAGCAGCCAAATCCTGCTTGATCCCAGCTGCATCCCTGGCGTGGAATGGGTAGAGCCTCACCTCCCTGCAGGGCACCACTGGGAATGTGAGGTGAGCTGATGGGTGCTTGGCCAGTCTGGAGTCACCTTCCCTCACTTTGGAGCTCTCAGGGTTTTTTTTTTATTTTTGTGGAACGGGGGAGATTTGAGCAGAGGACAGAGGGGCTGTGGCTTCTCGAGCAATGAAATATCTTGGTAAATACAATAAATGTGCATGAAGCTGCTACAATATATCCACATAGCCTTGCTTTTCTAGGCCTGATCCAGGTGCAGTCCTTATTTCCCATTGGATCTGAGCCTCTGGAGCTGCTGGGGCTGAGCTGTACCCTAGGAGGGCAGCGCTTGGCATGCAAGGAGAGCAAACCTTCCCCCAAACCTGCCTGGAGAGGAGGAGCAGCCAGGCTGCCATTCCCAGGGGAACTGAGGAGAGCATCCGCCTTTTCCCCTCTCACCCTTTCCACTCTGTTCTCTCACCCATCATCTCCCTGTACCTCCCTCCATCTCACTTTCCCTCTTTCCCTTTTTACTCCATGGAGCTGGCCAAATCAGAGACTCTGTTTCAACCCCCCCCCAGTAAGACCTGATTAATTTTTATTATTTTATTTCTAATTTATCAGTTTTCCTCTGCCCAGTGGAGCCTGTGGGGTGACCCTAGACCATGTAGGGTTCTAAAAGAACCCTCCATATCAGCTGAAAAATTGGATTATCCTTGATTAAATGCTGGAATTCTATCTGCCACTGCAGAAAACACTTCCCTGCCCTGCCAGTGAATGAGTTCGGTCCCTGGAATAAATGAGTGGGCATCCACAGCTTCGGAGCATGCTGCAGATATTAAATCCCATTGTTTCATGCAGCACTGGGAAGCTCTTGGATGCTCCAGCGCCAGGCACAGCGTGAGCACAAACTGGGAGCAAACAGCTCCTTCCTGCAAGCAGGCAGGAGCAGCTTAATGGAATTCTGCTCCTGGCAGAGAGGAAGTCAGCCCGACCCCCTCATTTTCCCTGCCTTGAATGAGTTTGGGATCTGTATTATTGAAAAGGGAAAAGGAAAAAAAATCAAACCCTCGAGTCAAAGAGAAGAGGTTTGCATTCCCATCCTGATTCAGAAAATTGCTTGAGAACATACTTTACTCCCAAGCTCACATTCCCACTGCTGCTTTGTTTTAGAGGGATTCAGGACCTGATCCAAGGGGAAAAAATCCCATGTGGATCTGGAGTGGTGCTGGAAGAAAGATTGCATTTCTCCTACAAAATCCTCCTTCAAGTTGCCCTGAGCAGGAAGCTTCCTCTACCACTTCAGCTGATGCTAAAATGGCTCCTTTTCCCTGACACATCCCAGAATTTCCTCATCCCTGTGGAGCTAAGCACCCTCACCCTGCCCCAGGGCAGTGCTGGGGCATGCAGCAGGATCAGGGCATCCTTTGGATCCCCTCTGCAGCCACACAAACTCTTCCCTTGATGGTGAGGGGTGCAGGGAAGATGTGATGCCAGGGAAGGTGGGATCCTGCCTGACATTCCTGCTGGGAAGCACAGGACAAATGCTGGGGGCTTCACTTCCAGGTGTGGGATTATTTGGGATAACACAATCCCACTGTTAATGTTAACAGTGGCCATAAATGTACTTGCAAAGGATAACGAGCTCTGAAAGGCTCAGAAAGGTTTTGTGGGACCCCTGTCCCCTGCACAGGCTTGGGTCAGCCACATCCCCATATCCCAGAGTGCCCTTGGATGGGGGGAACGGAGCCTTTCCCTGCAAGGCACCCCACATCCATGTTCTTTTCCCAATTTCCATCCCTTTCCTGCAGCGTTCAGTGGATTTAGCACAAGGATGTGTAGTTCTTGGATAGTGGGAATGGAGCTTTTCCCTCCCGGCCCCCCCACATCCACGCTCCTTTCCCAGTTCCCATCCCTTTCCTGCTGCATTCAGCGCATTCAGCACAAGGACGGGGCACACGTTTTGCGTGTCCTGGGGCACCTCCCACTCCCTCCAGGTGGAATTCCTGCCCCTGCTCCTCTCCTGCTCTTCCCGAGGGAGTGGAGCATCCCGAGCTTCTCCTGCTGCAGCCGCATCCCACCCGCGGGCACGGTGGCCAAGTGGTTCCCACGGCGGCCAACCCTGTGAGGAGTAGCTGATTAAAAATCTCCATTGTGAAAAAATGTCAATATTTACATTCTCCCGGTGAAGTTGTTCTTTTCCCGACTTTCTCCCAGAAGTGCCTGTTAGAGTGTTTTGAAAAGCCACGGACCTAAGAGCAACACAACCCGCGACTGACAGAATTAATAAAAGAGAGGCTGGGACTTAAGAAAATAAGATGATATTAACAAGATAATTATCTCTCATCAAATTAGTCCAGAGGGAGCCGAGCCAAGCTCCACTCAGTAGCCTGGAAGGGAAGGAACTGGCAAGGGAAGCGATTTGTGTAACAACAATAGGAACACTCTGCCCTTCTGGAGGGAAGGGCTGCGAGCGGCGAGACTCCGCCGCGATAAGCGCCTCAGAAATGCAGATAGAGGGAACCTTTTGTCTGCGGAGCTGCCAGCGCTTTCCGCGCCTCCGCAGCCTGCTGGGCGAGCTGGCACCTGGGGAAAGACCTGGGGAAGGAGCTGGCATCAGGGAGCGGCTGTGCCACCAGGACTGTGCCACCGGCTGTGCCCCCATCCACCCTCCCCCACCTTCCCCTGCTCTCTGCTCCCTCCCTGCGTTTCCCCCTCCGCTCCCTGAATCCCACTGAATTTGATTCCATCCTCTGGATCTAACCCGGATTCAGCCCCGCTGGAGGGCTCGCACTGACCCCATCTCTTCTTTTTTCTCTCCCTTTTGCCACCACAAAACCAGGGGGTAGAAATCCCCTGCGAACAGGGGTGATCCTGGAGGAGCTGAACTCATCCTGGCTGATCCCGTAGGAGCTGAACATGCCAGGGGCGATTTGGGAAAGGCTCTCCCGGGAAATCCGGCAGCGGGAGCGAGTCCGGCCACCCCGCATGCCCTGCCCCGAGCAGCACCTGCAGCCTGCGAGTCAAGGGGCAAATCCCAGCAGACAGCTCAGAGCGATTTCTATCCCAACATCCAAATATTTCCCAGGATTGGACCCTAAATCTTTTCCTGGGGGAAATCCCTGCCCGGAGCTTCCCCCTCGCACCACCAGCGAATCTCTAGGAGTTTATAAACATTCGGTTCTCTCTGTGTTCTCAGGCTCTCCAAGCCATGTGTTTGTCATTACCGAGCTGCGTTTGGGGCGCTTTAAGTCGCTTTATTTCCATTCTTTGTCGCTGTTTGTGCGGCAGCCGCGTCTCTGGAAGCACAAAGCCCCTCAGGGCTTTTGGTGTGCTCGGTTTCGTCACCTCCCTCGCAGCCTGTGCCTTTGTGTGCTCCCCTAGATGGCAACTTAAGACAAGCGTTCATCCAGCCGGGAGCGGCTGGGAGCACCGGCTGGGCACAAAGGCGTGCGGCGGGGCAGGGCATGGCCCGAATTTTGATGAACTCAGCCCGGTGCTGTCGGGGACCAGACCAGCGCCAGGCTGGGTGAAACCTTCTCTGAGGGTTTCTTTGAGTCTCTGCCCGTTTTGCTGCGCCGGGGATGTCACAGAGCCACAAAACCCGCTGGTGTCTTTGTTGTGTTCAGTCAGGGAGTGGGAAATCTCGGCATCGTGGAATTCCAGACTGGGGCAGGCTGGGAGGGGCTCACCTGGTGCCACCTCCCTGCTCCAGCAGGGCCGTCCCAGAGCTCAGGGATATCTGGAATATCTCCGGGAGGGACACTCCACAGCCTCTCTGGTCTCTGCCCAGAGCAGGAGTTGTGCCTCCTGGCCAGGGGGAATTGCTGGGATCAGTTCCTTTGGATGCTTCCAAAATCCAAACCTGGCTGTGCTCCCGCTCTGCACTTCCAAGAGCTGCCCCCACATTCCAGCCCTGGCTCCTGCAGGCAGTGGGAGGTGAGAGGTGTCCCCTTGTCCCATGGCAGGTCCCATGGTGCTTCCTAACTTCATCCCTGCTGGCACAGCCTCCCGTTGTTCTACCCACCCGTTCCTTCCTCTCCTGCTCATCCCTGTCCTGCCCTTCCCTGAGCTGAGGATCCCACAGAATGGATTGTGGGGCTCCACCTCTGGAGAAGGTTCCCGGAAATGTCCAGAAAATGGGGCACAGCCAGTTTTTCCAGCTGTGGTGCTGCTCTGTGCTGCTCCTGGACCTACAGAGCAGCAGCCTCGAGGCCACTGTTCAAATGATGAGGTTTGTGCAGGTCCTCACTGGGAATTGAGGGATCAGAGGGATCCTCACAGGGAGCTCAGGGATCAGAGGGATCCTCACAGGGAGCTCAGGATCAGAGGGATCCTCACTGGGAGCTCAGGGATCAGAGGGATCCTCACAGGGAGCTCAGGGATCAGAGGCATCCTTACTGGGAGCTCAGGGATCAGAGGGATCCTCACAGGGAGCTCAGGGATCAGAGGGATCCTCACAGGGAGCTCAGGATCAGAGGGATCCTCACTGGGAGCTCAGGGATCAGAGGGATCCTTCCTGGGACCTCAGGGATCAGAGGGATCCTTACTGGGAGCTCAGGGATCAGAGGGATCCATGCCCTCCCCGAGCAGCAGGTGACAGACTCTGGGCAGCCCCTCTGTGGGGACACACAGGCAGGGTGGTGGGGACAGTGCCAGATGTTGTCCAGCTGCAAAAAGGTAACCCCAGCTCAAGGTGTCACCCCCAGATGCCCAGAGCTGCCACGCTGGCCTGGGGCTACCACCTGAGAGCCACCCAGTGCCACCACCTGGGAGCAGGGACCCAGAGCCACCCAGCTGTTGTGAGCACAGCTCCGAGCCCGGCGGAGCATCCTGGTGAATACAGGGATGTTGTGGAGGGAATGAATGAGGAAATGAGTGAATGAAGAGTTTTGGCTTCTTCTGGCTCTGGAGGAAGCCATGCTCTCCCCAAGCCTGCCCAGGGCTGCCAAGTGCAAAACCATCAGGGAAAAAAAAAAAAAAAAAACAAAAAACAAACAAAAAAAAAAAAAAAAAAAAAAAAAAAAAAAAAAAAACCAGGAAAACGAGTCAGTGAGCTAGAAAATACCTGGGCTGTTGTGTGAAATTCCTCTGCACCAGCCCTGTCACTCCTCCTCAGCCTTGCACCCGGCTCTGCCTTTGATGGGCATCTCTGGGTGTAATTAAAGGTGACAGAGTGCTGGGGACACAAGGGGCTGGGGCTCCCGGAGTGGCACCCTGGCCACCTCGGTGCTGCCGCCGTGCCTTCACTTTGCCTCCTGGAGAGCTGCCAGCCACTTGCCCCCGAGATCACAGCCAGGGCAAGAGGCAAAATGTTTGGTGCCACTTCCACTTAGTAAATTATTTCATCTCCTGGGTCCCGGCTCCAAATCTGTTATGGCGGCTGGGAAATGCCTCCCGTGGCGGAGGAGATGGATGCACAGGAGATTTTTTTAATTTGAAGGAGGGATGGAACATCCTGCTCCAAAGCCAAAGTGGGCTCCAATTCCTTCCCTGCGTGGGCTGCAGCCCCCAGCCCCGCTGGGATGCTGGGAGCACTGGGAACCTGCGTGCCGAGGCGGGGTTTGTGTGTTAGTGGGACGTGTGGGTAATGATCCCGTTCCACAGGAACTGCTCCCGGCTCCCCACAGAGAAATCTGACCTGACACGGGGAGCCCGAGCCAGAAGAGCCCCCCCAGAGCCTGGGGAGACACATCCTGGAGCTCTCCGGGGGAGCAGAGCCTGGCACAGAGCCTGGATCTGCATCTCCTGATGGGAAGGGGGTTTAGCCCATGGAATTTTCCATCTGGGCCTCCCCTCAGACCCCCAGGCAGCACGGACCCCAGACCAGAAAAAGGGAACAAGAACAAATTCCAGAGGGTGAAGGCGTTTTTTATCCAGAGGTTTAGGTGTGCAGGGTGAGGAGATGGGGGTGTGAGAGGGCAGAGAATGGGGCAGGAGCCACCTCTGGAGCTGCAGCTGCCTGGGGGTCTTAAGAGGGCTTGGCCCCCTTTCCCAGCCCCCCACAGTCCCACCTTTTTCTCTCCTGCCATGACAAATACTTTTCTGGCCCTACAAACACCCTGGGCCGACCCCCCCCGCCCCTCAAAAGCCTGATTTTCCAGCTCCCGGGACCAGCAGATCTCCAACACCACATGCCAGGCCCAGCAGTGCCAAGTGCCTGCCTTGGTGCAAAGCTCAGCTGCCAGAGCCCGGAGAGCAAATCTCTTAGGGAAAACCCGGAAAGGAAGGATTGAGGTTATTTCCTCTTTGATAAGAAAGTTACTGAAGGTCTTGGAGCACATTCCAGGTTCAGGGTAGAGTTTTGGAACCTTGGAGAGGCTGCTGAGACCTGTCAGGGGCCCACAGCTCCTGGGAGCTGTGCAGAGGCTCCCTGGAGCAGAGACAAGGCTCTGCAGGAGCCTTAAACACATTGAAATGAGTGGCAAAGATAAAAGAGCAGAGATAAGCGATAAGAACTCACAGATGACAGCAGTACAATCTTCAGAGCTGCAGCAGGAGCAGGAAAAATGGCCATATTCAAATTCCCGGAGTATTATCTGGGAAAACAAGGAGTAATTACTCTGGCAGGAGATAACTCTCCCTTCCCTCGCCTCGCTCTGCTCACGTGGCTCCAGAGGAAGTTTGGGTGACCTGAAAGTGGCATCTCACACAAAATGAGGCTCAGAGCCCTCCCCGGGAACCGGAGCAGCGGCAGGAAGGCTCCACGTTCCCTTTAAGTCCCGGGGGTTATTCCTGAGCTTGGAGCTGTGTTGATCCAAGATATCTGTGCATTGTTCTCTGCTGGCTGAGACACCCCACCCTAACCTCGGCACTGTCCTATCCGCACCTCCATCTCTCCCTGGGATCCTGCTCCGGGATGCATCCTGCTCTTGGCTCGGCTGCCAGCTGGAGCTGGGAAGTGCCAGGGAAGGGTTTGTGACCCAGATGAGTGATGCCATGGCTCACTCTCACAATTCAAAGTCAAATATCCTGTGTATATGTTAGAAGAAGTTTTACAGATTTATAGCTATGTCTTACCACCCCCCCCCCCCCCCCCGTGCTATCAGGGCTGCCTGGGTTTGGGACATTTGGGAGGGTCGGCTCGTTACTGTGGCAGCACCTGACCTCCAATCAAGGTGTCAGGAAGTGATCTCCAGCACTGGACAGAGGAGGAGGAGTCGATGGACAGAACTCTGGGGGGAGGGGGGGGGGGGGGCTAAAGGGTTAAAAGGTGAAACCTCCATTGTGTGGGTGAGCACATGGTGGGGAAAATCCTCTGCTCCCAACACTGTAATATTTTCTCTCTTCAGTTTTATGTTGTGTTTTTTATAAGCTTTAATAAACATTTTAAATTGTTGGAAGCAAGCAGCATCTCTCGCAGGTTTATTTTATCACCAG